>NW_027361779.1:13552500-14152500 GCF_039654945.1 Dendrobates tinctorius | reverse complement strand
CTAAAAAAGCGCATACCTGCGCATGCCAGTGCGCACGTATGCGCATCCATAGGCTATAATGGCCATTTTTAGCGCAAAACGTGCGCATACGTGCGCATGCGATTTTTTCAAGGGCCAAAAAATGCAACATGCAGCGTCTGGAAAATACCAACGCACACCCCAAAAAAACGCAGCGCATGAAAATCGCATACATGCGCTTACAAGTGCGCAGGTATGCGCACCCATGTTAAATATAGGGGAAAAATCGCATGCGCACGTATGCGTTTTTTTCCAGCGCTAAAAAACGCAAATGTGAAACCAGCCTCAACCATTTAGCCCCGGCCTCAAGAATATACACAGGTGAAATAAGCCGCCACATTCTGAGTGACCTGCCCATACTGCTTAGTCTTCTTCTGGCAACTGCAGACCCACTAATTCTGCACTGTCAGCACTTCTCCTGGTGTTACTCCCCGATGAGATACTGGCCCGAATTCTGTATGACTGGGCTTCTGACTTTAACGTTATGGAGCCAACAGCCCTGTCCGGGCGCTCCTGCCTAACTGATTCAAATTCCAGATGCTCCCTGGCTTAACAACTGTTAGCCCCTCCAACTTTAACTATTTACAAGCTGAGCATCTCTAACCCCATCTAGTGGTCAAACTAGGGTACTATACTTTCCCTATCTATATAACAGTGTCCAATGCTAAATACATATAACAGATAAAATAAATAGACATTTACATGGCATGTAGAATAAATACGAATAACGTTAAAGGGAAAAGGTACATAACATCTGACATTATATATATATATATATATATGCATATATATACACACAGGTATCTGTACACTAACGGACACTCCTTTGTGTCCCTTACAGCTCCACATGATCTGCGGTTGTGAGGCCGGTTGGATGTCTTGCAAAATTCTCTGCAATGCCTTTGGAGACGACTTATGGTAGAGAAATGATCGTTCAATTCACGGGCAACAGTTCTGGTGGACACTACTGCAGTCAGCATGCCAATTGCATGCTCCCTCAAAACCTGTGACATCTGTGGCATTGTTCTGTGTGATAAAACTGCATTTTAGGGTGGCCATTTATTGTGGCCACCCTAAGGCACATGTTCAATAATCATGTTTCTAATCATCATCTAGATATGCCACACCTGTGGGGTGGAAGGATTATCTCGGCAAAGGAGAAGGGCTCACTACCACGTATTTAGACAAATTTGTGAACAGTATTTGAGATAAAGAGGCCTTTTGTGTACATAGAAATAGTCTTAGATCTTTGAGTTCAGCTCATGAAAAATGGGAGCAAAAACAAAAGTGTTGTGTTTACATTTTTGGTTCAATATATATATATATATATATATATATATATATATATATATATATAAATAGATACACAGCAAAAGTTTGGACACACCTTCTCATTCAAAGAGTTTTCTTTCTTTTCATGACCTTGAAAATTGTATAATCACTCTGAAGGCATCAAAACTATGAATTAACACATGTGGAATTATATAATTAACAAAAAAGTGTGAAACAACTGAAAATATGTCTTATATTCTAGGTTCTTCAAAGTAGCCACCTTTTGCTTTGATTACTGCTTTGCACACTCTTGGCATTCTCTTAATGAGCTTCAAGAGGTAGTCACCGGAAATAGTCTTCCAACAGTCTTGAAGGAGTTCCCAGAGATGCTTAGTACTTGTTGGCCCTTTTGCCTTCACTCTGCGGTCCAGCTCACCCCAAACCATCTCGATTGGGTTCAGGTCTGGTGATTGTGGAGGCCAGGTCATCTGGCGTAGCACCCCATCACTCTCCTTCTTGGTCAAATAGCCCTTGCACAGCCTGGAGGTGTGTTTGGGGTCATTGTCCTGTTGAAAAATAAATGAAGGTCCAACTAAACGCAAACCAGATGGGATAGCATGCCGCTGCAAGATGCTGTGGTAGCCATGCTGGTTCAGTATGACTTCAATTTTGAATAAATCCCCAACAGTGTCACCAGCAAAACACCCCCACACCATCACACCTCCTCCTTCATGCTTCACAGTGGGAACCAGGCATGTAGAGTCCATCCGTTCACCTTTTCTTCGTCGCACAAAGACACTGTGGTTGGAACCAAAGATCTCAAATTTGGACTCATCAGACCAAAGCACAGATTTCCACTGGTCTAATGTCCATTCCTTGTGTTCTTTAGCCCAAACAAGTCACTTCTGCTTGTTGCCTGTCCTTAGCAGTGATTTCCTAGCAGCTATTTTACCATGAAGGCCTGCTGCACAAAGTCTGCTCTTAATAGTTGTTGTAGAGATGTGTCTGCTGCTAGAACTCTGTGTGGCATTGACCTGGTCTCTAATCTGAGCTGCTGTTAACCTGCGATTTCTGAGGCAGGTGAATCAGATGAACTTATCCTCCGCAGCAGAGGTGACTCTCGGTCTTCCTTTCCTGGGGCGATCCTCATGTGAGCCAGTTTCTTTGTAGTGCTTGATGGTTTTTGCCACTGCACTTGGGGACACTTTCAAAGTTTTCCCAATTTTTCGGACTGACTGACCTTCATTTCTTAAAGTAATGATGGCCACTCGTTTTTCTTTACTTAGCTGCTTTTTTCTTGCCATAATACAAATTCTAACAGTCTATTCAGTAGGACTATCAGCTGTCTATCCACCAGACTTCTGCACAACACAACTGATGGTCCCAACCCCATTTATAAGGCAAGAAATCTCACTTATTAAACCTGACAGGGCACTCCTGTGAAGTGAAAACCATTTCCGGTGACTACCTCTTGAAGCTCATCAAGAGAATACCAAGAGTGTGCAAAGTAGTAATCAAAGCAAAAGGTGGCTACTTTGAAGAACCTAGAACATAAGACATATTTTCAGTTGTTTCACACTTTTTTGTTAAATATATAATTCCACATGTGTTAATTCATAGTTTTGATGCCTTCAGAGTGAATCTACAATTTTCATAGTCATGAAAAGAAAGAGAACTCTTTGAATGAGAAGGTGTGTCCCAACTTTTGGTCTGTACTGTATATATATATATATATATATATATATATATATATATATATCCAACATGGTCAATCCATTGATATAGAAGAGTTCTGACTTAGCTATTATTACAGAAAAAAACAAAACATCTTTAAAAATGTAAGTATAAAGATAATTTATCGCTTGTTATTCTTTTTTAATTCATGTCCACTGCAGTCTTATATCTTCCTATTTCTACCATGTACGCATTGGAATAAAGAATGGCACTAGTACAGATTAATTACATAAAAACAGTAACCATTTTCAGAGTTATATATCAGAAAGTACTGGTGTTACAGAGAGCTATGGAAGGATCATCAAATCTTTCTGCTGATCTAAACAGTGAAGATGACATACTGTAATTCTTAGACGGTATTCACCACTGCCATCGTGCTTGTCTTAACAATCCCACAATAAAAAGGTTATTTATGTATGAAAGGGTATTTTCACATTTTCACATAAAATTTATTTACGATAATTTATTCAGCATCTAACTGCAAACATTGAAAATGAACAAGACACCCTAGTGCCCCCTATAAGAGTAATAATACTGTAGATTCAACTAGCTGCTGGCAAGGCGATCGGCTGTGTGTAAGAGCTTGTCAAAACATTGAGATTGAAAAAGATTAATCCCTTAGTGACGGAAATAATTTTGACCTTAATTACCAGGTCATATTTTTTAAATCTGACCAGTGCCACTTTATGTGGTAATAACTCTGAAAAGCTTCAACGGATCCCAATATTTCTGAGACTGCTTTTCCATGACATATTGTACTTCATGTTAGCGGTAATTGTTGGTTGATATAATTTGTGTAAATTTATGAAAATAACAAAAATTTGACAAAAAAATATAACAAATTTTGCAATTTTAAAATTTTGTGTTCTTAAATCAGAGAGTTATACCACACAAAATAATCAATACATAACATTCCCCGCATGTCTACTTTACATCAGAACAATTTTGAAAACATAATTTATTTTGTTAGGAAGTTAGAATGCAAATGTGATGCAGCAATTTCTTAGTTTTCAAACAAAATTTACCAAAAAATGTTTTAATGACTACATTAGAAGTGATAAGGGGGACCAATGTAACAGAAAATACCCAAAAGTGACACCATTCTAAAAACTGCATCCCCCAAAGTCCTCAAAACCATATTCCAGAAGTTTATTAACTATTCAGGTTCTTCACAGGAATTAATGATCAATGAGTGGAACAAGCTGCCACGATAGGTGGTGAGTTCTCCTTCAATAGAAGTCTTCAAACAGAGGATGGACAGACATCTGTCTGGGATGATGTAGTGAATCTTGTATTGAGCAGGGAGTTGGACCAGATGACCCAGGAGGTCCCTTCCAAAACTACCATGTTATGATTCTATGATTCTATGGAATGTGGAAGGAAAATAATTAACATTTTCTTTTTTTCACAAGAATTTAGATTTAGCCCCATTTTTTTTACTTTCACAAAGGTAACAGGAGAAAATGGACGCCAAAATTTGTTTTGCAATTTCTCCTGAGGACGCTGATACTCCATATGTGGGGAAAACTACTGTTTGGGCACACAGCAGGGCTCAGAAGGGAAGCAGCACCGTTTGACTTTTTGAACTCAAAATAGCTGGAATCGAAAGTGGATGCCATATCGCATTTGGAGAGCCCCTGATGTCCCTAAACAGTGGAAACCCCTCCAAGTGACCAATTTTGGAAACTACACCCTTCAAGGATTTTATCCAGTGGTATAGTGTGGATTTTTAACACCTAAGGTACTGCACAGAATTTAGCATTATAATAAAATTAGGCCGTCATATTGAATATGTTGTCACTAGTGGTGAGCGCAAGAGCTTGCTACTTCAGTTTGCATCGGGGTGCATGGGTATGCAGCAAGTATAGCAGGTGCTTGAGCGACCCCCGATGCAAACATGAGTAGCTAGCACATGCGCTCAACACTATTTGTCATACGGTCATAATTTTTTTAACTTTTGAAAAAGTCTAATCCCAATGCTATCCCTAACCCTAGCCTAACCATTAAGGCCAGAGTCACACTAGATGTATAAAAAAAAAATCGGTCCATTTTTCTTGCATGAGAGTCACACAAATGTTTCATGAACAGTGATCCGTAAGTCATCCAAATGCAATGCAAAGATGCGATTTTCTCACATCAAAACATTTGTGTGACATCTGTATGGCATCCGTGCAGCGAGATTTTCTCACATGCTTGCAAAATGGACATATAATGGGTCCATAGCCTCAAATATTCGTGAAAACATATATATAGTCTATATATATATATATATATATATATACATATACACTCACTGGCCACTTTATTAGGTACACCTGTCCAACTGTGTGTTAAGACTTAATTTCTAATCAGCCAATCACATGGCGGCAACTCAGTGCATTTAGGCATGTAGACATGGTCAAGACAATCTCCTGCAGTTCAAACCGAGCATCAGTATGGGGAAGAAAGGTGATTTGAGTGCCTTTGAACGTGGCATGATTGTTGGTGCCAGAAGGGCTGGTCTGAGTATTTCAGAAACTGCTGATCTACTGGGATTTTCACGCACAACCATCTCTAGGGTTTACAGAGAATGGTCCGAAAAAGAAAAAAAATCCAGTGAGCGGCAGTTCTGTGGCCGGAAATGCCTTGTTGATGCCAGAGGTCAGAGGAGAATGGGCAGACTGGTTCGAGCTGATAGAAAGGCAACAGTGACTCAAATTGCCACCCGTTACAACCAAGGTAGGCAGAAGAGCATCTCTGAACGCACAGTGCGTCGAACTTTGAGGCAGATGGGCTACAGCAGCAGAAGACCACACTGGGTACCACTCCTCTCAGCTAAGAACAGGCATCTGATGGCTACTTTCAGCAGGATAATGCGCCATGTCATAAAGCTCGAATCATCTCAGATTGGTTTCTTGAACATGACAATGAGTTCACTGTACTCAAATGGCCTCCTCAGTCACCAGATCTCAATCCAATAGAGCATCTTTGGGATGTGGTGGAACGGGAGATTCGCATCAGGGATGTGCAGCCGACAAATCTGCGCCAACTGTGTGATGCCATCATGTCAATATGGTCCAAAATCTCTGAGGAATGCTTCCAGCACCTTGTTGAATCTCTGCCACGAAGAATTGAGGCAGTTCTGAAGGCAAAAGGGGGTCCAACCCGTTACTAGCATGGTGTACCTAATAAAGTGGCCAGTGAGTGTATATACACTGCTCAAAAAAAATAATGGGAACACAAACAACTGAATATAACTCCAAGTAAATCAAACCTGTGAAATCAAACTGTCCACTTAGGAAGCAACACTGATTGACAATCAATTTAACATGCTGTTGTGCAAATGGAAAAGACAACAGATGGGAATTATTGGCAATTATCAAGACACCCTCAATAAAGGAGTGGTTCTGCAGGTGGGAACCACAGGCCACATCTCAGTACCAATGCTTTCTGGGTGATGTTTTGGTCACTTTTGAATGTTGGTTGTGCTTTCACACTCGATGTAACATGAGATGTACTCTACAACCCACACAAGTGGCTCATATAGTGCAGCTCATCCAGGATGGCACATCAATGTGAGCTGTGGCAAGAAGGTTTGTTGTGTCTGTCAGTGTAGTGTCCAGAGGCTGGAGGCGCTACCAGGATACAGGCCAGTACACCAGGAGATGTGGAGGGGGCCGTAGGAGGGCAACAACCCAGCAGCAGGACCGCTACCTCAGTCTTTGTGCAAGGAGGAACAAGAGGAGCACTGCCAGAGCCCTGCAAAATGACCTCCAGCAAGTCACAAATATGCATGTGTCTGCACAAATGGTTAGAAACCGACTCTATGAGGATGGTCTGAGTGCCTGACGTCCACAGATGGGGGTTGTGCTCACAGCCCAACACCCATGCGGCCCTCCAAAGAAATGCCACCCCACATCATTACTGACCCACTGCCAAACCGGTCATGCTGAAGGATGTTGCAGGCAGCAGATTGCTCTCCATTGCATCTCCAGACTCTGTCACGTCTGTCACATGTTCTCAGTGTGAACCTGCTTTCATCTGTGAAGAGCACAGGGCGCCAGTGCAAAATTTGCCAATCCTGGTGTTCTGTGGCAAATGCCAAGCGTCCTGCACAGTGTTGGGCTTTGAGCACAACCCCCATCTGGAGGTGATTTTTCAGGACTCTGGCAGTGACCAAAACATCAGCCAGAAAGCATTGGTACTTAGATGTGGCCTGTGGTCCCCACTTACAGAACCACTCCTTTATTGAGGGTGTCTTGATAATTGCCAATAATTTCAATCTGTTGTCTATTCCATTTGCACAACAGCATGTGAAATTGATTGTCAATCAGTGTTGCTTCCTAAGTGGATAGTTTGATTTCACAGAAGTTTGATTTACTTGAAGTTATATTCTGTTGTTTAAGTGTTCCCTTTATTTTTGTGAGCAGTGTATATATACTAGAATCGTAGAGTTGGAAGGGACCTCCTGGGCAATCTGGTCCAACACCCTGCTCAAGGCAGGATTCGCTAAATCATCCCAGACAGATGTCTGTCCAGCCTCTGCTTGAAAACTTCTATTAAAGGAAAACTCACAACCTCTCATGACAGTCTGTTCCACTCATTGATCACTCTAACTGTCAAAAAGTTTTTTCTAATATCTAATCTGTGTCTCTTCCCATTTAATTTCATCCCATTGCTTCTAGTCTTTCCTTGTGCAAATGAGAATAAAGATGATCCTTCTACAATGTGACAGCACTTGAGATATTTGTAGACAGCTATTAAGTCTCCTCTCAGTCTTCTCTTTTGCAAGCTAAACATTCCCAAATCCTGCAACCTTTCTTCGTAAGACAGGGTTTGCAGACCGGTCACCTTTCTGGTCGCTCTTTTCTCAACTTGCTCCAGTTTGTTGATGTCTTTTTTAAAATGTGGCACCCAAAACTGGACACAGTATTCCAGATGAGGTCTGACCAAAGAGGAGTAGAGGGCAATAATGACTTCACGTGATCTAGACTGTATGCTTCTGTTAATACATCCTAGAATTGCATTTGCCTTTTTTGCTGCTGCATCACACTGTTGACTCACATTCAGTCTGTGATCTATTAGTATACCCAAGTCTTTTTCACATGTGCTGTTGCTTAGCCCTATTCCTCCCATTCTGTATATGCTTTTTCATTTTTATTGCCCAGATGTAGTATTTTGCATTTTTCCCTGTTAAAAACCATTCTGTTAGTTGCTGCCCTCTGCTCCAGTTTATTTATATCTTTTTGAATCCTCTCTCTCTCTTCTCTAGTATTAGCTATCCCTCCTTGCTTTGTGTCATCAGCAAATTTAATCAGTTTACCCTGAATTCCTTCATCTAAATTGTTGATAAAGATGTGGAACAATACAGGGTACAGGACACAGCGCTGTGGTACCCCACTTGAGACATTCTTCCAACCGGATGTGCAGCCATTTATGACCACTCTTTGGATCCGATCACTAAGCCAGTTGTGAATCCACCTAACAGTTGCCTTGTCCATTCCATACTTAGTCATTTTTTCAATAAGGATTGTGTAGGATACTTTGTCAAATGCTTTGCTGAAGTCAAGATATACTATATCTACAGCATTTCCCTGATCCACCCAATCAGTGATTCTGTCATAGAAGGAAATTAAGTTAGTCTGACATGACTTATTAGTTACAAACCCATGCGGACTCTGTTTAATCACTTCATTCTTATCTAGGTATTTATATACATGTTGGTTAATAATTTGTTCAAAGATCTTTCCTGGTATAGAAGTCAGACTCACCGGCCTATAGTTGCCTGGGTCCACCTTCTTCCCCTTTTTGAAGATAGAAACAAAATATGCTCTTCTCCAGTCTTCTGGGACTTCTCCTGTTCTCCAAGAATTTTCAAAGATTATGGAGAAGGGTTCAAAAATTTCTTCTGCTATCTCCTTCAGTACTCTGGGGTGTAATTCATCTGGATCTGGAGACTTGAATTCATTTAGGCTAGCTAAGTGTTTCCTCACTATCTTTCTGTTTATAGATATCCTGGATTCTTCTATTCTCTTAATAGGACAGTGAAGAACAGTTGATGTTACATTTCCTTTCTGAGAGAAAAGAGATGCAAAATAGGAATTTAAAAGTTCGGCCTTCTCAACATCCTGGCTTACTACAGTATTTCATCATTTTCATCCTGTAAAAGTCCTATAGTATCTTTGACTTTTCTTTTACTTTGGACATATCCCCAAAATCCTTTATTATTGCTTTTGACGTCTCTTGCAAGCCTCAATTCTTTGTCAGCTTTAGCTAATCTGATTTGTGCCCTACAGGTTCTGCAGACAGCATTGTATTCTTCTTTAGATATGCCACCATCTTTCCATTTAATAAATATTTCTTTCTTCCTTTTTAACATGTGCTTAATTTCTGTGTTCATCCATCCTGGCTTCCTTAAATGCTTCCTATTCTTCCCTCTTTTCGGAATTGTTAACAATTGTGCTTTGAGAATTTCATTTTTCAAGATTTCCCATCCTTCCTGTACATTTTTGTCTTTAAGGATATCCAGCCATTGGATCCCTCAAATTCTCTTTCTGAGTCCCTTAAAATCTTCATTTCTGAAATCTAACCTTGACATCTGAGTCTTCACAGGTCTTCCTCCTCTAGTTATCCAAAATTCTAAAATAGCATGGTCGCTACCTCCTAGGGTCCCAGCCACTTTTACCTCCTTAACCATTTCCTCCCTGTTTATAAGGATTATATCCAAGGTAGCAGTTCCCCTTGTTTTCTCCCCTACCTTTTGGAAGATAAAGTTGCCAGCAAGAGAGGATAAGAATTTCCTTGACCTGTTAGTTTTACCTGAGAGAGATTCCAAACAAATGTCTGGATAGTTGAAATCTCCCATGACAACTATGTCATATTTTTTGGAGAACTTGGCCATTTGATGCATAAAGAGTTCATCCATCTCTTCAGCTTGCACAGGTGGCCTGTAGTAAATGCCTACAATGGTGTCCTTTCCATTGTTCTGTCCTTGTATGCTTACCCAAACAGTTTCCACAGAACTCCCAGTCTCTGAAGCTTCAATCTCTGTGCAGATATACGTGTTTCTAACATACAATGCGACACCTCCTCCTCATTTATCAAGTCTGTTTCTTGCAAATAAGTTGTATCCTTCTAGTCTTGTATTCCAATCATGTGTATTGTCCCACCAAGTTTCAGTGATTCCAATGACATCATATTTCTTTTCCTGTGTTAGTAGTTCCAATTCTCCTTGTTTGTTGCCCATGCTTTGTGCATTAGTATAGAAACATTTTAGTTTGTGATTGGTTTCTCTTTCTCCAATATTTTTATTATTTAGATTCTTTTGTCTTTGTTCTTTCCTCCCACTTCTAATAGCAGAATCCTCTACAGCATTTGTCAGGTGTATGGCTTTTTCTGGCCTTTTGCTTCCCTTCCCGCATTGTTCTAGTTTAAAGCTCTCCTGATGAGTGTAGCAAGGCGACTTCCAAATACATGTTTTCCAGTCTTCATAAGGTGCACCCCATCTCTAGCAAGTAGTCGATCGTATAGGTAATTTACTCCGTGATCCAGAAATCCAAATCCTTGCTGACGGCACCGTCGACGTAGCCAGTTGTTCACCTGCAGAATCTTATTCCACCTCCTTGTTCCATGGCCATCCACTGGCAGGATGGAAGAGAAGACCACCTGTGCTCCCAGTCCTTTCACTTTCTTTCCTAAGTTTTCAAAGTCACTGCAATTGGTTTCCAGGTCGTTTCTTGCTGTGTCATTTGTCCCCACATGTAGTAGCAGGAATGGGTAGTCATCTGTAGGTCTGAAGAGTCCTGATATCCTGTCAGACACATCTGTAATTTTTGCACCTGGAAGACAGCACATTTCTCTTGAAGTTATATCCGGTCTGCAGATAGCGGCCTCTGTTCCTTTCAACAGGGAATCCCCCAAGACCACCACTCTCCATTTCTTCACAACATTTTTTTTTCTCCATCCAGGAGGATTCTGAAGGCATACAAGGTTGTTGTTTGTGGGCAAAGTCTTATCTTGATGTATTTCTTCATCGTTCTGCGTAAGAGCCTGGTACAGGTTCCTGAGCAGTATGGGTGCTGACTGCCTCCCGATACTCCTGTTTCTCTGGGTCACATGCTTCCATTCCTCTGTTTCTTCAGGTGCACTTAGAATTTCTTCTCTTTCTGTAACATGAAGAGATAATTCTGCTCTGTCTAAGAACGCTTCACCTTCCGTAATGATCTTCAATGTAGCTAACCTCTCTTCGAGATTTTGCAACTTTTCCTCCAACAGGGACACAAGCTTGCATTTGTGGCATATGAAGTTTGGCTTTTCCACTGGTAAGTCTGTGAACATGTAGCAAGAAATGCAGCTCACCAAATGCCTTCTGGCCTCTTCCATATTGTTATTATTAAAGAGATTGAAAAATGAGCCAAAATTATCGGCACGCGGTTTACCGAATTCCTTTTTTCAACTGCAACGGCCAAAATCCAGTGATCGCTGAGCTTGCAGAGACTCTTCACTTATCCCAGAAGGCACTGGGAATATGCAAATGATCTCCTCAGGACTCTTCCCCTGGTTTACCGATTTCCTCTTTTCAGCTGCAATGACCAAAATCCAGTGATCGTTGAGCTCGTGGAGACTCTTCATTTATCCCAGAAGGCACTGGGAATATGCAAATCATCTCCTCAGGACTCTTCTCCTGGTTTACCGATTTCCTCTTTTCAGCTGCAATGGCCAAAATCCAGTGATCAGTGAGACATATATATATATTTAAAATTATATTTCATAGAAATAAAGATAGCAGAATAGACGATAATTCAATTGTCGGCTTCTGTAAAATAATTACAGAACCCAACAGGATATGAGACATGGTTTGCATACAGTGAACCTTTGCATATCCGTTATTTTTTTATGTCACTCACTAATAATGTTATTAGTGTGTGTGTGCAAAATGACTACTGCTGATGTCAGTGAGGCTGCGCAGACTGCCCAGCTGACCTGCGGTGAACTGACAGCTTGGGGAAATGTTCAAAAACTTTCCCATGCTAATCAGTTCATGTCCGGTCAGGCGGAGAGGCTGCACAGGCAGATTTTCCTTCATTCCTCCGTGGTTTACAGTCAGGCTGGTCGCATTAGCACTGCTCCCTGTTGTGAACTATTTAAGCCCTTGAGATGGATTGCAGCGTGGGACATGACTATACGGCGGACAGGCTTTGTTTTTTGTTGCTTTTTTATTTTGGATTTTTCACAGGAGAATGATGGCTTCGAATGGATTGGTAGTATAATAAAGATGGAAAAAATGTGTGTTTATTTATTTCATTAAAAGTCTTTTTTTTAAATGTGTGTTTTTTTTAACCCCTTTCAGACTAGTGGATTAATAATGGATAGATGTCTTATTGATACCTCTCCATTATTAACCAGGCTTAATGTCACCTTTTTACCCCATATGCCACCCGCTACAGGGCAATGGGAAGAGAGCGGGTAAGTGCCAGAATTGGCGCATCTTACAGATGCGCCTTTTCTGGGGTGGCTGGGGGCAGATTTTTTAGCCTGGGGGGGGCAAAAACAATGGTCCCTCTCTTGGCTATTAATATCTGCCCTCAGTCAGTGGCTTGCCCTCTCTGGCGGAGAAAATTGGGCTGGAGCCCAAGCCAGTTTTTTCCATGAATTAATCCTTTAATTTAACACCTACAGCTTCAAAATTTTACAAACATACACTCCTAACATTACTAGTGAGAGACATATAAAAAAATGATGGATATGCAAGGTTTACTATATGTAAACCATGTCTCATATCCTGTCGGGTTCTGTAATGATTTTACAGATGCTGACAATTGAATTTTAGCCTATTCTGCTCTCTATATCTCTATGAAATGTATATATATATATATGTGTCTCACTGACATATATATATATATACCTATACTATGTGTGTACATTGTATTCTATCTATTCTATTTTAACTTGTCAGTGTGATTTTACAGTATAGCAAACTGAATTGCCGGCTTTTCAAAAGGACACCGGTGCATATTTCTCGCAAGTCACACGCATAGTCCATGTGTAATCTGTTTTTTCTCGCCCCCATACACTTGCATTGGTGAGTCTTGGCTGCGATACGGTGCAAATCGCAGCATGCTGCGATTTCTCTCGAACATATAATACGGGCGAGAAAAAAAATGGATGATGGGAGCTGCCCAATAGATTAACATTGGTCAGAGTGCTATGCGATTTTTCTCGCACAGCACTTGTTCATATTTCTCTCTAGTGTGACCCTAACCCTAGCCCAACCCTAAACCCAACCCTAACCCTAGCCTCACCCCAACCCTAGCCTAAGCTCAACCCTAACCCTAGCTTAACCCCAATCTTACCCCCAACTCTAGCCTAATCCCAACCCTTAACCTATCCCTAATTGCAAAGAATAAAAGAAATAAAAATTCTAAAATAAAAAAAGAAGAAAAAATGAAATCTGACTAAGGAGATGACATGGGGGTGGGGGGAAGACATACTAATTATTGACTTTTGATCACTGTGAGGGTAAAACACTGTGGCAATACTTTATTTAACAAAAAAACAGGCAAATAGCACATAGAAAATTCCCAACAAAATACCCAAGATGGTGTAAAATTACAGAATCTCACCCTTTCGCTCACTTGCCGGGATAAGAGCAGCTGTGACTTCAAAGCTTCCAGGGATCACTACCACCACCTGTGCCACGCACAGAGAGGAGGAGGTAATGAAAAACTTAGAAAGCTCACAATCCATTAAGGTACAAGGTCAGGTGAATAGAGGGTCATAACCTGGCTTCTCAAAACATCTCCATGGAGCCAGGTGACCAGTGGGTCCCAATCCTGACTAACCCCTAATGTATCCATGAGTTTAGTGATGGTCAATGGAAAAGATCTGTATTCTTTCAGCTGGAGCCATGGTCCCCTAAGCTGGCATCCTGTAGAATGTAAAATCAGTGCCCCTCGTGATGGAGTCATGATCTGGCAGCTATCCTGTAGAGTGTTCCTGGCTGTGGCTTTTTTAAAGAGTCTCTGGTTCTTTGGATCTCTGGATCTATTGGATATCTTGGATGCTTGGATAACCTGTTACAGTGTCATATCCCACTTATATAGTTCACAACTGTTCTTCAAGCCATTATTCACAGGTCAACGGGAAGGGGTGATGAAATTAAATCACATTTGTTGATTATTTAATCAATTTCCATAGTTTTTCCTGCACTATTTTGCAAATCCACAAGCCACAGGACCCACTCAATGGTCTTTCAACATATTAAGCACACATCCATTGATCAGTGATCATGTGTCTCTGTTTTGCAAAGATAACAGTACAATAAACTGTAGACGCTGATCTGAAAGGTAATTAGTCACCATTCATCAATTTACAAATATCAATTCAACCTACAAGAAGAGTCAACATAAAGGTAACAAACTATGCCTCCTGGCCTACTAAAAATAGACGTCTAGATAATTAAGATTAAATTTTGCGTCATCGCAGTTATTTAATGCTCTTATTCTGCTTAAAAGGAACCTTTAATCTTGGAAAATGCTATTTACCTACAGATGCAGGGTTAATATACAGGTAAACAATGTTCCAATGCTGCTTGGCTACTTTCCTGAAAGTCCAGCTACTGGTAGAAAATGAACTGATTTCCTTCCTGGAACCGTCAGATTTCAGTAATGGTGATGTGCACAATGCAGCTACAGTCACTGCTCATAGCACTGCTCACTAGATTTTTAGCAATGGTGGTAATAATTCCCTAGCACTTTGCCTGAAAGCACACATTGCACAGATGTGCCGCAGAGCAAGCTATAAAAGTGTTGATGCATGATTACAACATCAGTTCACATTGAGAGAGATTTATATTTTCTAGCACCAAAGTTCAGGTCACCATTGATTTCTTTGGGATTCAAGATCAGGTTCAAGTTCGGATCAGCTTCTGCTACCCGAACCGAACTTTCGAATAAAATTCAGATAAACCAGATGACATAGACAGTTTATTTTAAACGTGAATCTGTCAGCTGGTTTTTCCTATGTAATCTGAGAACTCCATGAGGTAGGAGCTGAGAAATTGATTTCAGTGATGTGTCGCTTATTAGACTGTGTGTGTAACACTAGTCATTATTCACGGACAAGCCATGAGACAGGATAGTCAAATGTTCCGGGGTCAAATACCAAGTGAGCACATAATAATCAAAAGGGACAAGATGATAAAGGCAAAGTCAGGTCACTGTCAGAAGTTAGAATACCAGGAGAGTAGTGGATAAGAGCCAAAGGGTTTAGCATGCAGATAGTTAGAACTAGGTCAAAAGTCAGAGCACAGAATACTAGGCAAACAGCACCACCGAGCGAATACTATCATTGGCAAAGATTTGAGCTGAGAGCACAGCTAAGTAGCAAGGAATTGAGTAGAAATAGGGAGCACCTGCAAGAAGCCCAGAACCCCCTTGGATGGCTCAGCTGTCAAAGTACTGAGCGCTGCTGCCTAATGCTAGAGATAGGCAGCGCTATTTATTATTTTTCACTAGGGCAGCACTAATTCTGAGTCCCCCTGAGTGACATCACCATGGTGTCCACAGACCACAGCTGCCGCTGGCTGGGCATCCTTTATTTCTACTAACTAAACAAGTGTGTGCAGTAGTGTCAAAGACAGTCAGTATGTTGTTTAGTAATGAATGAATCTACACCAGCATGCACTGTCACTGTCAGGGGCTGGCTGGAAAATTTTAGCCTGGAGGCAAGCACAATGCACTGGCCCGTGAATGGTGTGGTCCATCTTTAAGTCGGCCATACACACTGGATGCTTGTCAGTCAAATTATGCTTTTTCCAACCATTCAGCCGAAAGCCATCTCAGCTGTCCCTCTCATGCACAAGAGCGTTCAGCTGACAGCTCCTATGTTCTCTATGAGAAAGCTTATCTCAGGGAAAACAATTCGATTTGTCATCCGATATTGAATATGTCCTAACAACATCTCTCTCCCCTTGCCCCAGTATTATAATCATGCATAGAGCTCTCCTCCCATAGTATAATCAGATAATGAGGACCCTTGTAATATAATTGTGGCGACCCTGAGGCTCAGTCGCCACAGAGGTACTGCACCTCCTCCTGAGGTGCGGTATCCCACCATCCAGTTAGGGTGGAGACTCCTGACAACGCTCCAACACCTGCACCCCACACCACAAAGTAGTGTAGCAAAGCACCTTCGGCGGCTCCCTTCTTGGAGTATAGCAAAGCACCCATTGGTGGCTCCCTGCTTGGAACACGAAACGTGCTGGGAGGTGGGTGGAGTTAGATTACATTACAAGGAGCAGGAAGAGTTTAGGATGAGAGGTCAGTTGGTTAGGGAGTTGGAGAGAAGAAGATCCCTGGAGAGAGGGATAGATGGATGGAGGTGCTGCAGCAGATCCCAGTGACCTGGGTCTGCTGGCACGGGAAAGGAAGAGAGAGAGAGCAACATAGACTGAAAGCCTGATTCTCCACAGAAAGAAAGATTAGTATGGAACGTGAGGAGTAAAAGGGAACCTAGGACGTGGGTTAGAAGAGAACCCTTCCTAGAAGTTCCAAGCAAGGCCGGGGCCCGGTCCCCGAGGTTGTATGGATACTTATGGTCCTGCAGCAGACACCGGAGGAATAGAAGTCGTGACCACTTTATTCCCACACAAGACTTGGGGGCACAACAGCAACTGGATAGTGAGCCAGGACTTAGTAGCATGAAGTCTCCGAAGCAGGCTACAGCTGTCTGCCGTACAAGTAGAGTTCATAAGAACATCGGACAGGAGGAACTCCAGTGTAACTCAGTACTAGGAGTACTTCATTTAAAGGTGCTATAAGAGGAGATCTTCAGAAAGGCACATGTTGGCGGAGTGTTGGAAAGGAGTATTCCATCTGGCCTGGAGGTTGACTGAGTCCCTGACCCGGAGGACACGGCACAGAGGCAGGCACCTGTTTGTACAACAGGCTGTGAGTAAAGCTTTGGAACTACATTCCCTGGTGTCCTCCACTTATTCCCTGTGCCATCCCGCCTAGCACAGCCGCCACTTCTGCACCTGACACTACACATTCTAAGTGTCACTTCACCTACACTGCCCTGGGACTCCAGCCCTGCCTGTAGAGGGCTATAACATCACTGCTGCACCACACCATCTGTCCCAGAGGATCAGTCTGCAGCGTCAGTTTACATCTTCATTGCCGAACACCACAGGTGGCGTCACGAATCACTTATAAATTTTCATCACTATAAACACACTGCAATAACCCCTTTTACAATGGGCGCCCAGGGCCACGGGCCGGGTTACAGCTGCCATGACATTTCCCATTGGAGCTCATCGGGCCCGGTACCGAGTACCCCACAGCCCTGGGTGTGAGGGTGACCCATAATCACATATGGAACCCCCTAGTATAGATCTCCCAGCTAGAGTATGATCTCTTGCATCCCATGTTGTAATTACTCCCACTTGATTTATAATTAAGGCCAGGAGCCATTTGGTGAGTTGCATTTCTTGCTACATGTTCACAGACTTACCAGTGGAAAAGCCAAACTTCACATGCCACAAATGCAAGCTTGTGTCCCTGTTGGAGGAAAAGTTGCAAAATCTCGAAGAGAGGTTAGCTACGTTGAAGATCATTAAGGAAGGTGAAGAGTTCTTAGACAGAGCAGAATTATCTCTTCATGTTACAGAAAGAGAAGAAATTTGAAGTGCACCTGAAGAAACAGAGGAATGGAGACATGTGACCCAGAGAAGCAGGAGGATCAGGAGCCAGTCAGCACCCATACTTCTCAGGAACCAGTACCAGGCTCTCACGCAGGAAAACGATGAAGAAATACATCAGGATAAGACTGCCCACAAACAGCAACCTTGTACGCCTTCAGAGTCCTCCTGGATGGAGAAAGAAAAATGTTGTGAAGAAGAAAAGGAGAGTGGTGGTCATGGGGGATTCCCTGTTGAGAGGAACAGAGGCCGCTATCTGCAGACCGGATATAACTTCAAGAGAAATGTGTTGTCTTCCAGGTGCAAAAATTAAAGATGTGTCTGACAGGATATCAGGACTCTTCAGACCTACAGATGACTACCCATTCCTGCTACTACATGTGGGGACAAATGACACAGCAAGAAACGACCTGGAAACCATCTGCAGAGACTTTGAAGACTTAGGCAAGAAAGTGAAAGAACTGGGAGCGCAGGTGGTCTTCTCTTCCATCCTCCCAGTGGATGGCCATGGAACAAGGAGGTGGAATAAGATTCTGCAGGTGAACAACTGGCTACGTCGATGGTGCCGTCAGCAACGATTTGGATTTATGGATCACGGAGTGAATTACCTTTACGATGGACTACTTGCTAGAGATGGGGTGCACCTCACGAAGACTGGAAAACATGTATTTGGAAGTCGCCTTGCTACACTCATCAGGAGAGCTTTAAACTAGAACAATGCGGGAAGGGAAGCAAAAGGCCAGAAAAAGCCATACACCTGACAAATGCTGTAGAGGATTCTGCTATTAGAAGTGGAAAGGAAGAACAAAGACAAAAGAATCTAATTAATAAAAATATTGGAGAAAGAGAAACCAATCACAAAATAAAATGTTTCTATACTAATGCACAAAGCATGGGCAACAAACAAGGAGAATTGGAACTACTAACACAGGAAAAGAAATATGATGTCATTGGAATCACTGAAACTTGGTGGGACAATACACATGATTGGAATACAAGACTAGAAGGATACAACTTATTTGCAAGAAACAGACTTGATAAACGAGGAGGAGGTGTCACATTGTATGTTAGAAACGCGTATATCTGCACAGAGATTGAAGCTTCAGAGACTGGGAGTTCTGTGGAAACTGTTTGGGTAAGCATACAAGGACAGAACAATGGAAAGGACACCATTGTAGGCATTTACTACAGGCCGCCTGTGTAAGCTGAAGATATGGATGAACTCTTTATGCATCAAATGGCCAAGTTCTCCAAAAAATATGACATAGTTGTCATGGGAGATTTCAACTATCCAGACATTTGTTGGGAATCTCTCTCAGGCAAAACTAACAGGTCAAGGAAATTCTTATCCTCTCTTGCTGACAACTCTATCTTCCAAAAGGTAGGGGAGAAAACAAGGGGAATGGCTTCCCTGGATCTAATCCTTATAAACAGGGAGGAAATGGTTGAGGAAGTAAAAGTGGCTGGGACCCTAGGAGGTAGCGACCATGCTATTTTAGAATTTTGGATAACTAGACGAGGAAGACCTGTGAAGACTCAGACGTCAAGGTTAGATTTCAGAAAGGCAGATTTTAAGGGATTCAGAAAGAGAATTGGAGGGATCCAATGGCTGGATATCCTTAAAGACAAAAATGTACAGGAAGGATGGGAAATCTTGAAAAATGAAATTCTCAAAGCACAATTGTTAACAATTCCGAAAAGAGGGAAGAATAGGAAGCATTTAAGGAAGCCAGGATGGATGAACACAGAACTTAAGCACATGTTAAAAAGGAAGAAAAAAATGTTTATAAAATGGAAAGAGGGAGGCATATCTAAAGAAGAATATAATGCTGTCTGCAGAACCTGCAGGGCACAAATCAGATTATCTAAAGCTGACAATGAATTGAGGCTTGCAAGAGATGTCAAAAGCAATAATAAAGGATTTTGGGGATATGTCAAAAGTAAAAGAAAAGTCAAAGATGCTATAGGATTTTTACAGGATGAAAATGATGAAATGGTAAGACAGGATGTTGAGAAGGCCGAACTTTTAAATTCCTATTTTGCATCTGTTTTCTCTCAGAAAGGAAATGTAACATCAACTGTTTTTCACTGTTCTATTAAGGGAATAGAAGAATCCAGGATATCTATAAACAGAAAGATAGTGAGGAAACACTTAGCTAACCTAAATGAATTCAAGTCTCCAGGTCCAGATGAATTACACCCCAGAGTACTGAAGGTGATACCAAAAGAAATTTTTGAACCCCTCTCCATAATCTTTGAAAATTCTTGGAGAACAGGAGATGTCCCAGAAGACTGGAGAAGAGCAAATGTTGTTCCTATCTTCAAAAAGGGGAAGAAGGTGGACCCAGGCAACTATAGGCCGGTGAGTCTGACTTCTATACCAGGAAAGATCTTTGAACAAATTATTAACCTTCGTCCGGCTGAGTAGGTACAATTGTACCTATTCCGTTTTAAAATTGCAATAACTTTTTTTCGAAAAGCCGTAGAGGGCTGAAATTTCGTGACATCTCTGCAGTTTTGGTCCAGAATATATTGGCCAAATTTCAATAAAATATCTCCACCCCCTTCCGAGATTTTTGCATCCATAACAAGCTGCATAGGTACAAATGTACCCTCATCTATTTTGAATGAAGATAATGCAAGTAAAAAAGAATAATATTTTTTTTAATGATAATGCTATTTTATTATTATAAACAAATAAAAAAACTGTTCATTTACATTATAAAAGAAAATGTAAGAAACTTTTTTTTATTGATTTTCTTCGCAAGTAATGCATGTTGTCTTTGCTACCGAGTGTTCATAGCAAATGGGTTTCACACAAACCACACAAGACTTTCTAGTCTTACGTTGTTTTCGCCTCAGGTCCCGGCAGACATAGCAACTACCAACAACAGGGGAGGGTCCACGACTACCATGAGGTATTTGAGGGCCAGCTGCTGCTTGCGATGCTACCAGAATGCATCGTCCAAGCACCATTTCTACTGCACCTCGAAGAAAATGGTTTCTCATCATCATTCGGTTTGTACTACGATCTTCAATTGCAGGCATACACAGCTGATTTGCGAGATCTTTCAGGAACTTTCTTCGTTGATCCTTTGTCCTGAAGCTTGGATTGTGTTCTCTGTAGATGATGTAGGATGCAAACCCAGTGACGTCAATCATATTGTAGAAAAATGCCAGAGGCCAACATAATGTTCGTCGTTTCACAGTGTACTCTCCCAACATTTTATCCATAACATCAACTCCTCCTTTTGTTTTGTTGTAGTATTTTATTATCTCTGGCTTGGCTGCTAGTGTCTCTTCAACTTCTCCCGTCATGTGCATAGATGATAGAAGCACGACAGATTTGTTCTTCTTAGGTACATATGAACAGACTGTTGCATCATGATTGTAGGCAAAATTTGTCGAGTTTACAGGCCTTTCTTTGGCAGGCTGCATGTTGCTAGGTAGGAACCTTTTGTTTTTTCTCACTGTACCAACTAGTGTCATGTTCCAGGAGTTCAATACCTTAGCTAGTTCCATGGTTGTAAAGAAGTTATCGGTGGTGACATTTCTTCCAGAGCCTTTATACGAGCTCACTAGGTCCAATACTGTTCGTTCATCAATGTTTACTTGTCGAGGACCATCAGTTGGTTTCCCAGTGTAGAGCTGACCTTGTAATGGGTAGGCATTTGATGAGTCACAAGCCCAGAAAATCTTTATGCCATATTTAGCTGGCTTTGAAGGTATATACTGGGTAAATTTAGTATGGCCTCTAAATGGAAATAATTGCTCATCGATGGTGATACAATGGCTTGTAGACTCTCTTCAGATTTCTGTTCAGCATTGTCCAGATGTCCCATATTGGTGCAGCTTTATCTGTTTGCACACGTTCTGCACGTGTATTTTCGTTGTCAAATCTGATAAATTTGAGTATCATCTTGAAGCGGTCACGAGACATGGCTGCACGTATAAGAGGCAGAGCATCAACATTCCACATTTCCTCCAGATTCTCTTTGTTGTCTCTGTGCACACCAGCAGCAATCAGTATGCCCAAAAATGCATGGAGTTCAGTTTCAGTAAATTGCTTGAATGTTTTTTGTGGTGGCCGTTCAGAAGAATCAGGAAAACGTTGTACCAGTTCGTTGTTGTAAGCATCACAAACTCTCTTGGCCTTTCGATTCGTTTCTCGTAATATGATGTCACACATCTCGGGAGTCATGATTGACTTGAACATCTCTTTTGCTGTATACAGGTTGCTGATTGCTGCAGGGCCACTTCTTTGTCGTAGGACATTACGAGATTTTGTTTGTGCATTTGGCAGTGGATCACTACACCATTGAGTTTTATCCTTAGCAGTCCAAATGTCGCCTGCACTTTGAGGCACAGACTCATCCTCAACACTTTCGGCTGAGTCGTATTCTTTTTCCTGCTCTATGACCATTTCTTGTTCAATGTCTGAATCATCTTCAGTAACATCCACTTGTGGTACATAGTTTTCATCATCAGATGCAACATATGGTTCTTCCTCATGCTCAGAATCAGATTCTTCTAGCATTCGCATTATTTCGTCAGACGTAAATCTGTAAATATGAAAAAATGAAAAATAAATAATTTTCCGAAATACTACACAATACTACATTATTGGCTTTTCACAAAATGATACTAACCTGCAAACACGTTTTCTTGGATTATGGCGGAAACTAGATCCAGCATCACTATCACTCATGATGACTTGGTAGATGAATTTTGGCTTCGTAATTTAGTTCAGTAACACGTGGCAAGTAGAATGAAACTCGATTCTAAAGTGCAGATAAAAAAGTAAATTATTTCTAGTGATAATTATTTATAAATGTCATTTATATATTATGTAAACCGTATACGGTTTCAGAATTTTCATTCCATCTTCGACTGTTTTTTCGACCAATAGGAAAATTGTAACAGAGCCACCATCTTTATTTTGTGCTGAATATAAGTAAAACATCGTAAAACAATATGTAGATACTAATTATTATCCATTTTTCGTATAAAAATCATACCTATAGTGATAAGTTTCATACAAAATATATGTAAGCCAAGTCCAGGCTCAAAGACAATTTCTGACTGTTCTGTCCCCACATAAGGCGAATGAAGGTATAACTGGCTGTTAGATGCTGTGAGACTTTCCTACCTTCGTATTCAAGAAATTGAAGACTTCACAAGCCTAGAAATCTGTGTGCTCACAGCAATGAGATGAACAGCAAAATGGCTACTGAGAGTAGGGAGGCAGGAAGAGAAGCAGAAGCCACTCCCAGTTTGAATCAACTTAATTGACAGCAACATAAGTGAGCAGTAACAACACTGGCCAATAGATATCAGCATAACATTTGTAGCTGAATGAACTTTAGTTTCTGAAACCAAGTAAAGGAGAAAGTCTTCCCACAGTGGAGGTATATATGAAGGTACAATTGTACCTCTGCAGCCTGTTAACGTTGTAAAATTATGCAGCCTGACGAAGGTTAAACAACATGTATGTCAGTACCTGGATAAGAATGAAGTGATTAAACAGAGTCAGCATGGGTTTGTACCTAATAAGTCATGTCAGACTAACTTAATTTCCTTCTATGACGGAATCACTGATTGGGTGGATCAAGGAAATGCTGTAGATATAGTATATCTTGACTTCAGCAAAGCATTTGACAAAGTATCTCATACAATCCTTATTGAAAAAATGACTAAGTATGGAATTGACAAGGCAACTGTTAGGTGGATTCATAACTGGCTTAGTGATCGGACCCAAAGAGTGGTCGTAAATGGCTGCACATCCAGTTGGAAGAATGTCTCAAGTGGGGTACCACAGTGCTCTGTCATGTGCCCTGTATTGTTCAACATCTTTATCAATGATTTAGATGAAGGAATTGAGGGTAAACTGATTAAATTTGCTGATGACACAAAGCTAGGAGGGATAACTAATACTAGAGAAGAGAGAGAGGCTTCAAAAAGATATAAATAAACTGGAGAAGTGGGCGGCAACTAACAGAATGGTTTTTAACAGGGAAAAATGCAAAGTACTACATCTGGGCCACAAAAATGAAAAAAGCATATACATAATGGGAGGACTAGGCTTAAGCAACAGCACATGTGAAAAAGACTTGGGTATACTAATAGATCACAGACTGAATATGAGTCAACAGTGTGATGCAGCAGCAAAAAAGGCAAATGCAATTCTAGGATGTATTAACAGAAGCATACAGTCTAGATCACATGACGTCATTATTTCCCTCTACTCTTTGGTCAGACCTCATCTGGAATATTGTGTCCAGTTTTGGGCACCACATTTTAAAAAAGACATCAACAAACTGGAGCAAGTTCAGAAAAGAGCAACCAGAATGGTGACCGGTCTGCAAACCCTGTCTTATGAGGAAAGGTTGCAGGATTTGGGAATGTTTAGTTTGCAAAAGAGAAGACTGAGAGGAGACTTAATAGCTGTCTACAAATATCTAAAGGGCTGTCACATTGTAGAAGGATCAACTTTATTCTCATTTGCACAAGGAAAGACTAGAAGCAATGGGATGAAGCTGAATGGGAGGAGACACAGATTAGATATAAGAAAAAACTTTTTGACAGTTAGAGTGATCAATGAGTGGAACAAGCTGCCACGAGAAGTGGTGAATTCCCCTTCACTTCAATGGAAGTCTTCAAACAGAGGCTGGACAGACATCTGACTGGGATGATTTAGCGAATCCTGCTTTGAGCAGGGGGTTGGACTAGATGGCCCAGGAGGTCCCTTCCAACTCTACGATTCTATGATTCTAATCATATCCTCAACACTGGGTCAGTACAGGGATGAATTATAGACAGAGGTAGGCATCATGCTAGGGCGCTACCTCAGGATTAGAAGGAAGGGCTGACGCCACTTATCCAAACAGTCGATCAGGAAAACCTTTAACTCTTTTATCTGTCATTTTCTGAGTTCCTTTCAGCTGCAGAGAAACATAAAACCAATAAAAGAAAAATGTGTAAAATATGCAATTGAACTCAATTGGAAGATTATTTTTAGCCCAAAATACATGTATTTAAATAAAAAAAATCTCCAAATGATGGCCAATCCCCTTAATAATAAGCTTTTTTCACATTGCAAACTTAAACTCTTTAGTGCTAATTTGGTCTTTCTCGTGCCTCTGTCCTTTAGTTGATTTTCAGCATTGCGGTTCGTGTCAAATTTATTCCACAAAAATTGACTTATTTGTAAAATCGGACTGACTTGAAGAATTCAAATGTTAAAAAATCCGCTCATCTCTAGTAGTAGCTGATGCGGAAGTTATGCACATGACAGCAGCGGCGCTATGTCACTAGCCAATAGTGCAGCACGCTTTGGAGCTTTAATCTATTTGTGTAGTGAAGACATTCATTCATTCTGAATGAGCAGAACTCTGCGCAAATTGCATAGGTGTGCTACGCAACTGACATAATGTGCATCAGCCATCAAGATGGTGGCTACTACATCATATGCAAATGCTAATACCTGTGCATAAAATGTAAGAGCAGAACATCATATATTGCTTAGCTCTGATGTTAGTGTGGGGCTCGAACAAAATCTGAAAATGTCGTTCCACACTGATTTCATGGAAGGAACAGATATTGGCAGAATAAAGGCAACAACTTGGAAGATCGATTGTTTTTATTTGCTTGCATTCTCCATACTTATTTTTACCGCTACTCTATGGGAAAATAATTCAAGTAGAGCTCAGTCTTTTTTTCCCCAAATTGTTGTATAAAACTGCAAGATCATAGCAAATCAAGGAATTAGATTGGAAAGCGTGAAGAGAAATTTGATAAAACAAAGGACTATTGGACTGTGGAATATATACTTCTTTCTACCCTACTTGAAAGTGCCAGACAGGACAAATTAAAAATAAATTGAGATAACCATCCAGAGCTGTAGTAATATGACTCTGTTATATGTTACTCAATAAGCCTTTTTGATTTATTTGATGTGAATCTTTTTTTACAATAAAAATCTAAATTGGATTTCTAGGCATGTATTGTGCAATTTAATATTATTGAAACCCTTCATATTTTTAAGAGTGCTTCAGCCTGAAAGAGCAAGCCTTTTTCCCCACAAATGTAAAAATGAGTAAATTGCTCTGTAAGACCAGAATCCCTGATCACTTTGCAATTGAAATGCTAGCGAAAATGTGGTTGTCTAGTAATCATTGTACAGCTCTCAAACTAGTTACCTTTTGTCTGAAAGCCAATGCTTTTTTCCCCTTAAGCTGAAGATTTTTTTGGCCTAAGGCTGGCAAAAATATGCTAAAGTATGATAATTGTCCTGGATAAAACTAATATATTATTTTATAAATAATTTTGTGCACAAACAGAATATAAAACAAATTTATTTGACCCCAAGTAGATTATGATTCTTGGATGGACAAATAAAATCATTAGCCTCTTTAAGCATGTATAAAGATAGATAAATACATAGATAGACAGACAGAAGGCAAGATAGCTAGATAGCTAGCTATCTAGATAGATAGATAGATATGGGATAGATAAATATGAGATAGATAGATATAGGATAGATAGATAGATATGGGATAGATAGATAGATAGATAGATATATAGATAGATATGGGATAGATAGATAGATAGATAGATAGATAGATATGGGAGATAGATAGATAGATAGATAGATAGATATGGGATAGATAGATAGATAGATAGATAGATAGATATGGGATAGATAGATAGATAGATAGATAGATATGGGATAGATAGATAGATAGATATGGGATAGATAGATAGATAGATAGATATGGGATAGATAGATAGATATGGGATAGATAGATAGATAGATAGATATGAGATAGATAGATATGGGATAGATAGATAGATATGGGATAGATAGATAGATATATAGATATGGGATAGATAGATAGATATGAGATAGATAGATAGATAGATAGATAGATATGGGATAGATAGATAGATAGATAGATAGATAGATATGGGATAGATATATAGATAGATATGGGATAGATAGATAGATAGATATGGGATAGATAGATAGATAGATATATAGATATGGGATAGATAGATAGATAGATAGATAGATATGGGATAGATAGATAGATAGATATGGGATAGATCGATAGATAGATATGAGATAGATAGATAGATAGATAGATAGATATGGGATAGATAGATAGATATGGGGTAGATAGATAGATATATATGGGATAGATAGATAGATAGATCGATAGATAGATAGATAGATAAAAACAAAAAGGAAGGCAGCACTCCAATATTCAAAGGTGAAAAAAAGTGGAATTAATTCAGACCCACATAGCATGGCGACATTTCGGCTCATACTGTGCCTTTTTTAAGCTCAGTATGAGCCGAAACGTCACCATGCTATGTGGGCCTGAATAAATTCCCCTTTTTTTACCTTTGAATATTGGAGTGCTGCCTTCCTTTTTGTTTTTGTCTGGATTGGGTAAGTATTGGATATTGCTGAGGAGGCCTGGGCACCCACCATATGGTATTGTGCTGTTCCATTTTTCTATTGTAGATATATAGATAATTCATCTTACTGAATAATAACACTGTTTAGATTCAATGTCTTCAGTGTTTGCATATATCTTGGCTCCTATAGAGTGCTGCTATGTTTTCTTTTTCTATATAATGCAGCTATCGCAGCTGGCACCTGTTCACACCTGGGAGGTGCTGGTCAGGTTTTTTTCTCTATATTTTACTATTGGAGGTGTGATTGCCTCCAGCCTGATTCTGCATTCCTCCCATTGACCAGCAGGTGATTTTCATCAGTTCTACTTACCCATTTGATGTGTAGGCTCAAGGGCTGGGAGAGACAAGTTTGTTCATTTAACTATAGGCTGATAGCTCAAAAGAGGAATGTACAGTAAAATAGGGACCCATCACAGGGAGGTCACCTTGCTGCGGTTGATGGGCACACATGAATTGGCCAATTTAATGAGCTAAGAACCTTCATTTTTGTAAGTTCATCTTACTGAGTAATAACATAGTTTAGATTTATTGTTTTCAGTGTTTGCATATATCTTGGCTCCTATAGAATGCTGCTATGTTTTCTTTTTCTAGATAGATGATATATAGATAGATAGATAGATAGATAGATAGATAGATAGATATGGGATAGGTAGATAGACAGATAGCTATGAGATAGTAATAGATAGTTCGATAATAGATTGATAGATAAATAGATAGATAAAAGATAGTTGATAGATGACAGATAATAGATAGATGGATAGATAGATAATAGATAAATTTATAGATAAATAGATAGATGAATAGATAGATAGGTAGATGGATAGATAGATAGATAGATAGATAGATAGATAGATAGATAGACTCACATTAAAGGAAATAAACATTTCACCCCAAGTAATTTTGTATTTTTTTTACTGGAAATAAACAGCATATTTTTTTACAGGATTTATTCTGTTCCTTGGGTAAACTATGGGATATTTGGTCACTAATAATCTGGCTTTGGACTTAATTCAGTGATGGAGTCTTAAGTAATTTCATGGTATTCATCCCTTAACTCATATACAGAGATAGAAAATTCAATACAGGAAATAATCAGCTCATTACTAAAATTGATCAAATCCTTTGAAATTTAAATCCATCAGGATCAACAAAATTACTTAAAAAATTGAGTTGCAGTGAAATGATACGAATCTTATACTGCAAACCCTCCAATTTCCACGAATAGATGTGTGTAACAATTTGAGGACTGTATCCAACGTCTTTCAAAGTCTTTTACACAAACATAGTCTGACCATAGAACTGAGTGACAACTTGGGAGTAGCCAATAGCCCAATTAATAACAAAGTACACTGATAGAATTTTCATTTGTTTTAAATTAAAAATTGTCCAAAAATGATCTCTCTTAGTCATTTGTGATCAGGTGATGCTGTCAACAATCACAACATCCTGCTATGATTAAAATGAGTAATGAGCCATATATTCCAAAATGCCTTCCACCTCCTCCTCATCCATACACTTGCTGGAAGCAGGGCAGGCTAGTTGTGACCCGTGTTTAGTAGTAGTCAGTGGTGGTGATGGAGCTCCTGCTCCTTTTGTGGCTATCACATTCTTAGCCATCAAATGTGTTTATTTTATTTTAAACTGCCCCATCCATTGTAATTGCAAATTTTAATTTCACTATACATTTTGCACAAGACTAACTTTTAATAATCTTTTCTACCCCAATTATTCAACCCTTGCAAAAAATGATGCAGCAAGAAATGCGAGGAGGGGAAGGTACATGTACAGAAAGCAAAAGGTGACAAGAGGTCACAGTTTAGTGTGGCATGTATGATTGTCAAATTGGTCTGGTAAAACCAGTGTGCATAAAGAGACATGCACAGTTAAATGTCTATATTTATTTGTTTTTTTTTGTACCAAAATTCAACCCACTTCACAAAAATGACAAAATAAGAAATGTTAGGTCAGTACATGTCCAAATGGCCATCATGTGCAACAGTGCCCTGCTTTGGTGTGGCATATATGGATGTGAGTTTTGACTAACGTATATACTCGAGTATAAGCCGACCTGAGTATTAGCCGAGGCACCTAACTTTACCTAAAAAAATTGGGAAACCTTATTGACTCGAGTATAAGTCAGGTATGCATTGTCCCCTCTCCCTATTCCTGGTATGCACAGCCTCTTCATCCCCATCCTGGTATGCACGGGCTCCTCATCCCTATCCTTGTATGCAAGGTTCCTCATCCCTATCCTTGTATGTATGGCTCCTCATGCCTATCCTTGTATGCAAGGCTCCTCATCCCTATTGTGACATCGGCGGCCGTGCCCGCCGATGCCCCTTCAGCGGCGGTGCCCGCCGCAGCGTTTCCTCACCTGCGCGCTCTGGTCCTCGCGCACTCCCGCTCTGCCCTCCGCCCTGCTGCGGGTACCCGCGCCGGCCTTAGGTCGCGGGCGCATGTTCCCCCGCTCTCTTCCGCTAGTGGGGGGCGTCGCTGAGGGGCGGGGTTGCAGGACGTACTTCCTGGCTCAGGATATATCAGGCGTCCTCCCTATATGGAGGGCGCCTGGTGATTGTGTGGCTACCCTGCACACTCCGGCCGCATATCTTCTCTATAGTAACCCAGCCTGCCCTTTTGTCTAGTGCTACCTTCCTCTGCCTGCCTTCTGTCCTGCCCTGTTTCTCTCGGCCAGCCTTGTGTCCTGCTCCGCCCCCTTCTGCCTGTCTCTGCCTTGTCCCTTCCGCTCCGATTCTCCCTCCTGTGGTCTTCTGCCTAGTGCCCTCCGTTATTCCCTCCTGGTACTCTGGTTCCCGTCCTGCCTTGTCCTTCGAGCCGTCCCTCTTGGTACCGGCTGTCGCGGTTCTGCCCCCTGCGGTCCTGCCCCTAACGATCCCTGTATAGGGGTCGGTCTCCACCTGGTGTGCTCGGCCCAGGGGCTCCAGATCCATGGCCCAGAGGGTCCACTCTTGGACGTATTTAGCCTGAAACGTCACAGTATCACCAGGCCATGGATCCCGCCAGTGCCGCGGCCGCTACACAGAAGGAACTGCTTTTCCTACGAGAAAATCAGACCCGGATAATGTCCTTCATGAAGTCAATGGACACCGGCTATCTGTCCTGCAGACCTCAGACCCCGGTCACGCTCTTCTCCTGGCCAGCCTCCAGCAGGAGCTCGTGCAGCAGCGCGAAGCTCAATCCCACATCTTAGGTTACATGGCGTCTGTGGATGATCGATTGCTTGCCCTGCAATCCTCTGCGGCTGCTCCAACTCCTTTCTGGGACGTAGTTTCAGCCCCGTCTCCCCGTCTGGGTAAACCCCCCAGGTACAGCGGAGACCCTAAGTTATGTCGGGGTTTTCTAAATCAGTGCAGACTGCACTTTGAGCTGGCACCCCTGCAGTATCCTACTGACCGCGCCAAGGTGGTCGTTCATTGTGTCCCATCTCGAGGGTGAGGCCCTGTCCTGGGTGAATCCGTTGTGGGAGAGGGATGACCCCATAGTGTCCAGCATCCAGAATTTCTTGGAAACCTTTCGCAAGGTATTCGATGAACCGGGTCGTTTAGCGTCCACTACGGAGGCTCTTTTTAACCTCCGCCAGGGTTCCCTTACCGTGGGGCAGTACGCCGTCCGCTTTCGGACCCTGTCTTCTGAGCTGGGATGGAACAATGAGGCTCTTGTGGGTGCCTTTTGGAGAGGCCTCTCCAGTAAGATCAAGGATGAGCTTGCCGGGTGAGACACTCCCACCACCCTGGAGGATCTCATTTCTCTGGCCACTCGTATTGATCTGCGGTTTCAAGAACGCGCTCGAGAGGTGGCCAGGGAGAGAAGGCCCTTTAGGCTGTACCAGGCTCCTGTCCCTCGTTTCCCTGCATCTCCTCTTAGCACTGCTCCTGAGCCCATGCAGATTGATCGTGTCAGACTGTCCGAGCAGCGGCGCAGGGAGAGGATGACCAATGGACTCTGCCTGTACTGCGGAGGGGCCAACCATTTTGTGTGCACTTGTCCAGAGAGGCCAGAGAGACCGGGAAATGCCTCCACCTAGGTCAGGTAAGAGAGGACCCCCTAGGTGATCATGATTCCTCTCTCCCCCTTACCCTTTCAGCTTTGATAATTGCAGGTCGGGAGCGTGGATCTGTGGAGGCGTATGTGGACTCGGGTGCAGCTGGTAATTTCATCCGCCAGGAGGAGGTTGATAAACTCCGGATCCCGGTAAATGTACTGAGGAACCCTCGTACAATTTCCTCCGTTGATGGTAAACCTCTACCCGGACTCATCACCACGGTTACCGTCGAAGTAGTTCTTCAAATCGGAGCACTCCACCTCGAGAGAATAGCCTTTTATGTCCTGCCGCAATTAGCCCACGCTGTTCTTCTTGGGTTACCCTGGCTCAGACTGCACGAGCCGGTGATCGACTGGCGCTCTGGGGAAGTTCTCCATTGGGGGCACTCCTGCCAGGAGCACTGTCTGCGGGCTCTCATTCGTCCCCGTCTGTGGTCGAAGCCAGCCGATCTTCCGGGCCTTCCCGCACCGTATCACGCGTACGCCGATGTATTCAGCAAAAGGGAGGCGGACTCTTTGCCACCACATCACTCCTATGACTGCCCTGTCGACCTGATCCCCGGAGCCACCCCTCCCAGAGGGAGAACGTATCCTCTATCCCCAACAGAGACCACGGCTATGACGGAATACATACAGGAGAATCTGGCCAAGGGGTTCATCCGGAAATCCTCGTCCCCTGCGGGCGCGGGTTTCTTCTTCGTTCGGAAGAAAGATGGATCCCAGCGACCCTGTATTGACTACCGGGGCCTGAACAACATCACTTTTAAAAACCGGTACCCGCTTCCGCTGATTCCAGAGCTCTTCGATCGGCTGAGGGGGGCCAGGATCTACACGAAGTTGGATCTGCGGGGAGCTTACAACTTAATCCGAATCCGCGCAGGGGACGAGTGGAAGACGGCCTTCAATACCCGGGATGGCCATTATGAATACTTAGTCATGCCGTTCGGTCTCTGCAATGCTCCGGCGGTGTTTCAGGAATTCGTAAACGAGGTATTCCGGGACCTCCTCTATGCCTGCGTGGTGGTATACTTAGATGATATTCTCATTTTCTCGGCCGATCTGTCCTCCCATCGGAGAAGTGTACGCATGGTCCTGCAGCGCCTTCGAGAGAATCATCTTTACGCCAAGATTGAGAAATGCCTCTTCGAGCAAACAGCGTTACCTTTCTTGGGATATATCATCACAGATTCCGGCCTAAAGATGGATCTGGAGAAGCTTTCCGCGGTACTCCAGTGGCCCCGTCCAGTTGGCATAAAGGCCATCCAGCGTTTCCTCGGTTTCGCTAACTATTACCGACAGTTCGTACCCCACTTTTCTACAGTTACCAAGCCCATCACGCTCCTGACCCGTAAAGGGACGAAGTCTAACAGCTGGTCTTCCGAAGCCGAGGACGCCTTTCTTGCCCTGAAACGCTCTTTTGCCTCTGCTCCGATCCTACACCGTCCAGTGGCCAGTAGGCCCTTCATCCTAGAAGTAGATGCCTCCTCCACTGGAGCTGGGGCAGTCCTCTCCCAACAGGCTCCATCTGGACGTCTAGTTCCCTGCGGGTTCTTCTCCAAATCTTTTTCCCCTGCGGAGTGCAATTACTCCATTGGGGACCGGGAGTTGTTAGCCATTAAGATGGTGCTGGAAGAATGGCGATACCTGCTCGAAGGGGCAGTGCATCCCTTTACTATCTTCACGGACCATAAAAATTTGGCCTACCTGCAATCCGCCCAGAGACTCAACTCCAGACAAGCCAGGTGGGCCCTGTATTTTTCCCGTTTTGAGTTTAAGCTCCACTTTCGGCCCGGCAGTAAGAACATCAAGGCTGATGCACTTTCCAGGTCCTTGCAGTCTCCTGAGAAGGAGGAGGATCCATCATATATTATCGAGCCGGCTAAAGTTATCTCCGTGGCTCCTGTAAGATTCTCTACTCCTCCGCCAGGCAAGACCTTCATCCCTCAGAACAAGCGTCTGGAGGTGCTGCGCTGGGGGCATTCCTCCAAGGTTGCTGGGCATGTTGGAATTAAGAAGACCCTTTTGCTTCTCTCCTGGTATTATTGGTGGCCCTCCCTCCACCAAGACGTAAGGGACTTTGTAGCCTCCTGCACGACCTGTGCTCAGAACAAGGTTCCGAGGACTCTGCCCTCCGGTCTCCTTCACCCGTTGCCTGTGCCAGAGGCTCCATGGCAGCAAATCGCAATGGATTTCGTGACTGATCTGCCTCAATCTGCTGGATGTACTACCATCTTAGTCGTAGCAGACCGCTTCTCCAAGATGGCCCACTTCATTCCCTTGTCCGGACTGCCATCAGCTCCGAAGTTGGCCGAGATCTTTATCCACCAGATCTTCAGACTGCATGGTCTTCCTCAACGAGTTGTGTCTGATCGGGGGGGGTCCAGTTTACCTCCCGATTCTGGAGGGCTCTCTGTCGGCTTCTGGGCACGTCTCTCGACTTCTCCTCGGCGTACCATCCGCAAACCAATGGCCAAGTGGAACGAATTAATCAAATCTTGACTACCTACTTACGCCACTTTTCCAACGCCCATCAGGATAATTGGGTCTCTCTCCTACCTTGGGCAGAATTCGCTCATAATAATCATCCCAGTGAATCAACCGCCAAGTCGCCGTTCTTTGTAGTAACTGGGCAAAATCCTGGTGTTCCGCTGCCCTTTTCCGCATCGTCTGGAGTTCCTGCAGCAGATACTCTCGCCAAGGAATTTTCGCAGATCTGGAGGGAGACCAGGGAGGCGCTCAAGGAGGCCAGCATCCGAATTAAGAGACACGCAGACAAGAGACGAAGTCTGGCTTTCGACCAAACATATCCGCCTAAAAGTCCCTGCTTACAAGTTAAGTCCTCGATACATCGGGCCTTTTGAAGTACTTGGGCGCATTAATGAGGTAGCCTACAAATTGAGGTTGCCGGCATCACTCCGAGTCCCTAACGCCTTCCATGTCTCGCTCCTTAAACCTGTGGTTCTGAATCGGTTCCAACCAACTTCCATTTCCCCTCCTTCTCCAATTGGTTCAGACGATGTCTTCGAAGTAAAGGACATTTTGGCCAAAAAAAGGGTCAAGGGAAAGACTCTTTTTCTTATCGACTGGAAGGGTTTTGGTCCCGAAGAGAGGTCCTGGGAGCCTCGAGAGAATGTAGATGCCCCCCTTATCATGAAAAGATTTCTGGCCAACCTCAGAAGGGGAGGACATAAGGGGGGGTACTGTGACATCGGCGGCCGTGCCCACCGATGCCCCTTCAGCGGCGGTGCCCGCCGCAGCGTTTCCTCACCTGCGCGCTCCGGTCCTCGCGCACTCCCGCTCTGCCCTCCGCCCTGCTGTGGGTACCCGCGCCAGCCTTAGGTCGCGGGCGCACGTTCCCCCGCTCTCTTCCGCTAGTGGGGGGCGTCGCTGAGGGGCGGGGTTACAGGACGTACTTCCTGGCTCAGGATATATCAGGCGTCCTCCCTATATGGAGGGCGCCTGGTGATTGTGTGGCTACCCTGCACACTCCGGCCGCATATCTTCTCTATAGTAACCCAGCCTGCCCTTTTGTCTAGTGCTACCTTCCTCTGCCTGCCTTCTGTCCTGCCCTGTTTCCCTCGGCCAGCCTTGTGTCCTGCTCCGCCCCCTTCTGCCTGTCTCTGCCTTGTCCCTTCCGCTCCGATTCTCCCTCCTGTGGTCTTCTGCCTAGTGCCCTCCGTTATTCCCTCCTGGTACTCTGGTTCCCGTCCTGCCTTGTCCTTCGAGCCGTCCCTCTTGGTACCGGCTGTCGCGGTTCTGCCCCCTGCAGTCCTGCCCCTAACGATCCCTGTATAGGGGTCGGTCTCCACCTGGTGTGCTCGGCCCAGGGGCTCCAGATCCACGGCCCAGAGGGTCCACTCTTGGACGTATTTAGCCTGAAATGTCACACCTATCTTTGTATGCATAGCCCCATCCCTATGATTGTATGCATGGCCCCATCCATATCCTTGTATGCATGGCCCCATCCCTATCCTTATATGCATGGATCCATCCTTATCCTTGTATGCATGGCTCCATCTCTATACTTGTATGCATGGCTCCATCCCTATTCTTGTATGCATGGCTCCATCCCTATCTTTGTATACATTGATCCATCTCTATCCTTGCATGCATGGCCACATCCCTATAGTTGTATGCAAGGCTCCATCCTTATCCTTGTATGCAGGGCTCCATCCCTATTCTTGCATGCATGGCTCCCATCCCTATAGTAGTATGCATGGCCCCATCCCTATAGTTGTATGCATGGCCCCATCCCTATAGTTGTATGCAAGGCTCCATCCCTATCCTTGCATGCATGGCTCCATCCCTATCCTTGTATGCATGGCTCCATCCCTATCCTTGCATGCATAACCTCATTCTTATCCTGGTATGATTGGCCCCCATAAAAAAAACATTTAAAAAAAAACCCATTACACTTATCTTCCTGCGCTCCCTCGCAGCATCTTATTCCAATGAAAGCAGCTGCTTTGCTTTAGGCTATGTGCACATGGTGCGGATTCTGCTGTGCATCCGCAGCGGATTTAGCCCTGCGGATCCGCAGCAGAAATGCAGGTGATTTATAGTACCATTATTGGCTATGTAAAACAAAATCCGCTGTGCACAAGCTGCGGATTTTTCCGCGCAGATTTGCTGCGGATTGAAAAAAGCAGCATTTCACTTCTTTTGTGCGGTTTTGCTGCAGTTTTCCACCTGCTCCATTCTAGATATCTGCAGGTGGAAAACCGCAGGGGAAAACCGCACAAAAACTGCAGTAAATCCACAAAAAAATGCACTAAATCTGCAGGGAAAATGCAGGTCATTTGACCTGCGGATTTAGTAAAATCTGTGCAGAGAAATCCGCAGCAGAATCCGCACCGTGTGCACATAGCCTTATGCTTCTAAGCAGTGCATGGCTTGGATGTCATGTGCTGCTCACAAGCAGAGCACAGCTGCCTGAATACTCACCACTCTGCATGCCATAACTAGAGTATTAAGTAGCGCGCACAGTGTCAGCCGCCGGGCAGTCACGTGTGCCGCTACGTAAGAGAAATAAATATTCACCTCCCTTAAGTATTGGCACACGTGACCGCCCGGCAGCTGCAGGAGCTGGCTGCTGCGGCTGACACTGTGCTCGCTGTTACAGTGTACAGAGAAATGAATATTCATTGCCAGTGCAGTGAATATTTATTTCTCTTTAGCAGCGGGCATAGGAGTTAGCTGCAGCAGCCGACTCCTATCTCTGTGACCAGCTGCTTCACCGTTGCCCCTGCCCTCCATGTTCTGAACACCTCACTCGAGTATAAGCCACGGGGGGTGTTTTGAGCACAAAAAAAGTGCTGTAAAACTCGGCTAATACTAGAGTATGTATGGTAGTTAAAGAAAAAAATGTTTATGACATGCACATTTTGTGACGTGGCGGTCTTAGTTAAATATCTGGATTTTCAGGAATTTTCTTTTGTGTTATTAACAAATATTATTCCCTCCTCCACAAAAAGGATTGCACAAAAATGTAAACACTTACTACAGCTAGTTCTGACAAACAAATACAATGTCTCTGACTAAGGCTGGAGTCACACACAAGGTAGAAAAATACGGACCGTATTTTACGTCCATATTACGCATAAATGGTCCCTAAATAGTGCTCCGTATGTCATCCTCTGTCAGGGTGTGGCCACGTATTTTTCTCATGTAAGCATCCGTATGTAATCCGTATGGCATCCGTATACCGTATTTTTCTCGCAGGCTTGCAAAACGGACATTTAACGGTTTTGAGGCCTGCACATAATTTAAATCATCAGCATCAACCCTATTTATTGCCTCAACATCAGGTGGCAGCCTCCAATCTGCCCATTTTGGTGCTCTGCTTGTGTTGGTGTCTTGCTGGTTGTTAGTAAACATGTCTGACACACTTCAGTTCACCGCAACTGACCATGTTCTCTTCAACTGGGTTTTGTCCAGGCACTTTGGCCAGCCATACCCAGTGATTGTGGATTCGAGGAGGAGGAGATGCATGTGTGTCCATCCACTTTTGAGGCAACGACTCACAAGAGGTCATTTTCAGCCCCTCTAATCTTCTCTGCGGGATCATCCGGAAAATTTTTACAAATACTGTCGCATGAGCCTTGCAACATTTGATCTACTCTTGGAGACAGTGCACCCTGGGATCCTGGGATAACCTTTCAGGAAAAAAGGATGCGCCAAGCTAGATCTGCAGAGGAGCGACTTCTACTCACATTACGGTATGTACTACACAATCACATTCTCTATGTTCATGATGGGTTGCCCAAACTCTATTTTTTATTTGGTCCAAAGTTTAATGCCCTCATCTTATTCCAGATATATATAAACTTACAGACCAGAATGTTATATGTAATATGTACTGAATATCACGTAGTGATTGTGTGACCAAATATATGTGTGTTAGTAGATATGAATCACTAACCAGTTTTGTATGTATGTACCTGGTGTTTTTTTAATTTGTGCATTCTAAAATGTTCAATTTCTGTTGTTCTTCAGTCTCCTGTCCACTGGCCTGCCTTCTGCCGCCCTCCACCATGATTTTCTCATTGGAAGATCTACCATTTCTGGCATAGTCAGGTTGACATGTAGTCAAATATGGTCAACACTACATCAACTCGTCATGCCCCAGCCCAGGATGGAAGACTGGTGTCATGATCCAGGTTGGATCTGACAGAGTAAATGCACAAAGTAACCTTTTTTTTCCCTTGGCTGTGTGCCAAAGGTGGTTTTGCCCCCGGTGGCCATTAGGGTCATCGCACTGTGGTGATTTTAGTTGTAGTTTTCCCCCAGGTGGCCATTAGGGTCATTGCACTCTGGTTACCTTAGTTTGTGCACGTAATTATGTTACAGGTGTGAGTGCTCTATGAGAGAGTATCAGGTGTGTTAATCACTGTTGGTGATAAGGTATTCATTTGCAAGCAAGCCTGGGTGAAGGATGGAGCTAAAGGAGAGTCACGGGCAGCTCAGTGAGATTCCTGGAGTGTCAGCTATGGTGTCTGCAAGGAGGGCTGGCATGGCATGGTGGGGTCGCAGCTATGGTGTCAGCAAGGAGTTCGTGCATGGATTGGTGTAGTGGCAGCTATGGTGTAGAGCTGCACTCAAAATGCTGGACGTTGTTGCTGAGAGCTGGACTCAAGCATGCTGGACTTTTTGGCAGAAAAGCTGGATTCATTTGCGGGACTCAGTTTCTGGACAGCTGCACGCAGGTGTGGACTCTGTTTGCTCCAAGGCTGCACTATGGTGCTGAGAAGATCCGTTTCTGGACAGTGCACCCAGATGTCAGACATGGTGGAGGAAAAGATGCACGCAGGTGGTGGGCTCTGTTGCTGGGAGCGTAAGCAACAGAGCAAAGCTAAGTGGTGTTCCCCTGTTTTGTCACTTTTCCTTTTGTGTGTTTAGTGCAGTGGTGGGATTAGTTTCCGCACCGACCAATTCCCTAGTGAGGATTTAGGTGCTGGGAGAGTCAGGGTTTTTAGGTTCCTGATCGTCGCCCGGAGCGGAACCAGCCTAGGGAACGCTAGGAGTGTAGAGACACTGACTCAGGGGAGTGCAGGAGGTCTCCACATCCCCATTCCCTATCGCAGGGCCACCATTGTTATTGTTACCCAGGTTTTCCCTATTCCCTTTGTCTTATTGTATTAGTTACCGGCCTGCGGGCCACGTCACATAGGACAATTACACGTGCCGCATCCTGTTGTATCAGTTACCGACCTGCTGGCCGTGTCACTCAGGACGGTGCACGTGACAACTGGTTGAGGATATCAAGGGACTTTGAGGAGGAATGCCAGTTTCCTAATTGGATTGGGGCCCTTGATGGCAAACATATCCAGGTGCGTAAGCTGGCGAACTCTGGCTCACAATTCTTCAATTAGAAACAATAATTTTCTGTTGTATTGTTGGCTCTGGCCGACCCTCAATACAAGTTTATAATTGTTGACATTGGGGCTAATGGACGGACGAGAGACTCTAGAGTCTTCAATACTTCCATTATGGGTCGGCGGCTATGCAACAGCCAGTTGGATCTACCACCACCACGCCAGCTAACAGGATCCACTCAAAAATCAGTCCCTTATGTCCTTGTGGCAGATGAGGCTTTTCAGTTAACGCGCAATGTCATGAGGTCATATCCCCGGCGCAACCTGGACCACCGGCGCTGAATTTGTAACTTGCACCTATCACGTGCTCGGCGACTGGTGGAGTGTTCCTTTGGCATTCATTGGCCAAAATGGTGGGTCCTCCAGTCTGCCATTCAGCTGAGTGAACAAAATGTAAATGAAGTAATTAAAGCATGTGGCGTTGCCCATAACTTCACTAGGATACATGATTGTTCCTCCTCTGCTGGTGTTGTGAGTGGGTCAGACAATGTACGTAGGGCGAGACCACCTATCAACCCTCAACGTAGAACACTCTCTGGGCTCAAAGTGCCTGATATTTTCACAAATTACTTTATGTCACCTGAGGGGAAAACTTCTTGGCCTGAGCATGCTGTGTCTATGTTGTAAATGTTTCTTTTTGGCCTTTGGGAAACTATATATATTACAACCCCTTATGTCTTTTCTCTGTTTAGAAATCAATGTGTAAGCATATGGCAGCATGTCGTGATGTAAGTGCATCATTGATAAAGACAACAACAATTGAAAGTGAAAACTTTTTATGTATCCTTTTGTTAAAGGCCTTATGAAGCCTTATGTTATTTAGCAAAATGGCCAGAATTGGCCTTAGAACACAAACAAATTTTTCGAATGTTAAAATACAGCACTTAACCACAAAACATACACAAAGTTATAAATTGTAGTATGTAGGGGGTGGAGAAGGCGGCAGCCCAGCCTGTGTTGCCTGATGGCTAGTGTGGCCACCTTGGCCCTCGGCCTGTGCGGGGGCATACTCTTGCCCATGATGGAGGTAGTGGGCCGGCTCATGGGCTTGAGGTGGATACTGGGCACTATATTGGAGACGACTCTCCTGTTGAGGCTGGTAGGGCCGTGAGTCTAAACCACCAAAATGGCCATGTCGTCCCCAACCTGATTGGGACCAGCCTCCAACATTGGCTGGGAACAAGTGGCCATATTGGTGTGCTTGGTTATACCCTGACATTTGGGAATGATGTTGCCAATGTTGGGAAGGGGGGGAAGGGGGTGAGGTGTAGGCCCACGTGTAGGAGGATCCTCAGACCCTGATTGAGCAAGCACTTGGGGGTGTGGGTTGAGATGCATGAGATTCCTGGGTGACAGCTGCCTCCTCTCCAGAAACTCAAACAGCTCATAAGGGGTATTGGGGTGTGTGCTTGCGTCAATTAGGATCTGAATGGATCCTCGCACTCATAGCCGCACCTCACAGGGAAGGGAATGTAGATAATGGGCAAGGCTGCGTGTAACGGCAGCGGCTGTGCCCACCGCCGTCCCACTGGCACCGGGTCCCCCTGCGGCAGCCTCTTACCCGGCCTATCGCGCGCTTCCTCCTCTCTCCGGTTCACACGTGCCTCCGCCCTTCTCCTGCTCATGCACGCCTCTGCTCCCTGTCTCCCGGGCAGCTGCTGCCCGCACATGCGCACTAGGTCGCGGGCGCGCGGCCGTTGGATTGTTTAACCCTGCTGTGGACAGCGGCCAATTAGAGGTTAGCCAATCGCCTGCCAGCAGGGGATATATCAGGTGTCTCCCATAAGGGGAAGACGCCTGGTTATTGTGTGTATAGCTAGTCTATAGGTTCCTTCCATGTCTTGTGCTTTCTCTTGTTCCAGCCTTGCTGTCTCCATTACTGGTTGTCCTCCTGTCTCCCTGCCTGTCTTCCGTCCTGCCTGGTCCATGTTTCACAACCTTCGTTCCCCGGGTTCCCATCTGTTCCGCTCTCCAGTGTCTGTTCCGTTCTCTGTCCAGTACCCCTGCGTGCTGTCTGTCAGTTGTTCGTGTTGCCTCTGGTCTTATCCGCTCAGCATCTCTCCTCGCACTTTCCACTTGGAGTCCCGTACCTTGGTTCTGGAGCAGCCTTTCCAGTCTGTAGTCACCCCAGTCCCCTGAGCCGCCCCTCTTGGTTCCAGCTGTCGCGGTGTCTGATTCCCCGCGGGCCTGCCCCTGACGGTCCCTGTATAGGGGTCGGTTCCACCTGGTGCGCTCGCCCCAGGGGCCTCAGTTCCGCAACCCAGAGGGTCCACTCTCGGACGCTGCCAAAACCCTGAAGCGTCATAGTGTAACCAGGCCATGGACCCCGCTGGAGCGGCGGCCGCTGCGCAAAAGGAATTACTTTTCTTAAGGGAAAACCAGACCCGGATAATGTCCTTCATGAAGTCCATGGACACCCGGCTTTCCGCCCTGCAAACTGCCGACCCAGGGCACGCTCCCATGTTAACAGGAGCTAGCGCAGCAGCGCGATGCCCAGTCCCACATCTTAAATTACATGGCGTCCATTGATGACCACCTACTTTCCCTACAGTCCTCGGCGGCCACCTCTGCCCAACCCCGGGATCTAGCATCTCATCACCACCTCGCCTGGGAAAGCCCCCCAGGTGTAGCGGGGATCCCAAGCTATGCCGTGGCTTCTTGAACCAGGGCAGACTGCACTTCGAGCTGTTACCCCAGCAATATCCCTCTGACCGTGCCAAGGTGGCGTTTATTGTGTCCCACCTTGAGGGAGAGGTGTTGGCCTCGGTGAATCCTTTGTGGGAGAGGGATGATCCTGTGGTCTCTAATATCCAAAAGTTTCTTGACATGTTCCGCAAGGTGTTTGATGAGCCCGGACTGTTGGCTTCTACTACTGAGGCTCCGTTTAACCTCCGTCAGGGTTCGCTCAGCGTGGGACAATATGCCATCCGCTTCAGGACACTGTCTTCGGAACTCGGGTGGAATAATGAGGCCCTGGTGGGAGCCTTCTGGAGGGGCCTTTCTGGCAAAATTAAGGATGAGCTTGCCGGTTGGGATACCCCCACCACTTTAGAGGACCTCATATCCCTGGCCACCTGTATAGATCTCCGGTTCCTCGAACGTTCTCGCAAAGCAGCCAGAGAGAGGAGACCCTTTAGGCTCTATCAAGCCCCTATTCCTCATTGCTCCGCACCCTCTGCCAGTTCTGCCCCTGAGCCCATGCAGATTGACCGTGTACGATTGTCTGAGCAACGGCACAGGGAGAGAATGACGGAGGGCCTTTGTCTGTATTGCGGCGGAGCCAATCATTTTTTGCGGACCTGTCCTGTGAGACCGGGAAACGCCTCCACCTAGGCCAGGTAAGAGAGGCCTCCCTAGGAGACCCCAATTCCTCTCTACCCCTCACCATTTCGGCTTTAATCATTCTAGGTCGAGAGCTTAGATCTGTGGAGGCGTATGTGGACTCGGGTGCGGCTGTTAATTTCATTCGGCTAGAGGAGGTGGACCAGTTCCAGATTCCAGTGGTTACCTTGGAAAACCCGCGTGCAATTGCCTCTGTGGATGGCAGACCACTTCCGGAACTTATCACCATGGCTACTGCCGAAGTAGAGTTTCAAGTGGGAGCTCTTCATCTGGAGAAGATAGCTTTCTATGTCCTGCCCAATTTGTCTCACGCCATTCTCCTTGGATTACCATGGCTCAGATTGCATGAACCGGTTCTGGACTGGCGCTCTGGGGAGATTCTACGCTGGGGTCATACTTGCCAGGAACGCTGTCTGTTGTCGGTGGTCTGTCATCACCTGCTACAGAAGCCAGCCGACCTTTCGGGACTCCCGGTACCGTATCACGCATATGCCGACATCTTCAGCAAGAAGGAAGCAGATTCCTTGCCAGCACACCGGTTTTTTGACTGTCCCATTGATTTGATTCTGGGAGCCACCCCTCCCAGGGGGAGAACATATCCCCTGTCTCCAGCAGAGACCTCGGCCATGACTGAGTACATTCAGGAAAATTAGGCCAAGGGTTTCATTCGAAAGTCTTCTCCTGCTGGCGCGGGTTTTTTCTTTGTGCGGAAGAAAGTTGTATCCCTTAGGCCATGCATTGATTATCGAGGTCTGAACAATATCACTGTTAAAAATCGTATCCTCTTCCGCTGATCCCAGAGCTCTTCGACCGGCTGAGGGGGGCCCGGGTCTTTACCAAACTGGATCGGCGAGGGGCCTATAATCTGATCCGAATTCGCGCCGGGGACGAATGGAAGACGGCTTTCAATACTCGGGATGGCCATTATGAGTATTTGGTCATGCCATTTGGACTCTGCAATGCCCCGGCAGCGTTCCAGGAATTCGTCAATGAGGTTTTTCGGGATTTAATGTACTCCTGTGTTGTGGTGTACTTAGATGATATTCTCATCTTCTCACCCGATCTATCCTCGCATCGAAGAAGTGTTCGCCTGGTCCTGCAACGTCTTCGAGAGAATCGTCTCTATGCGAAATTGGAGAAATGCCTGTTTGAGCAAACCTCGTTGCCTTTCTTGGGTTACATTATCACAGATTCCGGGCTGAAGATGGATCCCGAGAAGCTCTGCCGTACTCAAATGGCCTCATCCTGTCGGTGTGAAAGCCATTCAGCGCTTCCTGGGATTTGCAAATTATTACAGACAGTTTATTCCTCACTTTTCCTCTGTGACCAAACCCATCACGGTCCTGACCCAAAAAGGAACTAAATCGAAAACCTGGTCTCCTGAGGCAGAAGATGCCTTCCTTGCCCTGAAATGCTCCTTTGCGTCAGCACCAATCTTGCATCACCCTGTAGCCAGCAGGCCCTTCATCCTAGAGGTGGATGCCTTCTCCACCGGGGCTGGGGCAGTACTTTCCCAGCGGGCATCATCCGGACATCTGGTTCCCTGTGGGTTTATTTCCAAATCCTTTTCCTCTGCCGAGTGTAACTACTCAATCGGAGATCGGGAGTTGCTCGCTATTAAGATGGCCCTGGAAGAATGACTGTATCTGCTTGAGGGGGCGGATCACCCCTTTACTATCTTCACTGACCACAAAAACTTAGCCTATCTGCAGTCCACTCAAAGACTCAACGCCAGGCAAGCCAGATGGTCGCTGTACTTTTCTCGCTTCGATTTCAAGCTCCATTTTCGACCCGGGAATAGGAACACCAAGGCGGATGCGCTCTCTAGGTCATTGCAGTCACCGGAGATGGAAGAGGTTCCATCTTACATCATCGAGCCTATGAAAATTATCACCATGGCTCCCGTGAGCCTCTCTACCCTTCTGCCTGGCAGAACCTTCGTTCCACAGAGCAAGAGACTGGAGGTGCTACGCTGGGGGCACTCGTCCAAAATTGCGGGACACTTCGGGGCCAAAAAGACCCGCTTGCTTCTCTCCCGCTACTATTGGTGACCCTCTCTTCGCCAGGACGTGACAGATTATGTAGCGTCTTGTACTACATGTGCGCAAAACAAAGTGCCTTGGAATTTTCCTCCTGGTCTTCTTCACCCGCTACCTGTTCCAGAGGCGCCTTGGCGGCAAATTGCCATGGATTTTGTGATAGATCTGCCTTCCTCTGCTGCGTGTACTACTATTCTCGCAGTAGATCGCTTCTCCAAGATGGCCCATTTCATCCCATTACCTGGCTTGCCTTCGGCTCCTATGTTGGCCGAGATCTTCATCCATCAGATCTTCAAGCTGCATGGACTCCCTCAAAGAATCGTGTCTGATCGAGGAGTCCAATTTACCTCTCATTTCTGGAGAGCCCTTTGTCGGCTCATGGGTACGTCTTTGGATTTCTCCTCCGCCTACCACCCTCAGACAAACGGGCAAGTGGAACGAGTCAATCAAGTTCTGACGTCCTTCCTGCATCACTTTTCCAACGCCCATCAGGACAACTGGGTCTCACTTCTGCCTTGGGCAAAATATGCTCACAATAATCATCCTAACGAGTCCACCTCCAAGTCACCGTTTTTTGTGGTCTCAGGCCAGAACCCTGGCATCCCGCTACCTTTTTCCACGTCTTCGGGGGTTCCCGCGGCAGATGCTCTCGCCGCTGACTTTTCGCAAGTCTGGAAAGAGACCAGGGAGGCTCTCGTGAATTCCAGTGCCCGGATGAAAAGGCATGCAGACAAAAGACGGAGGGACCTCCCACCATACCATCCTGGTGACAAAGTCTGGCTCTCAACCAAACACATCAGTCTGAAAGTTCCCTCGAACAAGTTGAGCCCTCAGTACATAGGGCCTTTTGAAGTACTTGGACGCATTAACAACGCTGCATACAAATTGAGGTTGCCGGCTTCACTCTGGGTTCCTAACGCCTTCCATGTCTCACTCCTTAAACCTGTCATTCTCAATCGGTTCCGCCCTGCTCCTATCTCTTCCCCTCAGCCTATTGGGGATGATAACGTCTTTGAAATTAAAGACATTCTAGCCATGAAAAAAGTCAGGGGAAGAACCCTCTTCCTTATCGATTGGAAGGGATTTGGTCCCGAGGAGAGGTCCTGGAAACCTCGGGAGAATGTGAATGCCCCACAAATTCTGAACAAGTTTTTAGCCAATCTCGGAAGGGGGAGATGTAAGGAGGGGGGTACTGTAACGGCAGCGGCCGTGCCCACCGCCGTCCCACTGGCACCGGGTCCCCCCGTGGCAGCCTCTTACCCGGCCTGTCGCGCGCTTCCTCCTCTCTCCGGTTCACACGCAACTCCTCCCTTCTGCTGCTCACATGCGCCTCTGCTCCCTGTCTCCTGGGCGGCTGCTGGCCCACACATGTGCACTAGGTTGCGGCGCACGGCCGTCGGATTGTTTAACCCTGCGGTGGGCGGCAGCCGATTAGCGGTTAGCCAATCGCCTGCCAGCAGGGGATATATCAGGCGTCTCCCATAAGGTGAAGATGCCTGGTTATTGTGTGTATATACCTGCACTAATTTGGCCACCTATAGCTAGTCTATAGGTTCCTTCCACGTCTTGTGCTTTCCCTTGTTCCAGCCTTGCTGTCTCCGTTACTGGTTGTCCTCCTGTCTCCCTGCCTGTCTTCCGTCCTGCCTGGTCCATGTTCCACAACCTTTGTTCCCAGTGTTCCCGTCTCTGTTCCACTCTCCAGTGTCTGTTCCGTTCTCTGTCCAGTACCCCCGCCTGCTGTCTGTCAGTTGTTTGTGTTGCCTCTGGTCTTATGCGCTCAGCATCTCTCCTCGCACTTTCCACTAGGAGTCCCGTACCTTGGTTCTGGAGCAGCCTTTCCAGTCTGTAGTCACCCCAGTCCTCTGAGCCGCCCCTCTTGGTTCCAGCTGTCGCGGTGTCAGATTCCCCGCAGGCCTGCCCCTAACGGTCCCTGTATAGGGGTCGGTTCCACCTGGTGCGCTCGCCCCGGGGGCCTCAGTTCCGCGACTCAGAGGGTCCACTCTCAGACGCTGTCAAAAACCCAGAAGCGTCACACTGCGTGAGTGCTCCTCCTCCCCATCATCAGTGGCAACTCAATTACGGGAATTTTGGGCCCCTGTATCCACATTGGTCGTGGTATCAGTGGCAGGGATATGGCACCTTGGTCTACGTCACCTGGATGGCACAGCAGGCTGGGGGGAGCCCTCTAGGCAAACAGTTGGGCTACTGCTGTTGCCCTGTTCATCATGGATGTCGGGTGGTGATGCAGCTGACGGTCCTTGTTGTGGCTCTGTTCCTGGTGGTGGTGTTTCTGGTGGTGGCCCAGGCTCTACGGCAGGATCAGGTCGAGCCAGAGAAGTGACTTGGGCCTGGCTCCTTGGAAGCTCAGAAGATGGTCCAGACAGCTCAACCCCTCCACCTACAGGATTGATGGCCTCTGATTCAGACCCTGTCTCCCTTTCAGTGATGTTAGAGTGAGTTCTGTGGTTAAATATAAAATGTAGAAAAAGGAAATTTTTGATCGGGCCCTATAAAGCATTTGCATCATGTGGTGTTTTTGTTATACTTACGGTCTGAGATCCATAATTGGAGCGAGGAACGAGAGGTGGTCGAAATAAACATATTTCGGCTTTGTGTGGGCCCCTGAACCACTTCTTGCCCGTTGCTGGTGCTCACGGCGATACTGGTCACGGATGCTATGCCAGCGTCTCATCACATCTTCGACTGCAATGTGACATAAAAGAATGAAAACTTACAATTTGCCTAAAGCAAGTTTTTGAACTAGTATCAAAGTCATGTGGCCTACTAGGGTGTGAGTTCTACCCAGGGTGGCATATAGCATTGGTGCAACCAGGCCTGATGCACAGGGTCACAGTAGCTCATGTGGCAATTAGCAACTCTTTAAACTGTTTTTGCTAGGCATTATGAGGAGCTTGGGGACAGGGTAACATTCTCTCAGGGTCAAACAGTGTGTCCAAAAATAATTACAAGACACAAGAGCCCAATATCAGAAGCACAGGATGTGGGGGGGCCTACTTATAACATTTTTTTGGGATGGCAGGTAATTTGACATACATAATTTATGTGCACGCACTTATGTGCTGCTGCTCCTCACGTGGCCGATCACCAAAATCAGTGAACATTTTGCGACATATGCGCCTCCATGCAGACTCCTTTCTTGCCCGGTCGGCATAATGTGCATCCCGTTGGTCCCATAATTCCGGGCGATCATGCACAAGAACAATTAGCAGCTCCACATTGAGATTCTGGTAGGGTGCCATGATGCTGTACTCCGTGGATGCGTACTTCCTGTATGTCTGGAGCGCATTTTGAGATAATTTGCATGTCTAAGCTTCCTGATGATGGATTGGCCCATTTCCTGTCACCAGGAAAAGTCTTACGTATTTCTCGCAAGTCACACAGGTGGTCCGTGTGTAATGCGATTTTTTTGTGCACCCATAGACTTGCATTGGTTTACTACGGTCGTAATACGCTGACAATCGCAGCATGCTGCGATTGGCACAGACCGTAGAAAATACACGAGAAAAATATGGCTGATGGGAGCTACCCCATAGAGAATCATTTGTCCGTGGGCAATGTGTTTTTTTATCAGAGGGATGCAGCACTTTTGAAATTGCTTAGATATTGGGGCATGATCACAGAGCAATAAACTGTTTAGTCACCAGTGGCTTAAAAACATGTTATGAAAAACAATACTCTTTTACCCCTTCACCCCTGGGCGCTTTTTCGTTTTTGTGTTTCTGTTTTTCGCTCCCCTTCTTCCCAAAGCCATAACTTTTTTATTTTTTGTTAATATGGCCATGTGAGGGCTTGTTTTTTGTGGGACTAGTTGTACTTTTGAACGTTATTGTCAGGAGCACCGCACTACACTCGCTCACTGAGCCAGTGCGCATGTCCTGAGTACAAAAAACCGTGCTCAAAGATACCTGTGGAGCAGGGCAGCAGCGGTGACAATGCGTGCTTCAAATTATCAGAACCTGAAGCATGTGACTGCTGGGGGCATGGCCTAAGCTCCACAGAGCTAGGAGCTGCAAGGAAACTCCTAGAAAGGTAACTACGGGACAAGTTACCAAGGGGCATAGACAGGGGCGGAAACCAGATCAAGCCGGGGTCAATGCACGAGATAGCAGGACAGTGCCAAAGGGTTAGACAGAGCAGATAGTCAGGACATAGCAATAGATCAGAAAACCAGAACGGGCAATAGATGGTACAATAGGGGCAAACGGTTGCGGAGTAACAATAGCCAAGCCAGGAGGTCAGAACCAGAGAAGACAATAGTACCTAAAACGTGAGATGGAGTTTAGAGTGAGGGGACAGGCCGGGTCATACACGGGAATCAAACAAGCAATGCAGTACACGCAAACCAGGGGGGTCGGTCAGACACACAGCCAGAATAACAGTATAGCTGACAGAGAATGCTAGTCTGGAGTGAGTATAAATACCCCTCCCAGATCCAAAGAGAGGCCGGCAAAAGGTAACCCTGTGAGAACAGGACATTAACCATGTCCTAACCATGACAGTACCTCCCTCTTAATGGGGGGCCACTGGAACCCCAGGTTTCTCAGGGTATCTGGCATGAAAAGCCCGCACCAGTCAATCAGCATGCACCGAACTGGCTGGAACCCACGACCGATCCTCAACGGAATATCCCTTCCAATGGACAAGGTACTGAAGTCTCTGGCGCACCCACCGTGAATCAATGATGCGCCCTACCTCGTACTCCAGTACTCTACCCATGCTGGTGGAGCCACAGATGAGGGATCTTCTCTAACTGTCCCCACAGGCTTTAATAGGGACCTGTGGAAGACGTTAGAGATTTTGAAGGAGGTGGGCAACTGTAATCTGTAGGTCGCCGGGTTGATCACCTCTACAATCTTGTATGGGCCAATAAAATACCCTTCATAGAGGGTATTTTAAGTTTGATGTTACGGGTGGACAACCAGACTTTTTCCCCCACTGTCAACGCAGGAACCACCCACCTCCTCCTGTCTGCAAAATGTTTGAACTTCTTCTGGGCTTTGGAGATGTTCCCCTGCACCTCCTTCCAGAGGGTTTTTAATTGTTGTACCATCCCCTCGGCACCAGGGCAATCCGAATCCATACCGGAAAATTCTCCAAACTGCGGAACAAACCCATAATTGACCTGAAAGGGAGACTTTCTGGTAGACTGATTAATCTGACAGTTGAATGCAAATTCTGCCATGGGTAATACCTCACACCAGTCATCCTGTCTGGAGGAGGCCAGGCATCTCAGAATCTGCTCCAATGACTGGTTGGTACGTTCAGTTTGTCCGTTGAATTCCGGGTAATAGGCAGAGGAGAATGACAACGTGACCCCCAACTTCATACAAAACGCTCTCCAAAACCTGGCCACAAATTGCACACCCCTGTCCGACACCACGTTCACAGGCACTCCATGCAGTCGAACAATGTGCTGTATAAACAAGCGGGCCAAGGTTTCAGCAGATGGTAATGCAGGTAATGGCACAAAGTGGGCTTGCTTAGGAAATCTATCAACCACTACCCATACCACAGAGTTGCCCTTGGAAGGTGGAAGAGTAGTGATAAAGTCCATGGACAGGTGTGTCCATGGTTTATCCGGAATTGGCAAAGGCACCAATTCCCCGGCCAGACGGACCTGAGAGCTTTTAGAGCGTGCGTGCACCCCACAAGTATTCACAAACCTTTTTATATCAGTACTCATAGAGGGCCACCAAAAACCCCTAGCTACTGCCCCCTGGGTAGCTGCAATACCAGGGTGTGCACTTAACACAGAATCATGAAATTCTTGAAGGAGTGTGGGACGGAATTGTTTGGGTACAAACAATTTACCTGGGGGTTTATTCCTGGGAGCTTGGGCTTGTGCTTCCAGAATCTCTCTCTGTAACTCAGAGGAGATTTTGGCTACAACCTCTCCCGGTTGAAGAATGGAGGAAGGAGGTTCTGGAGGGGACACAGAATCAAAACTTCGGGATAAGGCATCCGCCTTTATATTTTTAGACCCTGGTCAGAACGTGATGGTAAAATGAAATTGAGAAAAAAAAAGTGCCCACCGAGCCTGTCTGAGGGTCAATCTCTTAGCAGATATAGGCCAGGTTTTTATGATCAGTGATGACCATAATGGGATGAGCGGCCCCCTCCAAAAAATGCCTCCATTCTTCGAAGGCCAATTTAACTGCTAACAATTCCCTGTTACCGACATCATAGTTTCTCTCGGCCGAAGAGAACTTCTTAGAGAAAAAGGCACAGGGTTTGAGGTTAGTCAGGGTAGAGGGGCCCTGTGACAATACTGCCCCCACCCCCACCTCCGAAGTGTCGACCTCGAGGATAACAGGTCTTGACGAATCGGGTTGTACCAACAGAGGGGCTGTAGTAAAACACTTTTTTAATGCCAGGAACTAATTTTTTGCGGCCACGGACCAATTTTTTACATCTGCCCCTTTAAGAGTGAGGTCCGTCAAGGGTTTCACCACCTGTGAGAACCCTTTAATGAACTTCCTATAATAATTAGCAAAGCCCAGAAATTGTTGCAACCCCTTCAGGTCATGAGGCTGCACCCAATCTGTAATGGCCTGAACCTTCCCTGGATCCATGCGGAATCCCTCCCCGAATACAATTACACCCAGAAAAGATAATTCTTGCATAAAAAATGAGCACGTCTCCAGCTTAGCATACAAATGGTTCTCCCGGAGTCTCATAAGAACCGTACGCAGATGGTGCAAGTGTGACTGACTGTCCTCGGAGTAAATCAAGATGTCATCCAGGTAAATGACTACGTAACGTCCAATCAAGTCAGAAAAAACAACATTAACAAAGTTCTGAAAAACCGCAGGGGCGTTAGTGAGGCCGAAGGGCATAACCAGATTTTCAAACAGCCCCTCAGTTGTCAGGAACGCTGTTTTCCATTCGTCCCACTCCCGGATCTTTATAAGGTTATAAGCCCCTCGTCGATCGAGCTTAGAAAACCATTTGGCCCCCGTGAGTTGATTGCATAGATCAGGAATCAACCGGAGAGGGTACGTGTTCTTAACAATAATTTTGTTCTGTTCTCGAAAGTCGAGGCACGGTCGCAACCCACCATCTTTTTTCTTTACAAAGAAAAACCCCGCTGCCACGGGTGAGACCGAGGGCCGAATATGTCCCTTGCGAAGGCTTTCTTTAATGTACTCTTTCATAGCTTGGCGCTCAGTCCCGGACAAATTAAACAAACGAGCCTTGGGTAATTTGGCTCCAGGTACTAAATCGATAGTACAATCATATGGTCTATGTGGTGGGAGCGCCTCAGCCTCGCTTTCGGAAAACAAATCTTTAAAGTCTCTCAGGTACTCCGGAATACCCTCCAGACCGACAGATGACACAGATACAGATTTTATCGGATTGACAAAAGGAACCGGGTTACAACACAGACCAATATCATTACATCCCCATCGGGTGATCTCCCCCTTCACCCAATCAATAAGAGGATTGTGGTGTTTCAACCAGGGCATTCCCAATACCTGTTCTGCAGGCAGATTATTCATAATGAAACAACTTAAATTTTCCACATGAGTGGAACCCACTTTCATAGAAGAAACTTCAGACATAAAACAAATTCCATCCCGGGTAAGAGGGGATGAATCCACAGCCACAATTTCAACATGGTCTTTTAACCTGACTGTCCCTATCTTATTAAGAGTCACAACTTGGGCATCAATCAGATTAATGGAGGAACCACAGTCGACAAAGGCGGTGGTCATAACAGGACTACCAGCAAGTTCCAATTCAATCTGGAGCACCATTTTTATACGTGAGAAAAAATGTACCTGACACAGCTGACATGTGCCAAGAAAGATGTGGGCACATGTCAGCTGTCAAAAGGACACCATTGCTTGCATTTACTACAGGCCGCCTGTGCAAGATGATGGTATGGATTAACTCTTTATGCAACAAATGGCCAAGTTCTCCAAAAAATATGACATAGTGGTCATATTTGTTGGGAATCGCTATCAGGCAAAACTAAATGTCAAGAAAATTCTTATCCTCAACTTTATTTTCCAAAAGGTAGGGGGGGAAACAAGGGGATCTGCTACCTTGGATATAATCCTTATAAACAGGGAGAAAATGGCTGAGGAGGTAAGAGTGTCTGGGACCCAGGAGATAGCGACCATGCTATTTTAGAATTTTGGATAACTAGAAGCAGAAGACCTGTGAAGACTCAGACTTCAAGGTTAAATTTCAGAAAGACAGATTTTAAGGGACTCAGAAAGAGAATCAGAGGTATCCAATGGCTGGATTACTTTAAGGGCAAAAATGTCCAGGAAGGATGGGAAATTCTGAAAAATGAGATTCTCAAAGCACAATCGTTAACAATTCCAAAAAGAAGGAAGAATAGGAAGCATTTAAGGAAACCAGGATGGATGAGCACAGAACTTAAACACATGATAAAAAGGAAGAAAGAAATGTTTATCAAAGGGAAATAGGGAGGCATATCAAAAGAAGATTATAATGCAGTCTGCAGAACCTGCAGGGCACGAATCAGATTACTTAAGCTGACAATGAATTAAGGCTTGCAAGAGACGTCAAAAGCAATAAAAAAGGTTTTTGGGGATATGTCAAAAGTAAATGAAAAGTCAAAGATGCTAATGGATTCTAACAGGATGAAAATGATGAAATGGTAAGAAGGGATGTTGAGAAGGCTGAACTTTTAAATTCTATTTTGCATCTGTTCTCTCAGAAAGGAAATGTAATATCAACTGATCTTCAAGGGGCCATTGAAGGAAAAAAAAGAATCCACACTATAAATAAACATAGAAATGGTCAGAGAACACTTAGCTAACATAAATGAAATCAAGTCTCCAGGTCCAGATGAATTACATCCCAGAGTACTGAAGGAAACAGCAGATGAAATTTTTGAAGCACTCTCCATAATCTCTGAAAATTCTTTCAGAACAGAAGTCCCAGAAGACTGGAGAAGAACAAATGTTGTTCCTATCTTCAAAAAGGGGAATAAGGTGGACCCAGGGAATACTAGGCAAGTGAGTCTGACTTCTATACCAGGAAAGATCTTTGAACAAATTATTAAACAACATGTATGTAAGTACCCAGATAAGAATGAAGTGATTAACCACAGTCAGCATTGGTTTGTAACTAATAAGACATGTCAAACTAACTTAATTTCCTTCTATAATAGAATCACTGACTGGGTGGATCAGGGAAATGCTGTTGATATACTATATCCTGACTTCAGCAAAATATTTGACAAAGTATCTCATAGGATCTTCATTGAAAAAATGACTAAGCATGGAATCGACAAGGCAACTGTTAGGTGGATTCATAACTGGCTTAGTGATCGGACCCAAAGAGTTGTCGTAAATGGCTGCACATCCAGTTGGAAGAATGTCTCAAGTGGGGTACCACAGGGCTCTGTCCTGGGCCCTGTATTGTTCAATATCTTTATCAATGATTTAGATGAGGGAAATGAGGGTAAACTGATTACATTTGCTGATGACACAAAGCTAGAAGGGATAGCTAATTCAAGAGAAGAAAGAGAGGGTTCAAAAAGATCTAAATAAACTGGAGCAGTGGGCAGCAACTAACAGAATTGCTTTTAACAGGGAAAATGCAAAGTACTACATCTTGGCAATAAAAAAGAAAAAAAAACATATACAGAATGGGAAGAATAGGACTAAGCAACAGCACACATGAAAAAGACTTGGGTATACTAATAGATCACAGACTGAACATGAGTCAACAGTATGATGCAGCAGCAAAAAAGGCAAATGCAATTTTGGGATGTATTAACAGAAACATACAGTCTAGACCACGTGAAGTCATTATCCCCCTCTACTTCTCTTTGGTCAGACCTAATCTGGAATACTGTGTCCGTGTTGGGCACCACATTTTAAAAAAGACATCAACAAACTGGAGCAAGTTCAGACAGGAGCGACCAAAATGATGCAAAACCATGTCCTATGAGGTACATTTACAGGATTTGGGAATGTTTAACTTGCAAAGAAGAAGACTAAGAGGAGACTTAATAGCTGTCTACAAATATCTTAAGGACTGTCACAGTGTAGAGTGATCATCATTATTCTCATTTGCACAAGGAAAACTAGAAGCAATGAGATAAATCTGAATGGGAGGAGACACAGATTGATATTAGAAAAAACTTTTTGACAGTGAGAGTGATCAATGAGTGGAACAGGCTGCCACGAGAGGTAGTGAGTTCTCCTTCAATGGAAATCTTCAAACAGAGGCTAAAAGACATCTGCCTGGGATGATTTAGTGAATCCTGCTTTGAGCAGAGGGTTGGACCAAATGACCCAGAAAGTCCCTTCCAACTCTACCATTCTATGATTTTATGAAATTTTGAGGCTGACGCTTGGCACCTCGGAGCTTCAACTCCCTCTATAAGTTTTCTATTGGATTACAGTCTGGAGACTGGCTAAGCCACTCCATGACCTTAATGTGTTTCTTTTTGAGCCACTCCTTTGTTGGCTTGGCTGTATGTTTTGTGTCATTGTCTTGCAGGAAGACCCAGCCACAACCCATTTTTAATATCCTGGTGGAGGGAAGGAGGTTGTCACTTAGTATTTTACGTATTTGGCTCCACCCATCCTCCCATTGATGCAGTGAAGTAGTCCTGTGCCCTTATCAGAAAAACACCAGCAAAACATATTGTTTCCACCTCCATGCTTAACAGTGGGGACAGTGCTCTTTGGGTCATAGGCAGTATTTCTCTTCCTCCAAACATGGCGAGTTGAGTTATTGCCAAAAAGCTCAATTTTTGTCTCATCTGACCACAGCAACTTCTCCCAATCACTCACCGAATCATCCAGGTGTTTATTGGAAAACTTCATATGGACCTGCACATGTGCCTTCTTGATCAGGGGGACCTTTTGGGCACTGCAGGATTTTAACCCTTTATGACGTAATGTGTTACCTATGGTTTTCTTGGTGACTGTGGTCCCAGCTGACTTGAAATCATTAACAAGTTCCCTCCATGTAGTTTTAGAGCGATCGCTCACCTTCCTCGTGATCAAGGATACCCCATGAGGTGAGATTTTGCATGGTGCCCCAGATCAATGTCGATTGACATTCATTTTGCATTTCTTCCATTTTCTTACTATTGCACCAACAGTTGTTTCCTTCTCACCCACCATCTTACTTAGGGTTTTGTAGCCCATTCTAGCTTTGTGCAGGTTTATGATCGTGTCCCTGACATCCTTGTAAAGCTCTTTGTTTTTGCCCATGTTGTAGAGGTTAGAGTCTAATTAATTGAGTCTGGACAGGAGTCTTCTAGAAAGGTGACTATGTTTAGACAGCTGTCTATAATGCAGGTAATGAGTTGATTAGGAGCATCTAGCTGGTCTGTAGGAGCCAGGACGCTTAATGGTTAGTAGGGGATCAAATACTTATTTCTCACTGCAAAATGAAAATAAATTTACATAATTTATAAAATGTGATTTTCTGGATTTTATTTTTGATATTCTTTCTCTCAATGTTAAAACTACCATACCCTTAAAACTATAGACTGTTCATGTCTTTGTCAGTGGGAAAACTTACAAAATCAGCAAGGGATCAAATACTCTTTTCCTCCACTCTATCACTCCATACAGGATAATGACCCCATATATTGCTTCATACAGTATACAATGGCCACATATATTGTTCCATATAGTCTATAATGGCTACTATATAATCCTCTTAACAGAATAATTGCCCCATATAATGTTCCATACAGTATAATGGACCCCATGTAATGTTAAATACAGAATAATTAACCCCATATATTGCTCCATTCATGAAAAAAAATCAGCTACTCACTTCTTCCCATTGCATTCCCCGCTCCCAGTGCCCCGATGTCCGCTGCTCTGGTCAAGTCTCCTCAGCGTCTTCTGAGTTCTGACTCTGTGATGTCTCAGCACAGAGAGCACTGTAGTGACATCATTGCAACATCTGCACTGAGATATCACAGAGAGTAAGAACACAGAACAACGTTGAGCAGACTAGAGTTGGGGAGACCAGTGCACTGGCATCAGATTGTGCCGAGTCCCGCATCATCAGCTCAGTCAGCTGGGAGCAGCAGCAGACAGGTCAGCAGCAGAGAATGCTGACATTTTCTGAACGCACCCTCCAGGCTCCAACGTTGTTCTAGTCTTCTTCTGGGACAGGTCCTGTTTGTACTGTGCATGGTAGGTTTTTTTGGCGCATGCACTGTATAAACTTTGGAGGTTGGGGGGAAAATTCACGGAGGGTGTTTTTCTGCCGGTCGTTACAGACGACAGAGAAAAGCACCGGGTTTTTATGGAATGTCCATAAATTTACAGACGGTTGGCAATTATGATGCTTAGTGAAAGGAAGTACAACTGTGTGAAATCTTAGTGTCAAATGGTCTGTCAGTTTATACACACCTTTTCTGAAAGGCCAGAGAGGCTGCAAAATCATTACAATGCATTTCTAACCAAACAACAATATGAAGACCAAGGAGATCTCCAAACAAGTCCGAGACAAGTTGTTGAGAACTACAAGTCAGGGTTGGGTTATAAAAAAAAATACAATCTCTGATGATCCCCCGGAGCACCATCAAATCCATTATCATCAAATGGAATTTACATGTTAGCACCACAAAGCTGCTAATCGAGGGACGCCCATCACAACTCACAACCCAGGCAAGGGGAGCATTAATCAGAAAATCAGCAAAGAGATCAAAAGTAACCCTGAAGGAGCTGCAGCATTCCCAATCAAAATAACCCAAAAAACTTGACGACTCTTTTTGAGTTTGCAAAAAGAATTCGGCGAGACTCCCCAAATGTATGGAGGAAGGTTTTGTGGTCAGATGAGACTAAAATTGGACATTTTGGCCAACAAGTTAAACGCTATGTCGGATGCCAAACCAATACAGCTTATTACTCCAAGAACTCTATGCCCACAATGAAACATGTTGGTGGCAGTATCATACTGTGGGAATATTTTCAGCAGTAGGGACAGGGAAAATGGTCCAAGTTGAGGGGAAGATGGATGGTGTGAAATACAGGGATACAGAGGTTCACCTTCCAACAAAATAATAAATGAAAGCATATTGTTAAAGCAGTACTTAAGTAGTTTAAGGAGGAATGTGTAAATGTTTTGGAGTGGCCTAATCAATGCCCAGACTGTAATCAAATTGAGAATCTGTGTTCAGCTCAGACTTGAAGATTGCTGTTCACCAGAGGACACCATCTAAATTGAAAGAGCTGGATCAGTTTTGCCTTGAGGAATGGGCAAAAATCGCAGTGGCAAGAAGTGCTCATGGAGACTTATCCAAAGTGACTTGCAGCTGTAATTGATGCAAAAGGAGGTTTTACAAAGTACTAAATTTATGGGAGTTAAAAGTTATGCACACTGAAGTTTTTGGCCTATTTGTTGCTTGCTTCACAAAAAAAGAAAACCAAATGTTCACAGTTGTAGGCATGTTCTTTACATGAACTGATTCAAACTAAAAAAAAAAACAGTGAAATTCCAAGTTGTGAGCTAGCAAAACATGAAAAATGCCAAGGGGCGAATACTTTTGCAAGTCACTGTAAGTATACACTCACTGGCCACTTTATTAGGTACACCTGTCCAACTGTGTGTTAAGACTTAATTTCTAATCAGCCAATCACATGGCGGCAACTCAGTGCATTTAGGCATGTAGACATGGTCAAGACAATCTCCTGCAGTTCAAACCGAGCATCAGTATGGGGAAGAAAGGTGATTTGAGTGCCTTTGAACGTGGCATGATTGTTGGTGCCAGAAGGGCTGGTCTGAGTATTTCAGAAACTGCTGATCTACTGGGATTTTCACGCACAACCATCTCTAGGGTTTACAGAGAATGGTCCGAAAAAGAAAAAAAATCCAGTGAGCGGCAGTTCTGTGGCCGGAAATGCCTTGTTGATGCCAGAGGTCAGAGGAGAATGGGCAGACTGGTTCGAGCTGATAGAAAGGCAACAGTGACTCAAATTGCCACCCGTTACAACCAAGGTAGGCAGAAGAGCATCTCTGAACGCACAGTGCGTCGAACTTTGAGGCAGATGGGCTACAGCAGCAGAAGACCACACCGGGTACCACTCCTCTCAGCTAAGAACAGGAAACTGAGGCTACAATTTGCACAAGCTCATCGAAATTGGACAGTAGAAGATTGGAAAAACGTTGCCTGGTCTGATGAGTCTCGATTTCTGCTGCGACATTCGGATGGTAGGGTCAGAATTTGGCGTAAACAACATGAAAGCATGGATCCATCCTGCCTTGTATCAACGGTTCAGGCTGGTGGTGGTGGTGTCATGGTGTGGGGAATTTTTTCTTGGCACTCTTTGGGCCCCTTGGTACCAATTGAGCATCGTTGCAATGCCACAGCCTTCCTGAATATTGTTGCTGACCATGTCCATCCCTTTATGACCACAATGTACCCAACATCTGATGGCTACTTTCAGCAGGATAATGCGCCATGTCATAAAGCTCGAATCATCTCAGATTGGTTTCTTGAACATGACAATGAGTTCACTGTACTCAAATGGCCTCCTCAGTCACCAGATCTCAATCCAATAGAGCATCTTTGGGATGTGGTGGAACGGGAGATTCGCATCAGGGATGTGCAGCCGACAAATCTGCGCCAACTGTGTGATGCCATCATGTCAATATGGTCCAAAATCTCTGAGGAATGCTTCCAGCACCTTGTTGAATCTCTGCCACGAAGAATTGAGGCAGTTCTGAAGGCAAAAGGGGGTCCAACCCCTTACTAGCATGGTGTACCTAATAAAGTGGCCAGTGAGTGTATATGACTTGTGGTCACATCTACCAATGTACATTGTATCCCAATTTTTAGCTAATAAAGTGCCAATGGAAAACTAATGGCTGAAGGAAGCCAACAAACACCCTACTAACTGAAGATATGGAGAACAGCCTCTCACCCACTCTTTAGATTTTGAGAAAAACTCAGCCCTTAACATGGTCAATTAACCCCTCACAGAGGCTAACATCCTAAGTGACACATATCACCCCTCAAGAATATAAGAATATTACCAATGACATTCTCGCAGTTTTGATTGGATATCACCCCCCAAACCTCCTTCCTCCATTCTCCAGCACGGGGTGGTTGTTGCTGGGGTATCCTCTGAATTGTAGCATGATATTCGTGAGGCTCAGTCTCTTGCTCCTCCATCTTTGACTGATAATAAGCTCTTTGTCCCGGTTCAGTACCGGTTGAGGGTTCTCCGGGAGTTCCACGATTTTGCTCTCAGTGAGCACCTGGGGATCTTGGCCACCAGGAAAGCCATTGCTAGGCTGTTTTGGTGGTCCTCCATGACCTCTGATGTCACTAGATTTGTGTCTGCTTGTGATACCTGTGCCTGTGCTAAGAACTCCCATAGCTGGCCAGCCTGGGAATTGGTGCAATTGCCAATTCCGGATAGACATTGGACTCATTTGTCCATGGATTTTATCACTGATCTCCCTCCTTCCAATGGCAAAACTGTTATCTGGGTAGTGGTTGACAGATTCAGTAAACAGGCACATTTTGTACCTTTAACAGGATTGCCTAATGCAGAAACACTATCTAAGTTGTTTGTTGAGCACATTGTACGGCTGCATGTCATGCCTTAAACTATGGTTTCTGATAGAGGGGTACAATTTGTGTCAAAATTTTGGAGGGCATTTTGTAAAAGATTATGTATTTGCTTGACCTTCTCCTCTGCCTACTATCCCGAGACCAATGGTCAGACAGTGGACCACTCACTCACTTGAACTGATTTTGTGGTGTATTGCTACATCTCAGCAGGTTGATTGGTGTTCTTCGTTGCCCGCGGCTGAGTTTGCATTTAACAATTGCATTAACCAGTCCATTGGCACCTCTCCGTACTTCTGTAACTATGGTTTTCACCCCGATTTTGGTGAATTTTCTAGGCTGGATTCAGGATGTCCAGGGGCTGATATGGCAGTTCAACGGTTGAGGGAGGTGTGGAGGGAGGTCCAGAGAACATTCGGGCGGCTCAGGGAAAACATAAACATTTTGCTGATAAGCGACATTCTGTAAGTCCTATGTTCCTGGTGGGAGATAAAGTGTAGTTGTCTACCAAGAACATTTGTCTAAAAGTTCCTTCTGCTAAGCTAGGTCCCAGGTTTATTGGTCCTTACGAGATCATTGAGATTGTCAATCCAGTTGCCTTTCGTTTGCGCCTTCATCCATCGCTTCGGATCCCCAATGTGTTCCATAAGTCCCTTCTTAAGTCATTTGTACCATCCTCTGCTGGGCCCCCATCCCCTCCGCCTCCTGTCTCTGTGGATGGTCAGACTGAGCATGAAGTGGAACGGATTGTAGATTCTCGTATGGTCTGCAGCTCACTTCAATATTTGGTCCATTGGAAGGGTTACGGTCCTGAGGATCAATCTTGGGTCCCTTGTCCATGTTGATCGATTGGTTTGGGCGTTTCATACACATTATCCAGGGAAGAGGAGGGTACTGGGTTAACTTTTCTCAGCCGCAGTCTGGTCCCAGGTTTGCCATTTAGTTCCGCTGCATCCAGCATGTGGTGTCAGCTATAGTTCTGCCTTTGGCGTATGTATCTGACTCTGGTATACCCTGATTTGTCCTGCTGTGATCCCTGACTTGAACCGTGTCTGTTTATTCCCTCTGTCTGTCCTGACTCAGTGTTTCCCTGTAAGTTTGTTGACTCCCTGGTTTTGACTTGGCTTGCATTTGGACATACTCCTGTCTTTGGTCTTTGTCTTATCTGCTTTTGACCATTGCTTATCCCCTGGCTTGTTTCTGACCACGTATATTGTTGTGACCTCTGGTACTTCTGCTCCTGACTGTTTCTGACTCGGCTCATCTGACCACTCTTTCCCTGGTGGTGCTTGTGCTGCTGCTCAGTGTTGCTATGCTGTGTGTGCAACCTCTCTTTCCTCACCGACACCCCCTGGTGGAGGTTGCGCTATACTGCACTGCAGTAGCACGACAGAAATGTTTAATCTTTAACTTTAGACCTTTTGGAGATGTTCAAATTTCTAACTGCTCACAATAACAGCAATTTTGACCAGGGGTGCCCAAACTTTTACATGCCACTGTACAAAGACTTGAACAAGTACGTTTCTTCATTTCTTGTTGTATACATTATCTTGTTAATTTGGTTTTTACCGCCCATTTCCCTTGATTTGCATGTTTAGTTTGTAATTTATTTACTATTTCATTACTGTTTTATATTTTGCTTTACTTTAAAATTTCATTGAATAAAGAAATAAAAAAAATGAAAAAACAAAACTCGGCAATTAATGTGAGAACCGATAACTGCACCAAAAGCACCATTTCTAGTAGCAGCCATCTGGGCAATAGTACTACCATATACAGGCCACACTTGGGCTCTTTTGCCTCTGCCAAGCATATTGATGAGGGTGAAGCAGAAGGCTATATGGAACATATTCACATCACTCAGTCCCAGCAGGATGATGTTACTTCTGTTAGGAGTCGGATTTCTGCGTTTACTCAGCAGGGATCCAGATCTTCACATTCTGCACTCTCCTCCTATTTTTCCACTGCAGAGGAGATTGCAGAGGAGATTGCCTTGCAGCAAATCTCTCCTGAGGCTAAGTCCTTCTGTCCTCTTACTGGGCATGCTCATGGGACGATCTCCCATTGGAGATCAGGAGTCATGTGCTCAGGTCCCGCTCCAGTTCTCATTGGTCCATCTCAGAGATCTGGAAGCGTGCAGAACGTCCCGGCTACTATAAAAGGCGCGCATGGCTGTTCCGCCATGCGCTAGTATAGACTATACTTGCTATGTGTGAATGGTGATGGATGTATGACTCTGGTGACTGACTCATTTGAAACCCCTTCCCTCTGATATTACGCATGGTGATAGGGAATTAGTTTAGCAGTCAGCGCCAGTCAGTGGCAAGCCTTTAGCCACTGTGCTCACCGCTCTGCTACGCTAGCGTCCGACATCGCGCTTGCTATCTGGCTTTGTCGTTGAGCAGCAGGGTCCTGCGCCGCACTGCAGTTGCAGCCCTTCTTGGCATTCGCAGCAGCGACGTCGCACACACGGTATGTCTAGAGGGACGCAGCTCCTCTGTCTTGGGTCCTGCTCCTGTGACCAGATACCGTGTGTGCATTAACCTGAAGCCTGTGCCTTTAACACATTCAGCGTTTTGCATGCTACCTGAGGCCTGTGTCACTAACAGGTTCAGTGTTTTGTATGTTTTTGTTGTGGCACCTCTGTGTGTGAACAGAGCCCGCTCTGCACACTCCGGGTGAAGTTGAACCCGTGTGCATCATACCGCCATATTGTTCCTCTGTCATCACTCAGCAGCGGTTGCTTCACCTACTGCACGGTGGACCCCGAGCTGTGAACGCACTTTATTATTTATTTTTATTTAGTGCGTTCTGCCGTTCCTAACAACTTCTGACAGTGACATCAACAGTTTCAGTAAGTGTTCTGAAAAGAAAGACCTATCTGATCACAAATGACTGGGAGGGATAAAGTCTTTCAGTTCACTGTTGCGAAATGGGCTGTTGGCTACTACTGGTTTATCAACCGTTTCTATGGTGAGGTCACATTGACATTTGGCTGTGTTTATGTTAAAGAGTTTGAAAGGGGTCCTTATGTATACAGCCCTAAGAGGCTACAAAATGTCACACATCTTTTCAAAGCAATTGGAGGTTTGTAGTTTTCTAATTTATAAAGAATTGTTTCTCTTTCTAATTGGTTCATTGCTACTAAAATTTTGGTGAGAATATTGTGGAACCTGACAAATTTGAATTTCTATAGATTTGATCATCTCTGAATAGAAATCTATTATTATTATTAATATACATTTATATAGCGCCATTTATTCCATGGTGCTTTACATGGGAAAAGGGGAAATATGGACAAGTGCAATAAACATGTGCAAGACAATCTATGGGTTTATTCACCAAAACGTCCAGCTTTATAGTAAGAGAGACAAAAATATAAGAATTTGTCATAAAGAATGCACATATGAAAACCTGAAATTATTTTCTGCAATGCTATCTAAGTTATGATTCCTAGAATACTGGAGCTTAGTTGTTTCTCCCAAGATTTATTTTAGTAATTGGAATTGGAAAAGATTTTAATTGATGAGGATAAAGCGGAAGAAGTGAATAAAATTATATTTTTGCCTCACTGTCTTTTTCTCTTTTTTTCTGACTGAAGATTCTGACGAATAGGCTTATCTGGTTTGACCTATGTCTTTTTCAGCTTTGAGAACTGTATAGCCACATGACTATGTAATATTCTATTAGTAGACTTAAGGCCTAAAGGTAAACTTTTTTTCGACAAAATTCTCAGTAATATTAACAGCATCTGAGTGTTTACAAAATTCCTCAAAACATAACATTGATTGTTGTTTCTTCTTTGTAATTTTGTAATTGGAAAATGATAACACAGACAAAACAAAGACAAATCTTAAAACACTCTTTTATTTTAGGCAAAAATTCAGGGTTGGGATTTCCCTTAGATATTTTCTATAAATTAGTCATTTGTGGACGTGCTATTTTTATTTAACTCACTAATTAATCAATTGAAAATCTATCTCCAAGGAAAGTAAAGCAGCAATATTTTACTGATAGCTACTAGAACACTTTTGTAAGAAAAGGATACTTGTAACATCAAAGCGTAATGAGATATTAGCTCTTTTCTCCCTTGCTCATGACCTGAAAGCATGGCAAAGGAAAATATGCTTTTTAAAAGAAAGCCTTGCTAGATTGGGGATATTTTACTCTCAGTGGAATAATAGGTTTGAAAGGTAATCTAAAAATTTGTATCTTTGCGACGAGTGCCTTTCTTACTGAACATTATGTACGTTGAGAGTAAAACTCCTGCTTTGAAATAATAAGGTCTGAAAGGAAGAAAACACTTCCAAAAAGCAGCTTTTGTCTGGAAACGCTCATTGGTCTGGGAATGAAAGATTGGAGTATGCTTTAATGTGCCCCGTACTCACTTTTTATGTAGGGCATAAAGGCCCATTTTGGAGCCCTCGTAAAACAACAAAACAAACTTGGCATGGTTGTCTATTCTGAACATTAGTGTTATTAAGTGAAGTAAATACTTGTAATAGAGCCAACAGCTACTTGAAACCTTTCACACCTGTCACAGCTTCTCTGTTACTTCAGAGCACAATTTCCTCAATTTTCTACATGTTAAACTGGTTACTTAAAGGGGTTGTATCCGTTCAGAAAATCTTTCCCAATATGCATTTTGTTGTAGAAAGAAAACTAACTGTGCTTTACTTATCCTCCAATGTCTAGCGCTGTGTCTCCGCCGTGCCGTGTCTCCGCCATGATCTCTTTGTTGCTTTGCTGTAGCTATATTGACTGCATCCAGTAAATAAAAATTAGATAGATTTTATTCCCCATAATGGAACTATAGCACAAGTGCTTACAGTTTTGTGACTTTTTGCAAAAAGTCGCAAATTAATTAGGATAAAACATTTAGATAGCAAAAATATCATTTATAAAAACACCCCCACAAAAAAAAGGCAAAACCAAACAAACTTAACTTGAAAAGCCACACATTAAGTAATGTATAGGGCTATGTTCACATCACATTTAGCCTCACAAAATAGGATTTTGGCATATGAGCTGACAGGGCTATTGATTATAATGATGCAGACAGAGTTACAGTGTGCTCTGTTGGACATAATTTTCGGCCATGTACGTCAGGTTGAGGTAGGCAGGCTTCCCCATAATGTCTTGCAGCTATCACATCCTAGAGTATACCTTTTTGCACATTGCAGAATATTGAATCTAGGAAAGGACCACATGACCTTGGTTGCAGCCAGGTGGCTTTTCCATAATGCCTTGCATCTATCACTTCACATGTAGCACAGCCAATCAAGAGGAACTAAATGTATAAAAGTGAAAGCAGGGAATGCAGTGACATTTTGGAGTGAATCTGGATAGCAAGAGGCTACACTTTAGCAATTTAGAAAGTGAGAGAAAACCATAAAACAATGAATAAATGTTAGCTTTAGTGTGTGACAGCACAGACATGCATAGTCTTATATGTGGAGATTGTTTGGGTTTAAAAAAATTCAAAGAGGGTAGATACAGTCCTAGGAGAAATCAGAGCCATACAGTATACATGTTTTTTCATGGGAATTATATTACTTTAGATTCACTGCAAATTGATTTGCCAAAAATCAAATTGGAAAAATTTATATGTAAATAGATTTCCTCACCTTTAGTTATAATGCTATACTGAGAAAACAAGAGTTAATGTGTCTTCAATTGTGATATGCTCTGATGCTTGAAACTTTACTGCATTGTTACTGACATTGCACCCCAGGGTGGGCAGTGCTGGGGGCAGAGGGGAATATACTCCCTGGGTCAGTCCCTCAGCAGCAGCTTATGGCTACCTAAGCAGTGCCTATTGCAGTAGCATCACTGACTAGAACACCGTGCATGGCTGCATCTGCAAAATAACTTTACACAGCATACCTGGTGATGCTTCTACCCACCAGAGAAAATCTGTGCTTTCCTTTGCTTCATTATGCAGTAGATCTGTTTTGCACATTAATTCCACTAGTCTGTTCCACAAACAGAAAAGAAAAATAGAATTCTATAAAGCAAGTGTGAAAGTAGCCATTTATACTGCCCAATTTTTGGGGAATGAGTGTGCCTAGGAATGCTTGTTTACCAATTATCAGGCAGTGTAAACAGGATGCCAATTATCCCAATGTCACGCGGGGCTTAGGTCAACTAAGGGAGAAATACCCGGGGCCCCTATGATGTCCCTTTAACTAGGGGAAACCCTGTCTGACCCTCAACCCAGGGTTTTTGCTGAAGGTGCAAATGCCTGAGCCTCCACCCTTTCCTTATCTCCTGCTCAGCCCTAAGCTTAACCCTCCACCCTCCACCCAGTGAGGAGACAAACCACCAAAGCCCCAAACAATAAAGACAGACAGGGAGAACTTAAACTGCACCGCGCCGCATACACACAGGACTATACAGTAATGTGAACAGGGCACAACAAAACACAAATATGGGAAGGCGAGAAGGTAACAATGGATCATACGACACCAGATATGAATCTCTCTCTCTCTCCAACACCTCCACTCCAGACCGGAACCACTTGGTATGAAACACAAGCTATAATCAGCGACGCCCATAGGCCAGCACGACTATTTAAAGACCGTGGGCGTGACCAAACATCCAACCTGATCTTCAGCTAGATTAACCCCCGATAGCCTGAGAAACTCAAGCCGGCGCCACTGAGGCTATAGTGGACGGAGGTGGAACTACCTCTGCCTGCCGGACGCTGTGGTGTGAATAGCGTCCGACATGACAGTACCCCGTCTTCTACGAGGGACCCCAGGGCCCTCAAGACTCATAGGACCCGGCTTGTCCAGATGACGAGGGTGAAAAGAACTGACCAGCCGATCCGCATGTATGCCCGAGGCTGGTACCCAAGACCTCTCCTCCGGACCATACCCCCGCCAGTGTACCAAATACTGAAGAGTACGGCGCACTACTTGAGAGTCCACTACCTTGGAGACCTCAAACTCTAAATCGCCATCCACCATGACTGGAGGTGGCATCGGCGTCGTGTCCACAGAGCCTACCACCTTTTTCAATAAAGCCCTGTGAAACACGTTGTGTATCTTGTATACTGCAGGGAGTTCCAACCGATAAGCAACTGGGTTAATGATGGCAGCAATCTTAAAAGGCCCAATAAACCTTGGACCCAATTTTAAAGATGGAATTTTGAGTTTTATATTTTTAGTCGCTAACCACACCCATTCACCCACACACACAGGTCCGGACCTGGCACGCATCTACTGTCAGCCACCCGCTTGTACCTCGCACTCATGCTCAACAAACGCTGTTTCACCCTCCTCCAGACCGATGATAATTGAGCTCCTAGCTGGTCCTCCTCCGGGACGCCCCCCGAGTCACCCTGACGTAAGGTACAAAATTGAGGATGTTGACCGTAAACACAAAAGAACAGAGACTCTCCCGATGACTCTTGACGGTGATTATTTAACGCGAACTCGGCCAGAGGAAGGAAAGTAGACCACTCCCCTTGGTTGTCGGACACAAAGCATCGTAAATACTGCTCCAGATTTTGGTTCATGTGCTCAGTTTGACCATTTGACTGTGTATGAAACGCCGATGAATGTGACAACTTGATCCCCAAACGTGAGCAAAAAGCTTTCCAAAACCTCGCAACAAATTGAGTTCCCCTATCAGATACTATGTCCGACGGAACTCCGTGGAGTCTGACCACCTCCTGCACAAACACCTGAGCCAACGTCTTCGCATTGGGCAAGGAGGGCAATGAGACAAAATGCGCCATCTTTGAAAATCGGTCAACCACCACCAGGATGACCGTGTTCCCCACCGAGACTGGCAAGTCAGTCATAAAATCCATGGAGATTTCTGTCCATGGCCTATTAGGTACCCCCAGAGGCTGTAGCGTGCCAGCAGGAGGGGCTCGGGGCGACTTGGCCCTGGCGCACGTGATGCAAGCTGCCACGTACGAGACCACATCCTGCCGGATTTTGTGCCACCAGAAACGACGCGATACCAGCTCCAAGGTGCCCTTAACCCCTGGATGACCAGCCAGTACTGAGTCGTGATGTTCCCTCAACACCTTAAGACGAAGATGAAGGGGTACAAATGATTTGTTGGCGGGAAGTCCTGGCGGTACCTCCTCTTGGGCCTCGGCAATCTCCACCTCTACCTCAGTCGTGAGAGCCGAAACCACTACACCTTCCTGGAGGATGGGTACCGGCTCTTCCCGAGGTTCTACCCCCGGAAAACACCTGGACAAGGCATCCGCCTTGGTGTTTTTAGCCCCGGGACGGTAAGTCACCAGAAAATTGAAACGTGTAAAGAACAATGCCCAGCTAGCCTGCCTAGGAGACAGATGCTTGGCCGACTCCAGATAGAGCAGGTTCTTATGGTCGGTGATGACTGTGACCTGGTGAGCCGCCCCCTCCAAGAAGTGTCGCCATTCCTCAAAAGCCAATTTGATGGCCAACAACTCCCTGTTGCCGATATCATAATTCCGTTCGGCCGGCGACAGCTTCTTGGAGAAGTAGGCGCATGGATGCATATCGCTCAAAGATGAGCCCTGTGACAGTACTGCCCCCACTCCCACCTCAGACGCATCAACCTCCACCACAAAAGGTTTAGACACGTTCGGTTGCACCAGAATGGGGGCTGAAGCAAAACTGTTCTTCAGACGCTCAAATGCATGTATCGCCACCTCAGACCAGCTAGTCAGATCGGTACCTTTTTTTGTCATGTCCGTGAGCGGTTTGGCTATAGTAGAAAAGTGTTTTATAAATTACCTATAATAATTAGCAAACCCAAGGAACCGCTGGAGCGCTTTCAGATTATCAGGCCTTTCCCATTGTAGCACCGCTTGCACCTTAGCGGTGTCCATTTTAAACCCTGCGGAGGACACAATATATCCCAAAAAAGGCAACTCCTGAACAAAAAATAAGCATTTTTCCAGCTTAGCATAGAGCTTATTCTCACGGAGCAACTGTAACACCTGCCTGACATGCTCTAAATGAATGTCCCGGTCGCTCGAATAAATGAGGATATCATCCAGGTATACAATCACAAATTTCCCCAGGACATGAGCAAACACGTCATTAATAAAATGTTGGAAAACAGCAGGCGCAGTTGTCAACCGAAATGGCATAACCAGGCTCTCAAAATGACCCTCAGGAGTGTTAAAGGCCGTCTTCCACTCATCCCCCTGACGGACCCTTATGAGGTTATACGCCCCCCTGAGGTCAAGCTTGGAAAACCACTTTGCCCCCGCCACCTGGTTGAACAAATAAGGGATCAAAGGCATCGGGTATGGATCACGGATCGTAATCTGGTTTAATTCCCGGAAATCCAGACACGGCCGTAATCCCCCATCTTTCTTCTTAATGAAGAAAAACCCCGCTGCTACAGGCGAGGACGAAGGCCGGATGTGTCCTTTGCTCAGACTCTCCGCGATGTAGTCTTTCAGAGCTTGTCTCTCTGGACCAGAAATATTAAACATCCTGGCCTTAGGTAATTTGGCCCCGGGTTTTAACCTAATCGCACAGTCATAGGCTCTATGTGGAGGCAGTTCTGAGCAACCCTTCTCAGAGAAAACATCCACGAAATCCTGCAAAGCCTCCGGAAGGCTGGGCGTCACGGCGGACACACATGTGGCCAAGCAATTGTCCTGGCAAAAACCACTCCATTGGACTATGTCCTGAGTTTTCCAATCAATCACTGGGTTGTGCCTGGACAACCATGGAAAACCCAAGACCATTTGTGCTGGGAGATTGCGGAGGACCCTACATGTAACCCACTCCGAATGTAGGACCCCAATGTGGAGTTTCACCTCAGCCACAAACTCCGTAATCTCCCCCTGAGGGAGGGGAGCGGCATTAATGGTAACCACCTGAATAGGATGAGGGAGTTTTTCGATCTTAAACCCGGCAGTGCGTGCAAACTCCTCATCTATGAGATTGGTGGCGGAACCGCTATCCACAAGCACTGATATTGGTAGCTCTCTGCCCGCGATAATAACCTTGGCAGGGAGCATACATTGAGATACCATCATGGAGGATATGCATACGCTCAGCTGGGTCTCCTCCATACCCACTGAGCTTAGTAGTTTTCCGCCGGTGTGACCTTCTTCAGTAGCACAGGACAAGCGTTAACATAATGATTCCTTTTACCACAGTAAAAACATGCTCCGGGCTTCGTGAACCCCGGGACGCGACGCTTAACCTGTGACACCCCCGCAATTTGCATAGGTTCAGTGGGCTCACCTGCAGCAACCACACTTGCACCCCTGCTTTCCCCCAGGGGTAGCGTCTCCTGTGCCCCCTGACTCAAACGGCGATCAATACGTATAACCAAACTCATGGCAGACTCCAACGACGCAGGAGTCTCATACATCAGGAGGGCCTGTTTAACTCTTCCTGAAACCCCATGAATAAACTGACTCCGCAGCGCTGGGTCGTTCCACTGTGTGTCTACTGCCCAACGGCGAAATTCAGAGCAATAGTCTTCCGCCATACGTTCCCCCTGACGGAGGGCGCGGATTTTAGATTCTGCTAGAGCTAATCTGTCGGGATCATCATAAATGAGTCCGAGTGCAGAAAAAACATTATCGACAGAATGAAATGTAGCAGAGTCAGCTGGTAAGGAAAATGCCCATGCTTGGGGGTCCACACTCAGTAATGATAACACCAGGCCCACCCGCTGAGCCTCATTACCTGAGGAGACCGGGCGCATGCGGAAGTATAACTTGCAGGCCTCCCGAAATATGACAAATTTGCTGCGTTCCCCTGAGAATCGTTCTGGCAGCGGGATCTTCGGCTCTGCACCGACACCTGCAGATGCCGTTTGCACCTTCGCTGCTACCAGGCCCTGCTGCTGAACTGCCCCTTTCAACTCGGAGACCTGTAAGGACAGCGCCACCAACTGGCGGGTTATGGACTCCTGAAAAATGAGGGCCGATTATAATGTCACGCGGGGCTTAGGTAAACTAAGGGAGAAATACCCGGGGCCCCTGTGATGTCCCTTTAACTAGGAGAAACCCTGTCTGACCCTCAACCCAGGGTTTTTGCTGAAGGTGCAAATGCCTGAGCCTCCACCCTTTCCTTATCTCCTGCTCAGCCCTAAGCTTAACCCTCCACCCTCCACCCAGTGAGGAGACAAACCACCAAAGCCCCAAACAATAAAGACAGACAGGGAGATCTTAAACTGCACCGCGCCGCATACACACAGGACTATACAGTAATGTGAACAGGGCACAACAAAACACAAATATGGGAAGGCGAGAAGGTAACAATGGATCATACGACATCAGATATGAATCTCTCTCTCTCTCTCCAACACCTCCACTCCAGACCGGAACCACTTGGTATGAAACACAAGCTATAATCGGCGACGCCCATAGGCCAGCACGACTATTTAAAGACCGTGGGCGTGACCAAACATCCAACCTGATCTTCAGCTAGATTAACCCCCGATAGCCTGAGAAACTCAAGCCGGCGCCACTGAGGCTATAGTGGACGGAGGTGGAACTACCTCTGCCTGCCGGACGCTGTGGTGTGAATAGCGTCCGACATGACACCCAGATATGCTCTTATTTGATAAATGAAATGATCTTTAACCCCTTCACGATATGACATATATATGATATATTTCATATTTCACTGCCGCAAAACAAACTTATTTCTCATCTCTCATATCCTCCCTGTCTTACAACCTTAAGCAACTTTTCAAAACGTTCAATTCTCTACTCTGTTCCCGGGTACATCCTTCCTATCCTCTCATTTCTGGTGAAGACTGCCTCTTTCTTTAAGCGTAAGATCGACAAGATTGTTGTTAGTTTTGGCCCACAGCCCCTAATGCCTTTCCTCTTGACTTCTCAGCCCTGTTCTTCCAAAACCAGCTTCTCCACCATGACAGAAGATCAGCTCTCCACCCTTCTTTCAAGATCACATCTCACCACTTGCACACTTGACCGGCTCCCGTCCCACCTCATCCCTTACCTCTCCACAGTCTTCATCCCAACCCTAACACACCTCTTCAACCTCTCACTTACAAATGATGTCTTCCCCTCACCCTTTAAATATGCCTCAATCTCACCCATCCTCAAAAAGCCCTCCCTCAACACAACCGCAGTGTCTAGCTATTGCTCGATATCACTACTCCTTTATGCCTCAAAACTACTGGAACAGCATGTCCATCTTGAATTGTCCTCCGACCTCTCCTCCTGCTCCCTTCTTGATCGGTTAAAATCTGGCTTCTGACCACATCACTCAACTGAAACTGCCCTAACTAAAGTAACCAATGGCCTACTAACTGCCAAGAGCAAGCAAAACTACTCTGTCCTCCTTCTCCTAGACCTCTTTTCTGACTTTGACACTGTGGACCATTCCCTCCTGTTACAGATTCTCTCATCTCTTGACATCCAAGACTTGACCCTATCCTGGATCTCGTCATATATAACAGATATTCAGTTTCTCCCTCTCCCACACCACCTTCTCACCTTGCCCCCTGTCTGTAAGTGTTCCCCAATGCTCAGTTTTAGGACCACTACTCTTCTAAAGTGTACTACTGTGACACTTTATTTTTATTTTTTGGACAACTCTCCATCATTTATTTGTGTTGTCTATGTTTACTGGTTTTGTATTTCTTTTACATATATTAAATAAATTATGTGTTTTAAAGGGGATTATTCATGTATGCACACACTTGATCCCTGAACAATAGGCAAATTTTATTACATGTACTAGCTGAAGAGCCCGGCGTTGCCCGGGCATAGTAACTAACTACAGTTAGTTATAACAAATTATAATGATTATATCTATTTATATAAATCTGAGTGTAGAGCCCTGCCAACTCCGCATAGCCACATTCACTATAATATCCCACATCATCCCGTCAGCCAGAACCACTGGATTTCTACCTCTAATATCCCACATTGTCCCGTCAGCCAGAGCCACTGGACTTCTACCCCTAATATCCCACATCATTCCGTCTGCCAGAGCAACCGGACTACTACCACTAATATCCCACATCATCCCGTCAAAGCCAAAGGACTACTACCCCTAATATCCAACATCATTCCTTCAGCCAGGGCCACCGGACTTCTACCACTAATATCCCACATCATCCCATCAGAGCCTCTGGACTACTATGCCTAATATCCCACATCATTCCGTCAGAGCCACCGGAATACTACCCCTAATATCCCACATCATCCCGTCAGCCAGAGCCACCGGACTACTATTCCTAATATCCCACATCATCCCATCAGCCAGAGCCACCGGACTATACTACCCCCAAATATCCCACATCATCCCATCAGATAGAGCCACTGGGCTACTACCCCTAATATCTCACATCATCCCGTCAGCCAGAACCACCGGACTACTCCCCCTAATATCCCACATCATCCCATCAGCCAGAGCCACCGGACTACTACCCCTAATATCCCACATCATCCCGTCAGCCGGGGGTCAGAAGCAGAGTGCTGAGTGGAATGGTCCTAACTTCCATACAGGGGATCCATTTAAGAGAGGCCTGGGGTCAAAACCAAAGCGCTGGATGGATTTGCCCTGACTTCCATACCAATGATCCCTTTAATAGAATCCTGGGATCAGAATCAGAGTGCTGAGGGATTTGCCCTAACTTCCATACCGGAGATTAGAGTTGAGCGACTTTAGTCAGATCGGGTTTCATGAAACAAAATTTGCTTCAGATGAAACTGGTCCGACTAGGGAAAAAAAGTCGGAGTTTCGTCCGAAACCCGACCCCAATGCAAGTCAATGGGAAATAAAATTCGGCATTGAGCGGAAGACACTCATCCACTCAATGCCGACTTTTATTCCCCATTGATTTGCATTGGGGTCGGGTTTCAGACGAAACTCTGACTTTTTTTGCCCTAGTCGGACCAGTTTCATCTGAAACAAATTTTGTTACATGAAACCCGATCCGACCAAAGTCGCTCAACTCTACCGGAGATCCCTTTAAGAGGGAAGATGTGCCTATGGGATGGAGGATATGTGATGGGTATATAGGCACGGGAGGGGGTGCTACATTTCTGTCATGTGCCCTCTGCTCCTTTCTGGGGGGCAGACAATGGCTGGGAAGTTATGTTCCCTGTGATGCTAGATTTCTCCCACCCGGTCAGTGTCTGCAGAGATGTTGTCGTGGAGTGGGAAAACTGTTGCTCATAGCAACCAATCACAGCTCAGCTTCTTTTAAACAGCTCTGGTCAAATGAAAGATGCTTCATGATTGGTTGGTGATACTTACATACACACATACATTCAACTTTATATATATAGATTGTAATGTAGAGAATCCTTTATTCTAGATTTGTACCAAGTTTTAAATGTTTTCAGGTTTCCAACAAATTAGGGTATGCACTGTAGGTAAATTGCATGCTGTTTTTCTGGATTTCTCTGTGTTTTGTTTTACGGTGGTGGTGACTATATTTTCTTCTTACTGAGCAATGAGAACGTGTGGATCTTTTGAAATTCGAATTTGCTTTACTTTGCAGAATTTCCCCCAAAGATTTGATTTACAATTAATCGCTTGGCATGGATTTCAATATTGGAAATCTGACCATGAAATTTTACACTTTACAGGTGAGAGAGGAGAGAGAAAGGACCCCAATGACTGCAAGAGCTTTGACTCTACAAGAGAGAGAGGACACTGCTTACCATAAGAGCTTACAATACAGAAGAGAGAGATTTCCACAGTTACTCTGGAGATGAAAAATGACTCTGTCATAAAACTGTGCTCAGCTGGGAACTGCACTCAGTATCACCGCTCAAAGTATTTACATACAGCCACCAATGGAGCTAAAAGAATTCGATCGGTGGGGGTGCCAGGTGTTGGCCCCCCACTGACTTGTTATTGATGACCTATCCTGGGGAAGAGACCTGAGTAGTCTTGAAAGCTTTACATTTCAGTCACCTATTAAAATGTAAATAACAATAGATTTTTTATATATATTTTTATCTTTTTTCCGATTATCTCATATTTCAATTACAATCATATTTCACAGTATTTTAAAGAAATTGTCATTACTGTCCCTCATTCGGGCTCATAATTCCCTATCAGTATGTCTTTAGAGGGTGGGAGAAAATCGGCGTACTTGGAGGAAACCCATGCAGACACATGGAGAACTTACAACTAGAGTTGAATGACTTTGGTCGGATCGGGTTTCATGAAACAAAATTTGGTTCAGATGAAACTGGTCTGACTAGGGCAAAAAAAGTTGGCGTTTCGTCCGAAACCCGACCCCAATGCAAGTCAATGGGAAATAAAAGTTGGCATTGAGCGGATGACATTTATCCACTCAATGCCAACTTTTATTCCCCATTGACTTGCATTGGGGTCGGGTTTCGGACGAAACTGACTTTTTTTGCCCTAGTCGGACCAGTTTCATCTGAAACAAATTTTGTTTCATGAAACCCGATCCGACCAAAGTCACTCAATTCTAGTCAGGAGCATACAATTTTCCCATAGGGCAACGCTCAGGTTTGTCCTCCTGAAATTCCTCCAGGGCACGTCTCAAATCGGGCGAGATGGCGGAAAGAACTACCCCCTCACCTAGAATGGCAGTAGGCTCGGTCACAATAAGAGAATCCGCAAACAAACTCCCAGAAAGGGCATCCACCTTAACATTCTTAGTGTCCGGAAGAAAAGAGACAACAAAATTAAAACACGTGAAAAACAAGGCCCACCTAGCCTCTCTAGGATTCAAGCATTTGGCTGATTCAAGATAAATCAAATTCTTGTGGTCGGTGAGGACCACAACTTGATGTCTAGCTCCCTCCAACCAATGTCTCCACTCTTCAAATGCCCATTTCATGGCCAACAATTCCCGATTCCCCACGTCATAATTACGTTAAGATGGGGAGAATTTTCGAGAAAACAAGGCACAGGGATTCATTTTAGAAGTCAGCGGATCTTTTTGGGACAAAACAGCTCCTGCACCAACCTCAGAAGCATCTACCTCCACCTGAAATGGAAGTGAGACATCAGGTTGCCGTAGAACCGGAGCAGAAGTGAATCTCCGCTTAAGCTCCTGAAATGCCGAGACTGCCTCTGGAGACCAATTCAACACATCAGCGCCCTTTTTGGTCAGATCAGTCAGTGGTTTGACAATACCAGAAAAATTACCTATAAATTTACGATAGAAATTAGCAAAACCCAAAAACTTCTGGAGAGCCTTCAAAGAAGTGGGCTGAACCCAATCATAAATGGCCTGTACCTTGGCCGGGTCCATTTCAATAGCGGACAGAGACAAAGTAGATCCCAAAAATGAAATCCTCTGTACACCAAAGAGGCATTTCGATCCCTTAACATACAGGGAATTTTCCCTCAAAATCCGGAACACAGTCCGGACATGTTCCACATGAGAATCAAAATCACTGGAAAAGATCAAAATATCCAGATAAATGATCAAAAACTTATCCACAAAGTCACGGAAAATATCGTTCTTAAAAGATTGGAAGACAGAAGGGGCATTAGTGAGACCAAAAGGCATCACCAGGTACTCAAAATGTCCCTCTGGAGTATTAAACGCCGTCATCCATTCATCCCCGTGCTTGATGCGAATAAGATTATACGCCCCCCTGAGGTCAAGCTTGGTAAACCAGCAGGCATTTTTAACTCTGGAAAATAAATCAGAAATCAGGGGTAACGGGTACTGATATTTAACAGTGATTTTGTTAAGGGAACGATAGTCAATACAAAGCCTTAATGAACCATCTTTTTTGGTCACAAAAAAACCCCAGCACCTAAGGGTGAAGAGGATGGTCTAGTATGATCCTTCTCCAATGACTCCTTGATATAAGATCGCATAGCATCATGTTCGGGTACCAATAAGTTGAAAAGCCGACCCTTGGGAAATTTACACCCGGGCATCAACTCAATTGCACAGTCATAACTCCTATGAGGAGGCAAAGATGCAGACTTACTCTCACTGAATACATCAGAAAAATCAGCCAAATAATCAGGAATATCATGAGACTGGGGAGAGGGGGAGAAAACAGGAGTGTCACTAAGAACACACTGACAACACAACAACTCACCACAGACACAGATTTCCAATCCAAAACAGGATTATGAGTTTGCAACCAGGGAAAACCCAGAACAATAGTATCATGCAAATTGTGCAGCACCAAAAATTTACAATTTTCTTGGTGCTCCTGGGCGACCCGCATTATCACCTGGGTCCAAAACTGGGGTTTATTCTCTGCCACAAGAGTAGCATCAATACCCCTCAAAGGGATAGGAGTCCGCAGGGGTATCATGGGAAAACCACAACGTTTAGCAAAGTCCAAATCCATCAGATTCAAAGCTGCTCCTGAATCTACAAAAGCCTTTGCGGAAAATGTAAATAAGGAGCATATCAGAGTAATTGCCATAAGGAACTTAGGTTGTACACTGCCCACAGCAAATGTGTGCGCAAAATGTTTCTCTCGTTTAGGGCAGACAGAAATAGTATGAGAGGCATCTCCACAGAAAAAACACAGCTTATTACGCCTTCTAAACTCCTGACGTTGCACCCTAGGCAAAACCCTATCACATTGCATGGGTTCAGACGTTTGTTCAAAAGGCGGCAACGCCTCTCGTGTAGTTTTACGTTCACGTAGACGCTGATCAACTTGAATGGCTAATGACATAGAATCATCAAGACCAGAGGGAACAGGAAATCCCACCATAACATCTTTTACGGTTTCTGATAAACCCTTCTGAAAGAGAGCTGCTAAGGCACCTTCATTCCATGTAGTAAGGACCGCCCACTTATGGAATTTTTGACAGTATAACTCTGCAGAATCCTGACCCTGGCTCAATGCCAATAGGGTTTTCTCAGCTTGATCAATAGCATTAGGTTCATCATACAACAACCCCAAGGCTTGAAAAAAAGAATCCACATTAGTCAGAATAGGATTTCCAGGTGTTAGAGAAAAAGCCCAATCCTGGGGATCGCTGTGCAGCAAGGAGATGACATTTTAACCTGCTGAACAGAGCTCCCCGATGAGTTCAGCTTCAAGGCAAGAAATAGTTTATAATTATTCTTAAAATTAAAAAATTTAGACCGATCCCCAGAAAACACATCAGGAGTAGGGATTTTTGGGTCAACAGCAGGTTATTGAGTGAGATAAGAGGAAATTCCCCGCACTTCAGCAGCGAGCTGCTCAACACAATCAGACAATTGCTTAATCTCCATTAAAGAAAAAATCCTCCTACGGCCCCAGAGAAAAAGAGGAAAAAATATAAATAAAAAAAATTCTGACACTTTTTTTTTTTTACAATTCTCTCCTGCTTTTGAGTACCCTAGAATCTGCAGTTTAGGCTGGTGATTCTGTTATGATTGAGTCACTGAGGAGGATAGCAAGACCAAGCTAAACCACAGAAAACCAGAGAGGTTGGTAACTAAGCGGATTGCAGACCCCTGATCCTATCCACACAAATAGCAGAAGCCGTGGAGCGTACCTACGATGATTCTAGATGCCTCGACACAGCCAGAGAACTAAATAAGCCTAAAGGAAGAAAGGGGAAATCTAAACTGCCCCAGAGCAGACCCCAAAGGAATAGATAGCCCCCAAACATATTGTCGGTGAGACAAGATGAAAACACAAATGCAGGTAGGAAAATAGACTGAGCAAACGATGGGCCCACACTAAATAGACAGGACAGGAAAGGAAAGACTCTGTCTGCAATCATGCAAAAAACCCTGCAAAAAATGCCCAACACATCGGATAGAAAAATACTGAAGTCACTAGACTTCACCCACTATATCAGCACTCTGGTATATTCTGAAAGCAGAGCAAAAAGAGGCCAATCTAATAAGGGACCAAAACAAACTGGCACAAGTAGTAACATAAGAATGGAAATTCAGCACAGCCCCAGCCGGAGCTGGCTGAACACACAAAACTGAAATAGACAAAACCAGATCAAATCTGAACAATATTAAAAGAACACTTAGCTGAGCATGCAGGGACTGAGCTGGAAACTAAGACCTCAGGAGGCAGGAAAAAAATCACCAGCAGGGATAGAGGGAGTCGGCTGTCTTAAATCCAGTCAGAAACTCCAGATCTCCAGTCATCCTCCTCACTATCAGGTAGCAGGCCTCTGTTAATTAGATCAGTTCCATTACCTCCTGTAACCACCAGAGGGAGCCCGGAAAGAGAACTCGCGACCCCTCTGTCAATACAACCATCTCCACTATCTTCATCAGCAACCAGAGGTAGGCCAGGAAGTGAATTCACAACACAAGACCAAGCTAAGCCACAGAAAACCAGAGAGGTTGGTAGCTAAGCGGATTGCAGACCCCTAATCCTATCCACACAACTAGCAGTAGCCGTGGAGCGTACCTACGATGATCCTAGATGCCTCGACACAGCCGGAGAACTAAATAAGGGGAAATCTAAACTGCCCCAGAGCAGACCCCAAAGGAATAGATAGCCCCCAAACATATTGTCGGTGAGACAAGATGAAAACACAAATGCAGGTAGGAAAATAGACTGAGCAAACGATGGGCCCACACTAAATAGACAGGACAGGAAAGGAAAGACTCTGTCTGCAACCATGCAAAAAACCCTGCAAAAAATGCCCAACACATCAGATAGAAAAATACTGAAGTCACTAGACTTCACCCACTATATCAGCACTCTGGTATATTCTGAAAGCAGAGCAAAAAGAGGCCAATCTAATAAGGGACCAAAACAAACTGGCACAAGTAGTAACATAAGAATGGAAATTCAGCACAGCCCCAGCCGGAGCTGGCTGAACACACAAAACTGAAATAGACAAAACCAGATCAAATCTGAACAATATCAAAAGAACATTTAGCTGAGCATGCAGGGACTGAGCTGGAAACTAAGACCTCAGGAGGCAAATGTGAATAATAGCAAAAGAACACTTAGCTTGAGTATGCAGGGACAGAGCTGGAAACTAAGACCTCAGGAGGCAGGAAAAAAATCACCAGCAGGGATAGAGGGAGTCGGCTGTCTTAAATCCAGTCAGAAACTCCCAATGTCCAATCGTCCTCCTCATTATCAGGTGGCAGGGCTCTGTTAATTAGATCAGCTCCATTACCTCCTGTAACCACCAGAGGGAGCCCGGAAAGAGAACTCGCGACCCCTCTGTCAATACAACCAGCTCCACTACCTTCACTAGTAACCAGAGGTAGGCCAGAAAGCAAATTCACAACAGGGGTGCCTATAACTCACTCCCCACTACACTGGTGATTGAACCTGCACTAACACACAATGGCTTTAGAGCCCACGCCTGAGGACGCCCGGTGCAGCTGCTAAGTTCAAGTGGGAGTTCCCGCCCTATACTGCCTGTCTAGAAACACACTCGCAGTGCTATTAGCAGCACACGTGCACCCAGGGTGATAGCTGTCCCTCCTACACACAGCAAATAAACAATATACTAGCATACAGGTGTGTGCCATTGAGAGCCTTTTATACCTTTAGTTTAATTCCAGACAGACAGGACCTTGCCTGTGGATCAGAAGCTGCCACCTCACCAGAGCACCTGACATCCAAGCACCAATGAGAACCGCCACATCATGGACATGCTCAGTAGGACAAAATCTGGACTTAGTCTCCAGAGCACAATGCTTCATGTGTATACCAGTAGTCACCATAGGCTTAGCTGGAGAACCAGCTGCAACTACACATGCAGCATGAGCCTGGGCAAGGTGATGGGTTGGGAGTCTGTGCTGAACAGTCATCCCAGTGGTTAAGCCTGATTGGGAGACCGCTGCACCAGACAAGGCCTGTTATCTGTCCCGCACAGCGGGAGAATCCCGACGCCTAATACTCACTAAATTATAATATCATCAAACAGTTAATTTATTTCAGTTCTTCAATACAAAAAGTGAAACTCATATATTATATAGAGTCATTACAAACAGAATGATCTATTTCAATTGTTTATTTCTGTTGATGATTATGGCTTACAGCCAATGAAAACCCAAAAGTCATGATCTCAGTAAAATAGAATAATTAACAGAAAACACCTGCATAGGCTTCCTAAGTGTTTTAAAAGGTCTCTAAGGGTATGTGCACACGCTGCGGATTTGCCGCTGCAGATCCGCAAGTGATTTACATTACAATGCTATTCAATGGGAAAAAAACCCGCTGTGCACATGCTGCGGAAAGGCCATGTTTTTTTTCCGCGGTATGTCAATTCTTTGTGTGGATTCCGCAGCGTTTTTACACCCATTCCATTTTAGGAATCCGCAGGTGTAAAAACGCAGGGGAAATCCGCACAAAATCCACAATAAATCCGCAAGAAATACGCATAAAAAACATGCAGATTTTGACCTGTGAATTCTGCCAAAATATGCAAATTCTGAGTGGAAAATTCCGCAATCCGCAACGTGTGCACATACCCTAAGTCTGTTTCAGTGGGCTCCACAATCACGGAAAAGACTGTTGGAAAGTTGAGTGGAAGGAAAAAATGTGGTAGAAATGGTGCACTAACAACAGGGATGGCTGCAGCCTTGAAAGGATTGTTAAGAAAAGGCTATTCAAAAATTTGGGGGAGATTCACAAGGAGTGGACTGCTGCTGGAGTCATCGCTTCAAGAGCCACCACACACAGACATATCCAGGACATGGGCTACAAGTGTCGCACTCCTTTGTCAAGTCACTCATTACCAATAGACAATGCCAGAAGCGTCTTACCTGGGACAAGGAGAAAAAGAACTGGATTGTTGCTCAGTGGCCCATCATCAGTGGCCCATCATCAGTGATGAAGAGACCTGCGTAGTCTCGAAAGCTTGCAATTTGTTACCATGTTTTCAGTTAGCCATTAAAAGGTATCAACCACTGAGGACTCTCAATTCTAAATAATCTTCCATCATTTTACTGTCATGTATTAGTGGTGTTACACTTAATGACTTCTTTTTGTCATCCATTACATATCATACTGTATCTAGTGATGAGGAAATCCGATCTGGAAAGTTCAGGATTCGTATCAACCACACTGACCCCAAACAGGCAATGTTTGGAGTTTGTTCATCAGAAAATAAAAATCACTTCTCTCCCCTTTGCTGAGTGCCGACCTGTGTGGAGAGTCTTCTTAATCAAGGGAATCCCTAGCTAGGAATCCTGAAAGGGATTCCCTCGGGTATGATAACGTATTCACACAATGTGGAAGTGCATGGAAGAGGACTGAAGAGGACCCTCCGTGTTTGCTGGTACCTCAGCAAAGGGGTAAGTAGCAATATATATATTTTCTTTCTACTATCTGGTCAGTGTTGAGGATGTGGTGGATAGATCCTTCACTCCTCTGAGTCTCCATACCCATTGAGTTAAATGGAGATGATAGTTTGGGGGTGCTGAACCCAAACCCGGATTTTCTTGTGTGTTTGGGACAGAACTGCCCGAACTGAACTTTGGCAGGTTCACATCTCACTAGTCATATTTTGGGTCTAAGATGTATAAATGTGATTAAGTTATGTTTTTTTTAATTCCAAAACTTTTAGTTTTCTAGATAAGTAACTTTACAAACAGACAGAAAAATATTAACAATTGGTCAAACCAACCAACATTGCAGAACAATATATTTAAAGCGTAACTCTAAAAAAAACCTTTTGATGTTATAGTACCCGTGGAACTGATCTTTTCTAATGGAGACCCCCTTCCAGCAGCTTTAGTTTTCTTTTAAATATAATTTTTTTCTAACTTTTATTTAATTTTGTGTGAAAAGTCCCATCCAAGTGACAGCAGCAGGCTATATGTGCTGCAGGATTTCAGTCGTTACTAAGGAAGTCAGGCCCCCTTGGAAGCAGAAATTGTGGACGGATTCAGGCTTTCTTTGATACATTCAGGGCTGCTCGTTCACAGCCCTCTTGAAAGTTCCACTTCCCCCTCCCCTCATTTACTTCATCCTGGACAAGAGGAGGGCTTCCCCCCTGTGTAAAGCCAGTAAAGGATTGAGCACATGGGGGTTTGGGGAGCTATGCAGGGGGCTGTGAACCAGCAGCCCTGTGTGCATCATAGGGGGCACGTTGATGCCTCTTTCAGACTTGCTGTTTTCCTGGCGATTACCGCGGCAGTTTAAAACTGTGGCGGTAATCGCCAGGAAGATAGAACATGTTTTAAAATGGAAAACCGTGTGGCTTTCTGCTGCACAGTTTTCCATCGATTTGAGCCCATTGACTTGCATTGTACAAATCGAGTGCTATCTAGTGGTTTTGCCGGCGATTACCGCCGCAGTTTTAAACTGCTGCGATAATTGCCATCAAAACTGCTAGTCTGAAAGAGGCCTGACAGTTGCACTTCCCGTGTAGCCACACCCCCTAGAGTCCGTCCACAAGTTCTGCTACTAAGGCGAAACGACCTCCTTAGTAGCCACTGAAATCCTGCATCACATGGAGCCTGTTGCTAAAACTTGGATGGAACTTTTCACACAGAAGTGAAGTTGCTGGAAGGGGGTCTCCATTGGAAAAGAAGATCAGTGCCACAGGTACTATAACATAGTAAAACTTGTTTTTTTTTGTTTAGAGTTACGCTTTAACTGTATAAACTAAAACTGTTAAACAAGAAACATAAAGGGTAATGAGAGGGAAGGGTTAGAGAAAAAGAGGAAAGAAAAGAAAAAATGCTGGTGTTAATGTTTGAATTATTTTACAGCTAAATATGTGACCATCAACTAAAATTCAAAGCTGTTGGCCATGCCTCTCAGATAATCTATTAAGCTTCTATTGTTGAAATCTTGCACAATACGTTTAACCTTTGCTGAAATTGCAGCGTATTTTTTGTTTCTTGCAGTGGTGGGAATTCCTGCTATTATCTGAATAATTTCTAACCTGTCGAGCTCTTGCTGATGTTTCAGACAATTAATGAACCAGTATATATTTGGGAAAAGAGTACCACGTTTCTTGAAAGCTACGGTGCCATCTTCAACATCATTATTTGTTCGCTGTTGATCATTTAATGTTCGTTCATACATATTCCAAAGTTGAACTGGAAACAAAGGTGCCTGATGCCCTCTGCGAGTTGTAGTACGTGTGCCGACTGGGGGTGGTCCCTATCGGCTGCGGAACAGATGGGAGACATACGCAGAAATCCGTTCAATCAGGTCCAAACTTTTTTGGGTGTCCTCTTGACTTCCACAGCAAACACAACAGCTTCTGCTCCCTGGCCTGGGTACCTGTCACCTTCCTTCTGCTTGCGTTCAGCGGAGACCCCTAGGTTCCTTCACTGTGGCTGCTGTTAGGCCCATGGCCACAGAGCTTCCCCCGACTGAGTCTGCCCCGCTGTAACACTTACTCACTCTTCAGTGTCCAACCGTCCTGTACCCCAGACCTCCGTTAGTCACTGCCATCCTGTCCTGCAGCTGACCTCTCAGGGCCACCCCCCTCTCTGAGTAACCATCTCTTTCTCCTCTGTCTTTCCTGAGCTTCTCCTTCCTCCGTCCTCTCCTGAGCTCTTCCCGCTTCTCTCTTCCTCCTGGATGTCTATCCTGCCCCTGGGACTCTCCCTCTTTATATCTCCTCCGTCTGCAAATCCCCTTCCCAGTCCCGTAACTCCGCCCACCATGACTATGCAGTTGAGTCCTTTTCTCACTACTCTATGTCCTCATCTTGTGGCCAAAACCAGGTAATTCACCATCTTCCACTAATTCTAGCTGTTGTCCCACACATATACATACAAGTCAGAATAAAGCATTGTATACATCATCTCCTTACATTTCCATCTTTATCAGACAGGTCCATAGGTCAGTCCACCCCCTACAGAGTCATTCGACCAATATAGGCATCTTCTAAATAGTTGGCAATGGGTGTGGCTTCTTGTGGAAAGTCAGGATTTTTCACTAACGCCCCAAATGAAGGCACAACATTCTGTGTTGGTAGAAAGGCAAGGGCAGGTATCATGCGTATCCAACTAGCAAATTCATGGTCACCTTGATATTGCACCTTGAGTCCTTCATTTTGAACTTTACGCCAAACTGACTGTGATAGGTGGAAGAAGCAACCGGTCTTCTTGGGGTTGGGGAATTCACTCTCAAATGCCTGGATTGCAGCTAGTTCAAAATCCAACATCAGGTTGTGTGGCTGCAGTCCAGGTTGCATGTTCTTCAGCTTTTGTAGCAATCTCTGGTATGTTGAACGACTCTTGTCTGTCAGCAATGCGTACACTACAAGAACAACAAGGCCGCTGTGGACTACATGGATTGTATAAAATTGCTTGAACAGGGATGGTGTAGTGGAAAACATGCCATCAGCAAACCTCTCTTTACTTTGGGCCACTAGTTGGAGATTATCTCTTATTCCAAATATCAAGATACAGCTGTTAGGCATCGGGTTTCTCCCTCTGCACAGGAGGAATCCTGAGCCTTGCCTTCTGCAGTCTCCCATTCAGTCCGGGCTGCAGAGGAGCCTGCTCAGCAAAGACGTCATTCCCGGCGCCTTGCTCAAGCTAGTGCTGTTGGGTTGGTTGCTGCTGCCATCCCTGGTTCAGCTATAGCAGCCTGCACTAGCCAGCGGCGAGCAGCTCCTGGGACTAAGTCCCTTTTTTGCTCCACTGAGCATGCCCGTGGCTCAACCTCCCACTGGAGTTCAGGGGTCACATGCTCAGGTCCCGTGCCTGTTCCGATTGGACCACGGGGAAGGTCCCGGAAGTTCGCCACTATAAAAGACTCACATGGCAGCTCGGCCATGCACTAATATAGACTCATATTGTCAGTGGAATGTGTGATGATGGATGCATGTATCTGTTGAATGAATCCTTATGACTCCCTCCCTTTGGTTGTGCTTGTTATAGGGTTTAGAGATAGAGTCAGCGCCAACGGGTGGTTATGTTCTCACCACCGTTCTCCTAAGTGTCAGCACACACTAGCGTCTGGTAGTGTCGTCCTGTACATGGCACTACCGTACTGCGCCAAGTCATAGCACCCACCAGTGCAGCGCCGCGCGCAAGTTGTGTGCTGGTTAGCCCAACCCTGGCCACTTAGTGGCAGAGTGGCGCCTTGCACACTTGTGCGCTACTTGTACATTTAAATTACTTTTCTGCTGGCATCGCAGCCGCGGCACCGAGAACTGATGGTCTAGAGGGACCCTATCCCTTGTCTCTGGGGCAGGGTCCTGTGACCATTTAATAGCTCTCCTCCTGCCGAGTCCTGTGAAGTTAACAGGCTCTGGCATCTGTTCCAGTGGCTCTGTGAAGTAACAGAGTTCGCTCCTATACACACTGGGTCAGTGGTTAACCCACCGGTGTTCAGTTAGTACTCCATCATTACCGAGCAGCAGGTTACCATCTCTGCACGGTGGACCCCGGGTTGCAATCGCACTTTCTTATATTTTATATTTAGTGCGATCCACAACCCTAGCAATGGCTGTGTCCACTTCGTAATTAAAAGTGAAAGCATTAGTACAGGAAACAATGAGAGACAAAATAAAAAGTAACAAGTAGCAGACAGAGAATTTCGGGATGAATTCACAATAAATTTTCCTAATCAGAAGCATCTGTTGTTCATATCTCATTAAAAACTCACATATTGCTTTAGATTTTCTGATTTTATAACAAAAACATTAAATTGAAGCAAAATCTGGTGTGAAGGGGTTAAACAATAGTTTTTTTAAGACATGTATTGTAGAAAATGATATATTCCTGTTTAAAAATGCTTCCAAGCTTCAAAAATGTCACATTTTCAAAATCATGAAAGGATTAACGTCAGCAAAAACTAGCAAAATGCAGAATTCCATGATAATAAAAGGTTTACATCAGGAAAAACGAGCAAACATGTAAGAAGTATTTGTGAAAAAAAAGCATACTAACTCAATAGTTCATTAGGTCGGGGTCATATGCAGCGTAAATGTCTAAATTCCATCCACATGCTGATGAAAAAATGCAGTTAAAAAAAATGACATGCAGTGCAGCAGTGGCGTACTTACCATGTAGGCAGGGGACGCCACTGCCCCTGGGCCGTCAGAATGCGCCCATGAACAGCGAGCCCTCTGGATCTACCATGCTCTGGTAGGTGCCTGTCACCTACTGGAGCATGGCAAGGATAAATTAATACCGCCTGCTGCTGCGCTGCGTTCCTCACTCTGCTTTGATGCAGATTCTGAGACGTGAGCAATCACATGATTGCATATATCATTCCAGGTCCTGTATCAAAGCAGAGGAACGCAGCGTGTGGCAGCAGGTGGTGAATATTAATTAACCCCCTGCCAAGCTCCGGTAGGTGACAGGCACCTACTGGAGCATGGTGTACCCTCTTCCCAGCACTAATTCAGCATTGGAACTTAATTTCAGGCTGTTGGTAGGGTGGCGTGGTTAAAGGGGCAGGGCATCACAGAGGAAGGGAGGCCCAGGCCCCTTCAAAACTTTGCTATGGGGCCATGGTCAATCTACTTATGTATGCTTCCAATATGCAAAGAAGATTCCAGCCATTCAGACAAGGGGCTAAAATCCTGCACTAAAACTTGCACCTAAATCCATAGAGCTAAATAGAGATTTTGCTGTAGATCTACAGTTGTGGACAATCCACAGAGGTTAGGATACATGTTAATGAATCCTTAAGGTCCAGTCACATGCACTAAGTAGTTGCAGCAGACAATCTGCAGCTAATTTATAGCAGAAACTTCTACACTAAAATTGACATCTATTGGTGCTGATCTGATGCGACAACCTTGTTCTCTGGCTGTGATTGGCAATGGCTAGATACCTGCAAATCATGGTTGGTGGACAAGCTTGCCACTCTGCTTATGAACATGGCAGACCACTGTATATTAAGGGGAATCTGTCACCCATATTTAATGATATCATGTAAAGATATCACCCAATTGTGCGTCCCATAAGGATTCTATTAGGGTTTTTGACTCCCCCGACCCCGCACCTTTGAGGCATAAATACCTTTTTTATCTGGTTGGGGATGTATGCAAACCGCCGCGGTCCGGTCCGATAATCGTGGCTTAGTCGCCTTCTCCCCCCCTCTTCGGCTTGCTGCACGTAATCTTCATCTGTGAATATCACAGATAACGTTGGTTTCCGCGCTTGTGCATTGTAAAGCCTCCGGCGCCTGCGCAGTATGCTTTGAACAACTGTGGGCGAAGCATATAATCGCTACTGTGCATGCACCGGTATTTTCTAGCGCGGTCTATTCCCCGGAAGTGTGTCCTGCATGTGAAGACTTCCGGGGCATAGACCACGCTGGAAAATACCATAAAAGCCACAACGAGAATCTCAATTTCCAGACAATGTGTTTCGGGGTACTGCCCCTCGTCAGTGCAAAGTGTGAGATCTGGTTTGGCTGTGTGAGAGGCGTCTGACCGATATTCAAGAAGTATTGTTTCTCCTTGCGGAAAATGACATGAAACATTTTGGAAAATGTCTTGCTAGTGTGGGCAAAATGCTCTGACACTGTAATGCAATCAGTTGTGAGAAGTGTTGAGCATTCCGATACCGCAAGTATCGGGTATCGGCCGATATTCACTGTATCGGAATTCCGATACTGAGTTCCGATACTTTTAGCATATCGAATACCGGAATCGGAAGTTCCCATAATGCTATGAGCCAGTTTGATTTGATTCAGCCAATGACAATCCTCAGAAGTGTGGGCACATCCTGTTAGACATGTAGGCATGTTAACTAATGGCATGGCTGTGATTGGCTGCTGAAATGTTGTCATGATGCACTATAAAAGCCGCCGCCGCCATTTCGGGTTCACTCTGCTGTGAATTCAGTTAGGGACAGGCTGCTGTTCAAGACTGTGAGGGACAGTTAGAGATAGCGATTTTCGCAATCATAATGTGCTTTACCCAGGCTATATAATCCACCACTGTAGCTTTCTTTTGCCTTGCAGCAGTGTTCACAGCTGTCTGCAAGGTCTGTGTGAGTGCAGCTCACGCTGAGTAGTGTGTCCTGCAGCCACGTCTGGTTGTAGGCCGCTCAGCGTGTGTCACTGCCTCATACATATTTTTCTTTTTTTGCTGCTCATTTTTCATTCTCCTATTAGTGTGCATCCATCCGAATCCATATACGTTGGTTGCAAACACTATAGAAGTAGACAGTGGAGCCTCTCTGCAGCCTTTCAGTGCTAGTGCCCAGTTTGCTGCACTGTTCACGGCTGTCTGAGAGGTCTCTGTGTGTGAATGCAGCTCACGCTGAGTAGTTTGTCCTGCAGCTACGTCTCGTTGTAGGCCGCTCAGCGTGCGTCACTGCCTCACACATATTTTTCTTTTATTGCAGCTCATTTTTTATCCTCCTATTAGTGTGCATCTATCCGTATCCATATACGTTGGTTGCAAACACTATAGGAGTAGACAGCGGAGCCTCTCTGCAGCCTTTCAGTGCTAGTGCCCACTTATCTGCACTGTTCACGGCTGTCTGAGAGGTCTCTGTGTGTGAGTGCAGCTCACGCTGTAGTGTGTCCTACAGCTACATCTGGTTGTAGGCCGCTCAGCGTGCGTCACTGCCTCACACATATTTTTCTTTTATAGCAGCTCATTTTTCATTCCCCTATTAGTGTGCATCCATCCTTATCCATCTACATTGGTTGGTTGCAAACACTATATAGGAGGAGATTGGGAGGCGCCCTTTTTCTGGCTTGTGCCCTTCAGCTGCAGCCAGATTAGTATTACCCTATTTTTTGGAGCCTCATCTTTTGCATTGTAGGTTACCTTCCTGCATTGTAATAGCTCCAAAAAGTTTGTGATACTATCGCTTTCAAATCTTTGGTCACATCCTTTTTGTTTTTTTGAAAAAAACAAAACAAAATAAAGTTCACCAAACACTCCATTTGACAGTTGTGTAGGCCACATTAGCTCATATTAAAGTGTAGTCCACACACACACTTCATAAAATTAGTGTTTCTTATACCTGTTACCAGCTGTTCAGGAAGAAGCACAGTAAGTCCCCCCTTTGTACTTTTCTGCCTATCTTTAACAGTCTACCAAGATGAAGAAGGCAGGGAGTAAGGCACATGGGCATGGGCGTGGAGTTTCAGCAGGGAGAGGACATGGGGATTCTGCAGGGAGAGGACGTGGGGATTCTGGAAGGAGAGGATGTGAGGATTCTGTGCCTGCTGCGGGCACCAGTGAGTCAGCATCCCCCAGTTTTAGCAGGCAGCAGTCCTTTATGCGCAGCTTTGTAGGACCTCGCCGTACCCCACTGCTGCAGGAGGAACAAATTGAAGCCATTGTTGGATGGATCGCAGCTAACGCATCGACTTCAATGACTTCCACGTCCTCTCAGAGCCAGGGCACTGAAGAGCAACCATCAGTCTCTTCACCACCTGCCAAAGTGCCCAGGCCGTCAGAGAGTCCTGGACAGGAGCCATCACAGTCTCTACTTCTGTTCTCTGAATCTGTTGGCTTGGAAAGAGGGGGCCAGCCAAGCAGCATTCAAGAATGTGAAGAAGAGGGAGTATGCAGTGATGCGCAACTTCTTTGTCCCTCTGAATCAGAAGAGGCGGGTGGGCCAGTGCCTATGGTCAGCACACCTCAATACGCATCAGATGATGACGAGACTCAGGTGCCACTTTCTGGTGCGTACGGTGCTGGTGAGACAACCCAGGAGAAGCAGGTGTTTGAAGAGGGGAGTGTAGAAGATGAGGTCCTTGACCCATCATGGCGTGAGGAACAGGAAGGTGGTGGGAGCAGCTCTGAGGAAGAGATTCCCCTAACGGTCAAAACAGGAGGGAGAGGGAGGGGGCAGACTTGGTTGCCTGTAGCCTCCACTTCGGCACCCGTTAGGGGCATTCCTGTTCCAAAAGCCAAAACGGGCGCTCCCAAGACTTGCAGTGCGTGGTCCTTTTTTGACACAGTTGAAGATGACATTTGCTTTATCAAATGCAAGCTGTGTCATCAGAAAGTCAAAAGAGGGAAAAATGTCAGCAACCTCAATACCACAAATATGTGGAAACATGTGCGGACCAAGCACGAGCTGGAGTTACACAGACACACTGAAGACGTAGGCCAACGTACAGCACCACCTACCACCTCATCAGCTCATGTTGGGGCCTCTTCCTCCAGCTCATACACAGCTGGTTTGACTTCCTCACAGGATCGCCAAGGAAGAACCTCTGGCACTGTTGTCTGGAGACCCAGTGACATTCCACCCACAGCACCACGTTCCCAGTCATCCTCACACTCCCAGGCCACTCTACAGCCATCAGTAGCACAGGCATGGGATAAAAGGCGGCCATTACTAGATGTGGGAATGTGGACAGAGCAGGAGACATTGCCGGACACACATCAGGGGATCAACTGACGTGACTGAGCCCCAGTAACACAGGAACAAGTGTGAATAGTGCAGATGGCACTTCTGAGCAGAAACTGGCGGGGTTGGAGGCCAGGGGAAATACTAGAGACAGTGGAGCCAGAGGTCTAAGTGGAGCACAGTTACAATCAGTAGTAGTCAACAACCTATATAAAACTTGCTGCAAGTTGGCCTCCGCCTGCTGCATGATTGATCCTGGGCTTCAACACAGCCAGTTGTCGCTCGGAAGTGCTGTCCGCACAGAGAAAAACACTAGCTCCTGTGTTAGTGGGTTCAGTAACGCCAGCTGCTCCCCTGCTGTGTGGATGGCAAAGTCTCCTGCTCCCTCCACATTGACACAACATTCGATTTTCTACTTGTTCCAAGTAGGCCTCAGCCTGCTGCATGATTGATCCTGGGCTTCAACACAGCCAGTTGTTGCTCGGAAGTGCTGTCCGCACAGAGAGAAACACTAGCTCCTGTGTTAGTGGGGTTCAGTAATGCCAGCTGCTCCCCTGCTGAGTGGACGGCAAAGTCTCCTGCTCCCTCCACATTGACACAACATCCGATTTTCTAGTTGTTCCAAGTAGGCCTCAGCCTGCTGCATGATTGATCCTGGGATTCAACACAGCCAGTTGTTGCTCGGAAGTGCTGTCCGCACAGAGAAGAACACTAGCTCCTGTGTTAGTGGGGTTTAGTAACGCCAGCTGCTCCCCTGCTGTGTAGATGGCAAAGTCTCCTGCTCCCTCCACATTGACACAACATCCGATTTTCTACCTGTTCCAAGTAGGCCTTAGCCTGCTGCATGATTGATCCTGGGCTTCAACACAGCCAGTTGTCACTCGGAAGTGCTGTCCGCACAGAGAAAAACACTAGCTCCTGTGTTAGTGGGGTTTAGTAACGCCAGCTGCTCCCCTGCTATGTGGACGGCAAAGTCTCCTGCTCCCTCCACATTGACACAACATCCGATTTTCTACTTGTTCCAAGTAGGCCTCAGCCTGCTGCATGATTGATCCTGGGCTTCAACAGAGCCAGTTGTCACTCGGAAGTGCTGTCCGCACAGAGAAAAACACTAGCTCCTGTGTTAGTGGGGTTCAGTAATGCCAGCTGCTCCCCTGCTGTGTGGATGGCAAAGTCTCCTGCTCCCTCCACATTGACACAACATCCGATTTTCTAATTGTTCCAAGTAGGCCTCAGCCTGCTGCATGATTGATCCTGGGCTTCAACACAGCCAGTTGTTGCTTGGAAGTGCCGTCTGCACAGAGAGAAACACATGCTCCAGTGTTAGTGGGGTTCAGTAATGCCAGCTGCTCCCCTGCTGTGTGGACGGCAATATCTCCTGCTGCCTCCACATTCACACTACTACTGATTTTAAACGTGCTCCAACTAGGCCTCTGGCTCCACTCTGTCTCTAGTATTTCCCCTGGCCTCCAACCCCGCCAGTTGCTGAACAGAAGTGGCGTCTGCACAATCCACACTTGTTCCTGTGTTACTGGGGTTCAGTAACGGCAGCTGAACCCCAGATGTGTGTCCGGCAATGTTTCCTGCTCTGTCCACATTCCCACTACTCAACTGATGTGACTGAGCCCCAGTAACACAGGAACAAGTGTGGATTATGCAGACGCCACTTCTGAGCAGCAACTGGCGTCTTTGGCACGGGTACTCCCTCCTGCCCATTCTGGTTCCAGCATGCCTGCTGTTTCCGGGTAGTGTCAATGTCACTTTGCCACCGACTCATTGTCCGGTCGTGCTGCGGTCGGGTTAGCCGAGTCTATGGTGCCTGCAGTTTAGGTGCTTCCTATGTGGGCTGCGGGTTCTGGTAATAAAGGCTGGTTCCGTAGTGCCAATAGGACAAGCACTCCCTGTAGGACTGTGGGTTTCGCTAACTGCGGCCTGCTCGCGGCCTTGCAACTTTGTTTATCATGGGTACCCTCTGCTACCTATCTGGGTTCCAGCACCGTCAGCTGGTTCCCGGCAGTGCCTTTGGCTGAGGTGCCTCCTTCTCAGTATCCGAGTTCCAGTAACATCTGCTCGTTCTTGGTAGTGCTTTGTAGCACAGGTACCTCCTGCTTAGAAACCGTGTTCCAGGACCGACAGCTGGTCCACGGTTGTGCCATTGGCTCTTGTTCCTTCTGCTGCCCCTGCGGGTTCCAACACCATCAGTTGGTCCTCGTTAGTTCCATTTGCTCTTGCAGCTTCTACTACCCGTCCGGATTCCAGCACCGTCAGCTGGTTCTTGGCAGTGTCTTTGGCACGGGTACTCCCTCCTGCCCAGCCTGGTTCCAGCATGCCTGCTGTTTCCGGGTAGTGTCAACGTCACTTTGCCACCGACTCGTTGTCCGATCATGCTGCGGTCGGGTTAGTCGAGTCTATGGTGCCTGCAGTTTAGGTGCTTCCTATGTGGGCTGCGGGTTCTGGTAATAAAGGCTGGTTCCGTAGTGCCAATAGGACAAGTACCCCCTGTAGGACTGTGGGTTTCGGTAACTGCGGCCTGCTTGCGGCCTTGCAACTTTGTTTATCATGGGTACCTTCTGCTACCCATCCGGGTTCCAGCACCGTCAGCTGGTTCTCGGCAGTGCCTTTGGCTGAGGTGCCTCCTTCTCGGTATCCGAGTTCCAGCAACGTCTGCTGGTCCTTGGTAGTGCTTTCTAGCACAGGTACCTCCTGCTTAGTAACCGTTTTCCAGCACCGTCAGCTGGTCCACGGTTGTGCCATTGTCTCTTTTTCCTTCTGCTGCCCCTCTGGGTTCAAGCACCATCAGCTGGTCCTCGCTAGTTCCATTAGCTCTTGCAGCTTCTGCTACCCATCCGGGTTCCAGCACCGTCAGCTGGTTCTCGGCAGTGCCTTTGGCCTAGGTGCCTCCTTCTCGGTATCCGAGTTCCAGCAACGTCTGCTGGTCCTTGGTAGTGCTTTCTAGCACAGGTACCTCCTGCTTAGTAACCGTGTTCCAGCACCGTCAGCTGGTCCACGGTTGTGCCATTGGCTCTTGTTCCTTCTGCTGCCCCTCCGGGTTCCAACACCGTCAGCTGGTTCTCGGCAGTGTCTTTGGCACGAGTACTTCCTCCTGACCAGCCTGGTTCCTGCTGTTTCCGGGGAGTGTCATCGTCACTTTGCCACCAATACGTTGTCCTGTCGTGTGTCGATCGGGTTAGCCGAGTCTGTGGTGCCTGCAGTTTAGGTGCTTCCTATGTGGGCTGCGGGTTCTGGTAATAAAGGCTGGTTCCGTAGTGCCAATAGGACAAACACCCCATGTAGGACTGTGGGTTTTGGTAACTGCGGCCTGCTCGCGGCCTGCTCGCGGCCTTGCAACTTTGTTTATCATGGGTACCTTCTGCTACCCATCCGGGTTCCAGCACCGTCAGCTGGTTCTCGGCAGTGCCTTTGGCTGAGGTGCCTCCTTCTCGGTATCCGAGTTCCAGCAATGTCTGCTGGTCCTTGGTAGTGCTTTCTAGCACAGGTACCTCCTGCTTAGTAACCGTTTTCCAGCACCGTCAGCTGGTCCACGGTTGTGCCATTGGCTCTTGTTCCTTCTGCTGCCCCTCTGGGTTCAAGCACCATCAGCCGGTCCTCGCTAGTTCCATTTGCTCTTGCAGCTTCTGCTACCCATCCGGGTTCCAGCACCGCCAGCTGGTTCTCGGCAGAGCCTTTGGCCTAGGTGCCTCCTTCTCGGTATCCGAGTTCCAGCAACGTCTGCTGATCCTTGGTAGTGCTTTCTAGCACAGGTACCTCCTGCTTAGTAACCATGTTCCAGCACCGTCAGCTGGTCCACAGTTGTGCCATTGGCTCTTGTTCCTTATGCTGCCCCTCTGGGTTACAGCACCATCAGCTGGTACTCGCTAGTTCCATTTGCTCTTGTTCCTTCTGCTAACCATCCGGGTTTCCAGTACCGTCAGCTGGTTCTCAGCGGTTCCTCAGCCTTCTTGTACCTTCTGCTACTTTTCCAAGTTCGAGCTAGTGGAAATTTTTTTTGGTTCTCACTCTGGATCTCCCTGACGACGACCCTGAAGACCACACCGAAGAAGACCAAAAAGATGACCCTGAAGAAGATGACCAAGAGGACAAAGAACATGAAGACAACCACCAAGATGCAGAATAACAAGAGACAGAAGACCATGAAGCAGAAAAACCAAAAGCAGAAGAACATTAAGCATAAGACTAAAAATCAGAGCAAATGATATCTAAATTATAAGCAGAAGAAGACTAAGCAGTGTATGGGGGTGAATCCGTTCTTCCTTGTGGTGCCCCTGGAAAATGCCTGCTGCTGCAGGCCAAACTGAACGCGGACAAATCCTGTTGTAAATCTTTTGTGACAGGCAGAATGGAAGGTGTAATCTTAAAACTTTTATAGATAACAACTACAGGAATGCCTGTCACAAATAAGAATATGATGAAGATGAAGAAGAATAGGAAGAAGATGAAGAAGTAGAATATGAAGAAGAATAATAGTGTAATAAGAAGAATATGAAGAATGTAAAAAAAAAGAATAATAGGAAGAAGGTGAAGAAGAAGAAGATGAATAAGGTGAAGAAGTTGATGAAAAAGATGCTGCTGCTGAGGATGATGAAGGAGAAAGTGTGGGAGAAGTAAAAAAGAAGGTGAAGAGCATGGAAGTAGTGAAACATACATATCTGACAAAATATAAGAGGTTAACATAGTCAATATCTTTGTAACTCCGAACGTCTTTAAAATAAAAAAAATAATTCCTGCTATTCCATTTGATTGGGCTAAATCTCTATGGCTTTAATGTCTCCTACACCTCCCACAATACATTCTACATTATTATTAGTTGTTTTTCTTCATGTAGAATTAACCTACAAGGAAAGAAAGGGTTTTTTTTAATTCCGATATATCTGTCCCATTGACTTGAATGGGACTTCCGGGATCGGAATCGGCGATACCCGATACTTTTTGGATATCAGCCGATCCAATCCGATCTTATATTTTTCAATATCGGGTGGTATCGCTCAACACTAGTTGTAAGGTTTACAGATGGAAACAGTTGATTTAACATGTCACAAAAGTGCAGCACTCTGTACAGTACTTTTGTGACATGTGGATTGATGGATGGGAATTTATGAACCACAAGGACAAACTGGTGAAACATCCAAACACAAAATTCTGGGGGCAAAACAGGGTACAAACTTCTGGGGGCGAACTGCTGGGGGCGAAACATCCGGGGGTGAAATTCCGGGGGCGAAAAATCCAAGGGCGAACTGCTGGGGGTGAAACATCTGGGGGCGAATTGCCGAGGGCGAAAAATCCAGGGGCAAAAAATCCGGGGGCGAACTGCTGGGGGTGAAACATCCAGGGGCGAAATGCTGGGGGCAAATCATCCAGGGTTGAAATGCTGGGGGCGAAATGTGCGGGGGTGAATCTTCCTGGGGGTGAAATGATAGGGCCGAAATGTGCAGGGGTGAAATGTACCTGGGGCGAACTGCTGCGGGCAAATTGCTGGGGGCGAACTGCTGAGGGCGAAACTTCCTATAACAAGATATAAGCACTTGAAATAGAACACTCTGTTGTAATGACTATATGTAATATATGAGTTTCATTTGTATTGAAGATCTGAAATAAATTAAATTTTTGATATTTTAATTTAGTGAGAAGCACTTGTATCTAAACGATTAATATGGGCGTGCAGGTTACAGAATGCTGAAAAGAGTGATACTTGTATGTCTCTTATCAGATGCCCTGTTTTGAGAAATCATCTTTTATCACTGTATGTATATGACCTCTCGAGGTTTTGGGGAGGGCGCTGCCTGGAAGATATCTCTGTCTCTACACTTCATTTCCATATATCTCACCTCCCATCAGCATCACACTGTTTCTGTGATGTTGACCGCTTGATGGGAAATCTTGCGTGTGCGCATTACTGTTTTCTTCTTTCCTCCGCGGTCTTCCACCCTTGTCAAGTGCCATCTGCACAAATGCCATTCCCAATGTTCCCAGCATGATTAGATGTGCACCACAGAATACTAGGAACGGCACCTGCATAGGCGGCACGTAATGCCCATGCTCATGGAAGGGCAGAAGACCGCAGAGGTGAGATATATAGAGAAGAAGTGCAGAGACAGAGTTATCTTCAGAGCAACGTCCTGCCCATTTCTTTTAAGGGGTCATTAATATAAGCAGATAAAATATGATTTATTAGCAATAAGACATCTGATATGAGGTAAACAGGTAGGACTTTTTTTCAGCAAGCCATAACCTGTATGCCCATATTAACATTTTAGATGGGTCCAATGTGGTGACAGATTCCCTTTAATCCACTGTTACCACTGCATTTATAGGTAAACAAGCTAAATATGGGGAGCTATAACATATTGCTTTGTTGTGGTCCCCAGGCTAAAATTTGCAAGCCAACCCCTGATAGCAGCCCAGTCTTGGTTCCCTTGGATAAGAAACTGGTGAACTTGAAACTGGTGAACTTTTGTTTTAATGGTGTCAACATCTCAGTGTTAATTAGATGATACAATTAATGTGAGAGTAACCAACACGTTTTGTGCCTTTTCTTGATTCTGTGACCATTATGCTTCTGCATTAATTGAAGCAAAAGTAACCACTATATCACTGATACTCATTGTGAGATAAAAAATGTTCGCATTTGCTCCAAAGACTGTTGCGTTCCGGTGGAGTGTACCGTCCTTCACAACACTGTGAAGCTGCCGATGGCAGCATTCGACTACTGAGTGATTTTGCCACAGGACTGGTTTCCCATATGATATGTCTGTCTGTAGTGGACTGTATATATTTTATACACCCAACAAACATACAGAACGTAATGTGGTTAAATGTGTCTTTGGCTCATAACAATATGCAAGATAAGCAGTGCTTTCCTGATACATTTGCTGTTATGGATGGTGACAGTACACTGCAATCTTCTCCTCAGCATCATAGCTGTAGCACATGAAATATGATGTTTATGAGTCAGTTTGATAAACCGTACAGTAATAATGAAATTCATATACTGATCACATAATGTACAAAAGATCCCTTACACTTAGTGCAAAGCAAATGTGCTGATGTGGCAATGTGATATCTGTCTTCCTTAGCATATTCCAGGATACTAATTTGTATTGTTTACCCAAGACTTCCACAGTCAATTTGCATTTTTGTGACACATCATGACTGTATAATGAACAGCAATGTAGAGGGGCATTCGGATCCTGTTAAACTAGTATCTAGGCAGGTTACCATATTAGATTAAATTATTCAACGGTACCAGTAACAAAGTGTGAAGCCACAATAGAGTCTCTACCTTGTTTTCGTATGTGGTCAGTGGAAAGCCTTTATATTACATGCCCATGAGTTCTAATATTGATATTATAGGAACAGTGAAAGAGAGCAATATGCAATGCAATGTGCACATGTTATATTAATATACTTTACCAATCATTATTAGTTTTTTTTCTTCAATTTATTTGAGTTCAGGTTATTTTCTGATTTCTGCAGGTGCCAAGGGTTATTTAGCAGTAAAAATAGACGATGGTATACTTTGAGAATTTTACATTGGTGCACAACTTTCCATAGAACGAACTCAGTGTTGAACCAATCTAAAAAGAGTAATTTCTGCTTGATAACATATACCAGTGTAATTAGTGAGGAATGAAGTGGAAGTAAGGACTTTCATCTTCTGGACAAGAACGCACACATATCTTGCAGGCTGTTTGGGAAAAGCTTTTTATATATGCTTACTTATCTGCCAGCAGGCAACAATGAGGTTTCTAAAAATAATTAGCAATCATCTTATTAGGATGTGTGAGCTTCTCTTCTACACTGAATTAAATTCTCTGTTTAGATTTTGGAGCTTCTGTCTACATTTATGAACTATATCCACATATGGAAAATGGCTTTTATGTGTGTTTCTGTTTTTTACCATGTCAGTGCTGGAATCAACATAAAGCCCTTGACCAAACCAAGATCACATCTAGTGGCTCAATACAAACAGGAGGCGAAAAACGTCTTAAGCCCCCGTTACACACTGCGATATCGCTAGCAATATCGCTGTAAAGTCACCGATTTTGTGACGTTGCAGCGGTATTGCTAGCGATATTGCTGCATGTGATACTTACCTCCGACTGGCTCCCCCCACTGGTTATCGCTGATCGCGCGAGAAGCTCCTGGATCATTCCTCGTCGTCAGCTTCCTGCGGCGCTTCCTGTGGCGCCGACGAGCGACGCATGGACGCGGGCGGGAGGACGTCAGGATCGCCGCGTCTGACAGGTAAGTAGCGACCCCCGTCCCCAGCGATGTCGCTGGTGAGATCTGCCTGTGTGGCAGCTCACTAGCGTCCACTTAGCGATGCACCAGCGATCCTGACCGCGTCATATCGCTAGTCGGGATCGCTGGTGCATCGCTAGGTGTAACGGTACCCTTAGGCCTTGATATAAAATATTGAAGGTGCTCTTTATTACATTGCAGTAAAGGAAACATTTTTATACTCAGATTTGAACCCTCGGAAGAAATATGTCAACAGTGTGATAAATATTATGACAAGTTCTCTTCAGCTTTGACATTTATGAAGGAGACTGAAAATTTGCTGTGTTAATAATTTACTCAGACTTGTTAAACTACTGATGTAGGTGAAGATTTTTTTTTAACATTTTCTTTTTTTAATTACTGGAAAGTTGGTTGCAAGACACATACAGTATAGTACATTACATGCATAGAAAACTAGTCTGATCATTGCAACATTCTCTAACAAGAATACATTACCATACTAATTATCGAGATATGTAACTCGTACATAGCTAATACCAAGCTCTACAGAAAACTTGCAGTACACTTGGATCTGCTTTACAATGATCAGTTTTCTAACCTTAGACATGTATATTAATTATGCAATAATACTGTTCAAATGTGTTTATTATTATTATTATAGCTCCATTTATTTCATGGTGCTTTACATGTGAAAAGGGGCGTACATAATAAAAATTAGTACAATAATCTTAATCAATACAAGTCACGACTGGTACAGGATGAGAGAGGTCCCTGCAGGCGAGGGTTCACAATCTACAAGGGCTGGGTAAGGATACAATAGGTGAGGGCATAGCTGGTCCTGCAGTGGTTTGGTGGATCAGTGTTTATAGTCACCCTTATTAAAGTTGCATCCCCAAAATCACAACTTAGTTCCTATCTTTAGAATAGGGAATAATTTTCTGACTGCTGCAATCCACAAAGATCCCAAGATAAGGGCTCTGGAATCCTGAGAATGGGGCTCTGATGTTCCATCTTGAATGAAACAGTGCTCATGCTCAGCTTACAGTCCATTCATTGTCTAGTGGACTAACAGAGCTAGCTAGGTACAGCACTCCATAGATAATGAATAGAGCAGTGGTCAAGCATAGACACCTTCTTTCCATTCAAGAAGGGGCTGCAAAGCTGGGGGTCTGAGTGGTTAAACTCCCAGCAATTAGCTAATTGTCCCTGATCGAAACAAAAGGGAATAACTTGTGAATTTTGGAATAACCCTTTAAACTCTCTTATCAGGTTCAACTTCTCAAATTAAAGTATTAAAGGGGCTGACCTCTCTTGGCAACCTTTCTTCCCATCTCTCTTTCTTTATATCTTTCTATGTATTATGCTTGCTTTAACAGTACACATGTGTATCACATAGCACTTTAAGGAGTAATAATCTAAATTTCCTATCAGTATGCATTTGGAGCAGTGGTGAGCAACCATTTTTGGTTCAAGGTCCACACTTTCATACTGAACCAATTCCCAAGGCTGCAAGCAACTTTAGAGGGGTATTTCCTTATGTCATATTTATGTCACATCGAACGTGATGCCTGAAAAATGCAAATTTTAGTAACAAGACTCTTTCTTCTATCAATCAGAGCTCTAATGTTACGTTCATCAAAGGTTTTATTCAATAAGGATTTAGGGCAGACGTGCAAATCTTGGCAGTAGGTAGTGACCAAAATTAGAATAGGCTAGTCTTCTGTACTCAAATAGGTTTTTAGGAAATACACTGAGTTTTTGAAGCAGAAACTCTAAATTCTTCTAAAAAAAAAAAAATCAAAACTCAGTTTTCAGTTTTTGGAGATTTGGAGAGTTTCTGCTCCAAATAACCTCAGTGTGATCACACTTAGTAAATCCAGGCCAGTAACAGATTACTAGCAAGCTTCAAAAACAAAGTTCCGTAAATCATTTTTGCAATATTGACTTTACAGTTACCGTAATTAAAAGCTTGTTTTTACCCAATGATCATTTCATTTCGAAACGATATAACATTCTCTTTGCTTGCTTATTGTATGCCAAGCTTAGCCTTACATGTTCACTTTCATGCTTTTCGTATACGGAATCGCTCTTCCAAATGTTGTATATTGTATTCCTTCTTTTGTCAAACATTTTGCAGTTTTAATAGTCAGCTAAAGATACACTAATATAAGAAAGAGATGCATTCAGCTCAAGGACATACATTAAGGATAATCTATCAACACCATAAATTAAAATAACTACGTAACAAAACTACCTTGCCACAAAAAGGCGTCCTGTTCTCTACATTCCCATCTTAATTGTCTCGCTATAAAAAATAGAAACACAGATTATTTTCGGGAAAATGGATATTTCTTTGGCTGTTTCTTTTGTTGTAGAAGCAGCAGCGGCCCTGCTTGTATTTACATTCAGTCATTTATTGCCCATTAAAGAAGTAATGCTATGTTAATGTAAGAGAAAAAGAAATCAATGGTACTCAGATCAGTTGCTGTGGGGAAACAGAGCGGCAGCTGGTTTGCAAACAGAAAGCCCACACAGATCAATGAAATTACAAGCTAAATCTGCTGATGCTCACAAACCGCTCTGGCATTGTGACGCCTAACCTTCTCAAGTTCAAGATCTCTGGCATAACTGTAACAGCTTCAGCGCAGAGTAAAAAAAAAAAAAAAAAGTCTTCCATTAATGTGGCGGAATCTCATTGATAGCCTGCGCATTATGTATACGGGTGAATAGGAAACATGTTTATGTCATAAAATTTGATTTTTAATATTTTTCCAATTTTTTTCAGAAGTGCTCATTCAGAATCAAGAGACCTTTTTTTATTATTATTTATTATCGACATGAAAAAGTCTATATTATAAATTATATTTAAATGAGAAACATTTGTCCTTTTCCCTATCATAAAATTAATAAACTAATTTAGAATTTGATTAAATGTTATTATTTTAACATTTGCGAAAACAGATAGTTCTATATTAATATATATTCTAAATTCCAGGTCTCTATTCTATTCTACTTTTCCCTTCTTTTTAGGTCAAAAGGAGGATTGGACAGTTAGAGAGGAGAAACATTCTCTTGGAAAATAATGGAGATTTTTTCCTCAATAGAATGAAACTTGCATGTGTGATGTAAAAGAGACCTAACACGTAACGTGTATTTCCTGTCCTTCAAATGTCCATGTGTGCAAAGGATAAGGCTAGGTTCACATTACGTTTAACCAGCCCGTTCAACGCATAGCATTGACGGGCTGGTTAAACGGTATAGTATAACACGATCGCGTTATGCTATACCCGCTAGCGCAGTTGTGTCATCTGTGTTAGTGGTGACGGAGCCTCAGACGCTGCAGTCCGCATCTGAGGCTCCATCACTGAATGATGGCACATTGCGAACGCTTGCCACTTTACGGCATGCTGTGTCAAATATAACGGCATACACAGGTGGGAATACCACGTCCCACCTGTGTATGCTGCCTCCATATTTAAACAAGCTTCAAATGGACCCATTTACCTTTTGGACTATACAGCACAAGTTTCAAACAGATTAAGCGTCCATGATACCTCCAAGGAGATCTATACATTTCCCTATGTATGGTTATATATTCCTTTTTGCAAGGCATTAAAATCAGTATATCTACTCTTATAATAATAGGAGATACCATTTAGATCAACATGATATTCTAAAGTAGATCTCCATAGGAATTCTTACTTACTTACCGGATTAGTATTTCGCGATAGCAGTCGGCAGACTGAGGAAGGCCGATAATAGGCCAAAACATTTCCAGGACTGCAATAAATTATAAAATAAATCTAATTTGCAAAGGATTATTCAGTTGAGTGCCAAGTTACTTTATTATTCACTTTACGGCATGCATCGCGATGCGCCCGACAATGGAGGACAATGGAAGCATTAACGGACTGCATTACACCATGTTACGCCATGGTGTAGGGCTAACGGACTGCTAAAATGAAATGTGAACCCGGTCTTACATAATGACAGCACGTAGACAACTCATGGGCTAATGTCAGCTTTTGTGCTAGTGCACATGGGCTATTTTCCACATAGACCTTAGGTCCACATGGAAACAAAAAATCACACCATGCATTAGATTGATCGAGTTTATGGACCATATTAGTGTATATAAATATAACAAACCAATAGGGTATCATTAAACTAGGTAAATAGTTCCACAGAAATATCAAATATCCTATATACAAAAAAGTACAGCACTCAATAAGTAAATGTAAAAAATATAGTTTTTATTATTGCATGATTAACTCCTTCATGACCCAGCCTATTTTGACCTTAATGACCTGGCCATTTTTTGCAATTCTGACCAATGTCCATTTATGAGGTAATAACTCAGGAACGCTTCAACGTATCCTAGCGATTCCGAGACTGTTTTTTCGTGACATATTGGGCTTCATAATAGTGGTAAGTTTAGGTCGATAATTTTTGCGTTTATTTGTGAAAAAATGGAAATTTGGCAAAAATTTTGAAAATTTTGCAATTTTCAAATTTTGAATTTTTATTCTGTTAAACCAGAGAGTTATGTGACACAAAATAGTTAATAAATAACATTTCCCACATGTCTACTTTACATCAGCACAATTTTGGAAACAACATTTTTTTTCGTTAGGAAGTTATAAGGGTTAAAAGTTGACCAGCAATTTCTAATTTTTACAACAAAATTTACAAAACCATTTTTTTTAGGGACCACCTCACATTTGAAGTCACTTTGAGGGGTCTATATGGCAGAAAATACCCAAAAGTGTCACCATTCTAAAAACTGCACCCCTCAAGCTACTCAAAACTACATTCAAGAAGATTATTAACCCTTCAGGTGCTTCACAGGAACTAAAGCAACATGGAATGAAAAAATGGACATTTTAATTTTTCCAACCAAAATTCTCTTTTAGCATCAGTTTTTTCATTTTCACATGGGTAATAGGATAAAATGGATGCTAAAATTTGTTGGGCAATTTCTCCTGAGTACACCGATACCTCATATGTGGTCATAAACCACTGTTTGGGCGCACGGCAGGGCTCAGAATGCAAGGAGCGCCATTTTACTTTTTGAATGTAAAATATGCTTGAATATTTAGCAGTTGCCATGTCTTGTTTTAAGAGTACCTGTGTGCCTAAACATTGGAGCTCCCCCACAAGTGACCCCATTTTGGAAACTAGACACCCCAAGGAGCTTATCTAGATGCATAGTATGCACTTTGAACCCCCAGGTGCTTCACAAATTGATCTGTAAAAAAAAAAGTACTTTTTTTTCCACAAAAATTTTATTTAGCCTCAGTTTTTTCATTTTCACATGGTCAACAGGATAAAATGGATCCTAAAATTTGTTGGGCAATTTCTCCTGAGTACATCAATATCTCATATGTGGTCATAAACCACTGTTTGGGCGCACCGCAGGGCCCGGAAGGGAAGGAGCGCCATGTGACTTTTTGATTGGAGAATTAGCTCCAATCGTTAGCGGACACCATGTCACATTTGGAGAGCCCCTGTGTGCCTAAACATTGGAGATCCCTCACAAGTGACCCATTTTGGAAACTAGACCCCCGAAGGAACTTATCTAGATGTGTGGTGAGCACTTTGAACCCCCAAGTGCTTCACAGGAGTTTATAACGCAGAGCAGTGAAAATAAAAAATATTTTTTTTTTGCTAAAAAATGATTTTTTAGCCCGCTATTTTTTATTTTCACAAGGCTAACAGGAGAAATTGAACCACAAAAGTTATTGTGCAATTTGTCCTGAGTACACTGATACCCCATATGTGGGGGGGAACCACTGTTTGGGAGCACGGGAGAGCTCAGAAGGCAAGGAGCGCCATTTTGGAATACAGACTTTGATGGAATGTTCTGCGGGCGTCATGTTGCGTTTGCAGAGCCCCTGTGTGTCTAAACAGTAGAAACCCCCACAAGTGACCCCATTTTGGAAACTAGAAGCCCCAAGGAGCTTATCTAGATGTGTAGTGAGCACTCTGAATCCCCAAGTGCTTCACAGAAGTTTATAAATGCAGAGCCATGAAAATAAAAATATATTTTTTTTCCTCAAAAATGATTTTTTAGCCCGCTATTTTTTATATTCCCAAGGGTAACAGGAAAAATTGGACCCCAAAAGTTGTTGTCCAGTTTGTCCTGAGTACACTGGTACCCCATATGTGGGGGGAAACCACTGTTTGAGCACACGGCATGGCTCAGAAGGGAAGGAGCGTCATTTGACTTTTTGAATGGAAAATTAGCTCTAAACGTTATCGGACACCATGTCGTGTTTGCAGAGCCCCTGTGTGCGTAAACTTTGGAGCTCCCCCACAAATGACCCCATTTTGGAAACTAGACCCCCTAAGGAACTTATCTAGATGCATAGTGAGCACTTTGAACCCCCAGGTGCTACACAGAAGTTTATAACGCAGGGCCGTTAAAATAAAAAAATTTTTTCCCTCAAAAAATAAATTTTTAGCCTGCTATTTTTTATTTTCACAAAGGTAACAGGATAAATTGGACCCCAAAAGTTGTTGTCCAGCTTATCCTGAGTACGCAGGTACCACAAATGTGGGGGGGACCACTGTTTGGGCACACGTTGGGGCTCAGAAGGGAAGTAGTGACGTTTTGAAATGCCGACTTGATGGAATGGTCTGTGGGCGTCATGTTACGTTTGCAGAGCCCCTGATGTACCTAAACAGTGCAAACCCCCACAAATGACCCCATTTTGGAAACTAGATCACCCAAGGAACTAATATAGATGTGTGGTGAGCACTTTGAACCCCCAAGTGCTTCACAGAAGTTTATAACGCAGAGCCGTGAAAATAAATATTTTTTTTTCCTCAAAAAATGATTTTTAGTCCACTATTTTTTATTTTCACAAGGGTAACAGGATAAATTGGACCCCAAAAGTTGTTGTCCAGTGTGTCCTGAGTACGCTGGTACCCCATAAGTGGGGGGACCACTGTTTGGGCACACGTTGGGGCTCGGAAAGGAAGTAGTGACGCTTTGAAATGAAGACTTGATGGAATGGTCTGTGGGCGTCATGTTAAATTTGCAGAGCCCCTGATGTACCTAAACAGTGGAAACCCCCCACAAGTGACCCCATTTTCGAAACTAGACCCCCCAAGGAACTAATATAGATGTGTGGTGAGCATGTTGAACCTCCAAGTGCTTCACAGAAGTTTAAAACGCAGAACCGTGAAAATAAATAATCTTTTTTTTCCACAAAAATAATTATTTTAGCCCCCATTTTTTTATTTTCCTAAGGGTAACAGGAGAAATTAGACCCCCAAAGTTGTGCAATTTTTCCTGAGTACCCTGATACCCCATAAGTGGGGGTACACCACTGTTGGGGCACACGTCGGGGCTCGAAATGGAGGGAGCACCGTTTGACTTTTTGAACGCAAAATTGGCTGGAATAAATGGTGGCTCCATGTCGCGTTTGGAGACCCCATGATGTGCCTAAACAGTGGAAACCCCTAAATTCTATCTCCAACACTAACCCCAACACACCCCTAACCCTAATCCCAACCCTAATCATAACCCTAACCACAACCCTAATCCCAACACACCCCTAACGAAATCCCATCTCTAACCCTAACAACAAGCCTAACCGTAATCCCAACCCCAACCCAACCCTAATCCCTAAGTCCAACCCTAACCCTAAGTCCAACCCTAACCCTAAGTCCAACCCTAACCCTAAGTCCAACCCTAACCCTTAGTCCAACCCTAACCCTATTTCTAACCCTAACCCTAATTCCAACCCTAGCCCTAACCCTAGCCCTAACCCTAGCCCTAACCCTAGCCCTAGCCCTAACCCTAGCCCTAGCGGAAAAAAAAAATATATATATTTTATTATTTGTCCATACCTATGGGGGTGATAAGGGGGGGCGGTGATTTACTTTTTTTTATTTTGATCACTATGAAAGTTTATCATAGTGATCAAAATAAATGAATGAATCTGCAGCGTTGCAGATTCGATTCGGCGCACTGCGCATGCGCCCGCCATCTTCCAAGATGGCAGCGCCCATGACGCTGGACGGCGGGACACCGGGACGGATAGCGGGAGGTTGGAGGCACAAAGGAGGGTGAGAGTGGGTGATCGGAGGGGTGATCGGAGGGCTGGGGGAGCGGAGGGAAGGCGGGGGGGCAGATTATGACGGTGGCTGCCGATCGGTGCCGTCAGACGGTGGCGGCAGCCGATCGGTGCTGTCAGTCGGTGTGGGGGGGGGGTCGGGTCTCGGTGTCCAGCCATGGCCGATGCTATTTCAGCATCGGCCATGGCTGGATTGTAATATTTCACCAATTTTCATTGGTGAAATATTACAATCGCTCTGATTGGCAGTTTCACTTTTACCAGCCAATCAGAGCGATCGTAGGCACGTGGGGTCTAAGCCACACCCCCGGTGTTAACGCTGAAGGGTCCTTTGTGTGTGGGTCGCGTGACCTTTCAGTGACCCCGGTCACCCGACCCGCAGGGGGGCTATTTATAGCATGACGCCTACGTAGGCGTCATAGGTAGTTTGGGCACTGCTTTTCATGACGCCTACGTAGGCGTCATAGGTCGTGAATGGGTTAAGCCCTTCGTGCCAGAGCCCATTTTTGTTTTTGTGCTTCTGTTTTTCGCTCCCCTTCTTCCCAGAGCCATAGCTTTTTTATTTTTCAGTCAAAATAGCCATGTGAGGGCTTGTTTTTTTGTGGTACGAGTTGTACTTTTGAACAACACCATTGTTTTTACCATATTGTGTACTCAAAAACAGGAAAATAATTCCAAGTGCGGTGAAATTGCAAAAAAAGTGCAATCCCACACTTGTTTTTTTTTTCACCATGTTCATTAAATGCTAAAACTGACCTGCCATTATAATTCTCCACGTCAGAATTCTCCACTACATTACAAGTTTACAGACACCAAGCATGTCTAGGTTCATTTTTATCTAAGTGGTGAAAAAAAGTTCTAAACTTTGTTAAAAAAAAATTGCATCATTTACCCGTAGCGTCTTTATTTTTCGTGATTTTGGGTTGGGTGCAGGCTTATATTTTGTGTGCCGAGCTGACGTTTTTAATGATATCATTTTGTTGCAGATACATTCTTTTGATCACTCGTTATTGCATTTTAATGCAATGTCAAGGCGACAAAAAAAATGTAATTCTGGCGTTTTGATTTTTTTTTTTCGCTACGCCGCTTAGCAATCAGGTTAATCTTTTTTTATTGATCGGGAGATTCTGAAAGCAGCGATACCAAATATGTGTACACTACTGTTCAAAAGTTTAGGGTCACTTATAAATTTCCTTATTTTTGAAAGATAAGCACAGTTTTTCCCAATGAAGCTGGCATTATATGTTTCAGAAATACACTCTATACATTGTTAATGTGGTAAATGACTATTCCAGCTGCAAATGTCTGGTTTGTAATGCAATATCTTCATAGGTGTATAGAGGCCCATTTCCAACAATCATCACTCCAGTGTTCTTATGGTACTTTGTGTTTGCTAATTGTGTAAGAAGGCTAATGGATGGTTAGAATACCCTTGAAAATCCTTGTGCAAGTATGGTAGCACATCTGAAAACAGTTTAGCTGATTAAAGAAGCTATAATCCTGACCTTCCTTTGAGCTATTTGAGAATCTGGAGCATTACATTCGTTGGTTCCATTCACCCCTTCCTGACATGAGACGTACTATCCCGTCCATGGGACCCGGGCCCCTATGCCCATGGACGGGATAGTACGTCTACCGCGATCAGCGGTGCCCACGTGGTGAGCGCCGCTGATCGCGGCCGGGTGTCAGCTGATTATCACAGCTGACACCCGGCACAATGTGTCAGGGGCGGTCACGGACCGCCCCCGACACGTTAACCCCTTGCACACCGCGATCAAACATGATCGCGGTGTACAGGGGGTTATAGGGACGCATCGGCAGGGAGGGGGCTCCCTCCATGCTTCCCTGAGCCCCCCACGGCAGCGCAATGTGCAGCGCTGCTGCCGGGGGCTCCTTTCCTCCAGGCCCCCGAATCCAAGATGGCGACGGGGGCCTTCGGGGGCCTGCAGGAAGCTGGCTTCCTCAGTGCCTGCAAAGCGCAGGCATGAGGAAGCCTTCTGCAGTGCCTGTGACTAGTGTTGAGCATTCCGATACCGCAAGTATCGGGTATCGGCCGATATCAGCGGTATCGGAATTCCGATACTTAATTCCGATACTTTTTTCATATCGGATTCCGGGATCGGAATCGGAATAGGAAGTTCCCATCATGCTATGAGCCTGCTTGCTTTGATTAAGCCAATGGGAATCCTCCGAAGTGTGGGCACATCCTGTTAGGCATGTAGGCATGTTAACTATTGGCATGGCTGTGATTGGCTGCCGAAATGATGTCATGATGCACTATAAAAGCCACCGCAGCCGCCATTTCTGGTCACTCTGCTGTGAATTCAGTTAGGGACAGGCTGCTGTAGAAGACTGTGAGGGACAGTTAGAAATAGCGATTCTAAAAACAATATTGTGCTTTATCCAGGCTACATAAACCACCACTGTAGCTTGCTTTTCCCTAGCAGCGCTGTTTTCACAGCTGTCTGCAAGGGCTGTGTGAGTGCAGCTCACGCTGTGGAGTGGGTCCTGCAGCCACGTCAGGCTGTAGGCCACCCAGTGTGATCACTGCTGCCTCATACATCTTTTATTTTTTGAGCTGCATTTTTTAAATAATTTCAATCTAGTGTGCTTCCATCCGTATCCATATACGTTGGTTGCAAACACTAGTAGTAGACAGCGGAGCCTTTCTGCAGCCTTTCAGTGCTAGTGTCCACTTTGCTGCACTGTTCACGGCTGTCTGAGAGGTCTCTGACTGTGTGTGAGTGCAGCTCATGCTGAGTAGTGTGTCCTGCAGCTACGTCTGGCTGTAGGACGCTCAGCGTGCGTCACTGCCTCACACATATTTTTATTTGAGTGCAGCTCATTTTTTCTTCTATTAGTGTGCATCCATCCGTCTCCATCTACGGTGGTTGCAAACACTATATAGGAGTACACAGCGGAGCCTTTCTGCAGCCTGTCAGTGCCAGTGCCCACTTAGCTGCACTGTTGACGGCTGTCTGAGAGGTCTCTGACTGTGTGTGAGTGCAGCTCACGCTGAGTAGAGTGTCCTGCAGCTACGTCTGGTTGTAGGACGCTCAACGTGCGTCACTGCCTCACACATATTTGTCTCTGAGTGCAGCTCATTTTTTCTTCTCCTATTAGTGTGCATCCATCCGTATCCATCAACATTGGTTGGTTGCAAACACTATATAGGAGTAGATAGAGGAGCCTTTTTTTCTGGCTTGTGCCCTGCCGGCGCAGCCAGATTAGTATTACCCAATTTTTTTGGAGCCTCATCTTTTGCATTGTAGGTTACCTGCCTGCATTGTAATAGCTCCAAAAAGTTGGTGATACTATCAGTTTCAATTCTTTGTTCTCATACTTTGAGTTTGTTTCAAACAAAGAAACCACATAAAAAGTTCACCAAACACTACATTTTGAACTTGTGTAGGCCACATCAGCTCCTATTAAAGTCTAGTCCACACACACACACTTCATAAAATTAGTGTTTCTTGTACCTGTAACCAGCTGTTCAGGAATAAGCACACTAAGGCCCCCCTTTGTCCTTTTTTGCCTATCATAAGCAGTCTTGCAAGATGAAGAAGGCAGGGAGTAAGGCGCGGGGGCGTGGGCGTGGGCGTGGAGTTTCAGCAGGGAGAGGACGTGGGGATTCTGCAGGGAGAGGACGTGGGGATTCTACAGGTAGAGGACGTGGGGATTCTGGGCCTGCTGCGGGCACCAGTGGATCACCATCCCCCAGTTTTAGCAGGCAACAGTCCTTTATGCGCAGCTTTGTAGGACCTCAACGTACCCCACTGCTGCGGGAGGAACAAATTGAAGCCGTTGTCGGATGGATGGCAGCTAACGCATCGACTTCAATTACTTCCGCATCCTCTCAGGGTCAGAGCACCGAAGAGCAACCATCTGTCTCTTCACCACCTGCCAAAGTGCCCAGGCAGTCAGAGAGACATGGACAGGAGCCATCACAATCTCTACTTCTGTTCTCGGAATCTGTTGGCTTGGAAAGAGGGGGCCAGCCAAGCAGCATTCCTGAATGTGAAGAAGAGGGAGTATGCAGTGATGCGCAACTTCTTTGTCCCTCTGAATCTGAAGAGGCGAGTGGGCCAGTGCCTATGGTCAGCACACCTCAGTACGCATCAGATGATGACGAGACTCAGTTGCCACTTTCTGGTGCGTACGGTGCTGGCGAGACAACCCCGGAGAAGCAGCTGTTTGAAGAGGGGAGGGAAGATGATGAGGTCCTTGACCCATCATGGCGTGAGCAACAGGAAGGTGGTGGGAGCAGCTCGGAGGAAGAGATTCCCCTACCGGCCAAAACAGGAGGCAGAGGGAGGGGGAAGACTTGGTTGCCTGTACCCTCCACTTCGGCACCCGTTAGGAGCATTCCTCCTTCCAAAGGCAAACCGGGCGCTCACAAGAGTTGCAGTGCGTGGTCCTTTTTTGACACAGTTGCAGATGACATTTGCTTTGTCAAATGCAAGCTGTGTCATCAGAGAGTCAAAAGAGGGAGAAATGTCAGCAACCTCAATACCACAAATATGTGGAAACATGTGCGCACCAAGCACGAGTTGGAGTTGCATAGACACCCTCAAGACGTAGGCCAACGTACAGCACCACCTACCACCTCTTCAGTTCGTGTTGGGCCCTCTTCCTCCAGCTCACACACTGCTGGTTCGGCTTCCTCACAGGATCGCCAAGGAAGAACCTCTGCCACTGTTGTCCGGAGACCCTGTCAGATTCCACCCATAACAGCACGTTCCCATCCATCACAGCCATCGGTAGCACAGGCATGGGATAAAAGGCGCCCTTACTCGGCAAACCATCCCCGAGCACAGTCTCTGAATGCTGGCATTGCCAAACTTCTGGCAGTTGAAATGCTGTCATTCAGGCTGGTGGACACTGACACCTTCCGGGACTTAATGGCATTGGCAGTCCCCCAATACAACGTGCCCAGCCGCTTTTATTTCAGCAGGCGAGCCGTCCCTGCCCTGCAGAAACATGTTGAGGGCAAAATAAAACATGCGCTACTAAACGCCGTTAGTAGCAAGGTCCACCTGACCACCGATGCGTGGACCAGTAACCATGGACAGGGACGATACCTTTCCCTCACTGCCCACTGGGTCAATGTTGTGGAGCCGGGTACGGATCTGGAGAGTGGTGCTGTACGTGTTCTTCCAACGCCACGGATTGCAGGACTCCAGTCTGTACACATAGACTCCTCCTCCTACTCAAGTTCCTCAGAAACAGCAGAGCAGGAGCCTGTTACGACCGATATGAGCACAGCCGTGGCCAAACGTCAACAGGCTGTACTCAAATTAATTTCTTTGGGGAATCGAAGCCACACAGCGCAGGAGCTCTGGAATGCTATCAAGCTGGAGAGCGATGTGTGGTTTGGGCCAGCGAATCTCCAGCCGGGCTTGGTAGTGTGTGACAATGGCCGAAATCTGGTGGCAGCTCTTGGCCTAGGCAACCTCACACACATCCCATGTCTGGCACATGTTCTTAACTTGGTCGTGCAGAGCTTTCTGAGGGACTATCCGGATCTTGATGCACTGTTGCACAAGGTCCGCATAGAGTGCGCTCACTTGCGACGTTCCAGCACGGCAAGATCGCGCCTCGCTGCTCTGCAGCGACGATTTGGCCTTCCAGAACATCGCATCATATGTGACCTACCCACCCGGTGGAATTCAACGTTACATATGTTGGAGCGGTTGTGTGAGCAGCAGGCAGCAGTCATGGAGTACCAGCTGCATCAGGCGCAAACAAGTCGCACTGTGCGCCGTTCACACTTCAGCACCATTGAGTGGGCCTCTATGAAGGACATCTGCCTCGTTTTGCGTGCCTTCGATGAATCCACGCGGATGGCGAGTGCAGATGATGCACTAGTCAGCATGACTGTCCCCCTTATCTGCCTGCTTCAACAAACACTGCAAGCACTAAGGGATGAGGTTTCAGAAGAGGTGGAGGATGAGGAGTCCCAAATGCCATCTGCTTCTGGACAGTCTGCGCTACGTGTTTCCTCACAAAGGCCTAGGCAGGGGACACTTTGTGAGGAGGATGAGGAGGAGTCGATGGAGGAGGAAGACATCTCTCCAGAGGAGGGAGGTACACAAACCTCTACTCAGTATGTACAGCGAGGGTGGGGTGATGCAGAGCAGGTCGAGGTCACGCCTCAAACAGGGGACAGCGGTTCTTTGGCAGTTGGGAGTCTGCAGCACATGGTTGATTTCATGCTGCAGTGCCTGAGAAACGACCGCCGCATCGCCCACATTCTCGTCTCGGCTGATTATTGGGTGTACACCCTCCTAGATCCTCGCTACCGGGACAGCGTACAAAGGCTCATACCAACGTTGAACCGGGAGCGTAAAATGCGGGAGTACGAAGAGTCACTGGTGCAGTCCATAATGTTTTCCATTCCACCCGACAGCATTGTTGCAAGTGCTTTACAAAGCAGCTCTGTGCGTCGAGGCAGTGGAGGAAACTCTGCACAAAGAGGGAGCAGAGGCAGTGCCGCAGCACAAGGCAAGACCACTATGGCCCAAATGTGGCAAAGTTTTGTGTGTCCACCACAATTGTCTACACCATCAGCGACGCCTCGAGTCAGCAGGAGGCAACGCTTCCGTCAGATGGTGTCAGACTACATGTCTTGCCCTGTCGCTGTACTCCCAGATGGCTCTTCCCCCTTCAAGTTTTGGGTCTCTAAGCTGGATACATGGCCAGAGCTTAGCCAGTATGCATTGGAGGTGCTGGCTTGCCCTGCTGCCAGTGTATTATCGGAACGTGTCTTTAGTGCCGCAGGTGGTGTACTAACAGACCGTCGCACGCGACTATCTTCCGATAATGTTGACCGGCTGACTTTTCTGAAAATGAACAAGGCCTGGATCTCCAAAGACTTTGCCATTCCTCTTACAGACTAAATTAGTGGTTGGCAACTGTATCCAGGTCTGCTGGTGTGTTCATTTTTCTACCACCTGAACTATAATCCCTGTGCTTCAACACAGCCAGTTGTCGCTCAGATGTGTCGTCTGCACAGAGAAACACACTAGCTCCTGTGTTACTGGGGTTCAGTAATGCCAGCTGATCCCCTGCTGTGTGGACGGCAGAGTCACCAGCTCCATCAACATTCAAACCACTACTGATTTTTAACCGTGCCCAACTTAGGTCTCTGGCTCCACTGTCTCTACTATTTCCCCTGACCTCCAACCCCGCCATCTACATCTCTGAAGTGGCGTCAGCACAATCTACACTTGTTCCTGTGTTCCTGTGGCTCAGTCCCATCAGTTTATCCCCTGATGTGTGTCCGGCAAGGTCTCCTGCTCTGTCCACATTCCCATAACCAGTAGTGGGAATGAGGACAGAGCTGGCGAACTTGCCGGACAAACATCAGGGGATCAACTGATGGGACTGAGCACCAGTAACACAGGAACAAGTGTAGATTGTGCTGACGCCACTTCAGAGATGTAGCTGGCGGGGTTGGAGGCCAGGGTAAATAGTAGAGACAGTGGAGCCAGAGGCCTAAGTGGAGCATGGTTAGAATCAGTAGTAGTCCACAACCTCCATAAAAACCGCTGCCCATTGGCCTCTGCATGCGGCATGCGTAATCCTGGGCACCAACAGCGTCAGTTGGTGTTCAGAAGTGTCGTCTCCACAGAGCCAAACACGTTCGTTCAAGTGTTAGTGGGGTTCAGCACTGCCAGCTGTTCCCCTGCTGTGGAGATGGCAAGTCTCCTGCTGCCTTCACCTGCCAAAATCCAGTAGGCCCCAGCCTGCTCCTCGCCTAATCCTGGGCTCCAACAGCGTCAGTTGGTGTTCAGAAGTGTCGTCTCCACAGAACCAAACACATTCGTTCAAGTGTTAGTGGGGTTCAGCACTGCCAGCTGTTCCCCTGCTGTGGAGATGGCAAGTCTCCTGCTGCCTTCACCTGCCAAAATCCAGTAGGCCCCAGCCTGCTCCTCGCCTAATCCTGGGCTCCAACAGCGTCAGTTGGTGTTCAGATGTGTCGTCTCCACAGAACCAAACACATTCGTTCAAGTGTTAGTGGGGTTCAGCACTGCCAGCTGTTCCCCTGCTGTGGAGATGGCAAGTCTCCTGCTGCCTTCACCTGCCAAAATCCAGTAGGCCCCAGCCTGCTCCTCGCCTAATCCTGGGCTCCAACAGCGTCAGTTGGTGTTCAGAAGTGTCGTCTCCACAGAGCCAAACACATTCGTTCAAGTGTTAGTGGGGTTCAGCACTGCCAGCTGTTCCCCTGCTGTGGAGATGGCAAGTCTCCTGCTGCCTTCACCTGCCAAAATCCAGTAGGCCCCAGCCTGCTCCTCGCCTAATCCTGGGCTCCAACAGCGTCAGTTGGTGTTCAGAAGTGTCGTCTACACAGAGCCAAACACATTCGTTCAAGTGTTAGTGGGGTTCAGCACTGCCAGCTGTTCCCCTGCTGTGGAGATGGCAAGTCTCCTGCTGCCTTCACCTGCCAAAATCCAGTAGGCCCCAGCCTGCTCCTCGCCTAATCCTGGGCTCCAACAGCGTCAGTTGGTGTTCAGAAGTGTCGTCTCCACAGAGCCAAACACATTCGTTCAAGTGTTAGTGGGGTTCAGCACTGCCAGCTGTTCCCCTGCTGTGGAGATGGCAAGTCTCCTGCTGCCTTCACCTGCCAAAATCCAGTAGGCCCCAGCCTGCTCCTCGCCTAATCCTGGGCTCCAACAGCGTCAGTTGGTGTTCAGAAGTGTCGTCTCCACAGAGCCAAACACGTTCGTTCAAGTGTTAGTGGGGTTCAGCACTGCCAGCTGTTCCCCTGCTGTGGAGATGGCAAGTCTCCTGCTGCATTCACCTGCCAAAATCCAGTAGGCCCCAGCCTGCTCCTCGCCTAATCCTGGGCTCCAACAGCGTCAGTTGGTGTTCAGAAGTGTCGTCTCCACAGAACCAAACACATTCGTTCAAGTGTTAGTGGGGTTCAGCACTGCCAGCTGTTCCCCTGCTGTGGAGATGGCAAGTCTCCTGCTGCCTTCACCTGCCAAAATCCAGTAGGCCCCAGCCTGCTCCTCGCCTAATCCTGGGCTCCAACAGCGTCAGTTGGTGTTCAGAAGTGTCGTCTCCACAGAGCCAAACACATTCGTTCAAGTGTTAGTGGGGTTCAGCACTGCCAGCTGTTCCCCTGCTGTGGAGATGGCAGTCTCTCCTGCTGTCTCCGCATTACAAAGACAGTAGGCCTCTGCCTACACCCTCCTATTTCCTGGGCTTCAACACAGCCAGTTGTAGTTCGGAAGTGCCGTCCACACGGAAAGAGATACTTGCTCCCGTGTCTCAGTGGGGTTCAGTAACGTCAGCTGATCCCCTGCTGTGTGGATGGCAGTCTCTCCTGCTGTAAACTCATTCAAAATACAGTAGGCCTCTGCCTACACCCTCCTATTTCCTGGGCTTCAACACAGCCAGTTGTAGTTCGGAAGTGCCGTCCACACGGAAAGAGATACTTGCTCCCGTGTCTCAGTGGGGTTCAGTAACGTCAGCTGATCCCCTGCTGTGTGGATGGCAGTCTCTCCTGCTGTCACCTCATTCAAAATTCAGTAGGCCTCTGCCTACACCCTCCTATTTCCTGGGCTTCAACACAGCCAGTTGTAGTTCGGAAGTGCCGTCCACACGGAAAGAGATACTTGCTCCCGTGTCTCAGTGGGGTTCAGTAACGTCAGCTGATCCCCTGCTGTGTGGATGGCAGTCTCTCCTGCTGTCACCTCATTCAAAATTCAGTAGGCCTCTGCCTACACCCTCCTATTTCCTGGGCTTCAACACAGCCAGTTGTAGTTCGGAAGTGCCGTCCACACGGAAAGAGATACTTGCTCCCGTGTCTCAGTGGGGTTCAGTAACGTCAGCTGATCCCCTGCTGTGTGGATGGCAGTCTCTCCTGCTGTAAACTCATTCAAAATACAGTAGGCCTCTGCCTACACCCTCCTATTTCCTGGGCTTCAACACAGCCAGTTGTAGTTCGGAAGTGCCGTCCACACGGAAAGAGACACTTGCTCCCGTGTCTCAGTGGGGTTCAGTAACGTCAGCTGATCCCCTGCTGTGTGGATGGCAGTCTCTCCTGCTGTAAACTCATTCAAAATACAGTAGGCCTCTGCCTACACCCTCCTATTTCCTGGGCTTCAACACAGCCAGTTGTAGTTCGGAAGTGCCGTCCACACGGAAAGAGATACTTGCTCCCGTGTCTCAGTGGGGTTCAGTAACGTCAGCTGATCCCCTGCTGTGTGGATGGCAGTCTCTCCTGCTGTCACCTCATTCAAAATTCAGTAGGCCTCTGCCTACACCCTCCTATTTCCTGGGCTTCAACACAGCCAGTTGTAGTTCGGAAGTGCCGTCCACACGGAAAGAGATACTTGCTCCCGTGTCTCAGTGGGGTTCAGTAACGTCAGCTGATCCCCTGCTGTGTGGATGGCAGTCTCTCCTGCTGTAAACTCATTCAAAATACAGTAGGCCTCTGCCTACACCCTCCTATTTCCTGGGCTTCAACACAGCCAGTTGTAGTTCGGAAGTGCCGTCCACACGGAAAGAGACACTTGCTCCCGTGTCTCAGTGGGGTTCAGTAACGTCAGCTGATCCCCTGCTGTGTGGATGGCAGTCTCTCCTGCTGTCACCTCATTCAAAATTCAGTAGGCCTCTGCCTACACCCTCCTATTTCCTGGGCTTCAACACAGCCAGTTGTAGTTCGGAAGTGCCGTCCACACGGAAAGAGATACTTGCTCCCGTGTCTCAGTGGGGTTCAGTAACGTCAGCTGATCCCCTGCTGTGTGGATGGCAGTCTCTCCTGCTGTAAACTCATTCAAAATACAGTAGGCCTCTGCCTACACCCTCCTATTTCCTGGGCTTCAACACAGCCAGTTGTAGTTCGGAAGTGCCGTCCACACGGAAAGAGACACTTGCTCCCGTGTCTCAGTGGGGTTCAGTAACGTCAGCTGATCCCCTGCTGTGTGGATGGCAGTCTCTCCTGCTGTAAACTCATTCAAAATACAGTAGGCCTCTGCCTACACCCTCCTATTTCCTGGGCTTCAACACAGCCAGTTGTAGTTCGGAAGTGCCGTCCACACGGAAAGAGATACTTGCTCCCGTGTCTCAGTGGGGTTCAGTAACGTCAGCTGATCCCCTGCTGTGTGGATGGCAGTCTCTCCTGCTGTAAACTCATTCAAAATACAGTAGGCCTCTGCCTACACCCTCCTATTTCCTGGGCTTCAACACAGCCAGTTGTAGTTCGGAAGTGCCGTCCACACGGAAAGAGACACTTGCTCCCGTGTCTCAGTGGGGTTCAGTAACGTCAGCTGATCCCCTGCTGTGTGGATGGCAGTCTCTCCTGCTGTAAACTCATTCAAAATACAGTAGGCCTCTGCCTACACCCTCCTATTTCCTGGGCTTCAACACAGCCAGTTGTAGTTCGGAAGTGCCGTCCACACGGAAAGAGATACTTGCTCCCGTGTCTCAGTGGGGTTCAGTAACGTCAGCTGATCCCCTGCTGTGTGGATGGCAGTCTCTCCTGCTGTCACCTCATTCAAAATTCAGTAGGCCTCTGCCTACACCCTCCTATTTCCTGGGCTTCAACACAGCCAGTTGTAGTTCGGAAGTGCCGTCCACACGGAAAGAGATACTTGCTCCCGTGTCTCAGTGGGGTTCAGTAACGTCAGCTGATCCCCTGCTGTGTGGATGGCAGTCTCTCCTGCTGTCACCTCATTCAAAATTCAGTAGGCCTCTGCCTACACCCTCCTATTTCCTGGGCTTCAACACAGCCAGTTGTAGTTCGGAAGTGCCGTCCACACGGAAAGAGATACTTGCTCCCGTGTCTCAGTGGGGTTCAGTAACGTCAGCTGATCCCCTGCTGTGTGGATGGCAGTCTCTCCTGCTGTAAACTCATTCAAAATACAGTAGGCCTCTGCCTACACCCTCCTATTTCCTGGGCTTCAACACAGCCAGTTGTAGTTCGGAAGTGCCGTCCACACGGAAAGAGACACTTGCTCCCGTGTCTCAGTGGGGTTCAGTAACGTCAGCTGATCCCCTGCTGTGTGGATGGCAGTCTCTCCTGCTGTAAACTCATTCAAAATACAGTAGGCCTCTGCCTACACCCTCCTATTTCCTGGGCTTCAACACAGCCAGTTGTAGTTCGGAAGTGCCGTCCACACGGAAAGAGATACTTGCTCCCGTGTCTCAGTGGGGTTCAGTAACGTCAGCTGATCCCCTGCTGTGTGGATGGCAGTCTCTCCTGCTGTCACCTCATTCAAAATTCAGTAGGCCTCTGCCTACACCCTCCTATTTCCTGGGCTTCAACACAGCCAGTTGTAGTTCGGAAGTGCCGTCCACACGGAAAGAGATACTTGCTCCCGTGTCTCAGTGGGGTTCAGTAACGTCAGCTGATCCCCTGCTGTGTGGATGGCAGTCTCTCCTGCTGTAAACTCATTCAAAATACAGTAGGCCTCTGCCTACACCCTCCTATTTCCTGGGCTTCAACACAGCCAGTTGTAGTTCGGAAGTGCCGTCCACACGGAAAGAGACACTTGCTCCCGTGTCTCAGTGGGGTTCAGTAACGTCAGCTGATCCCCTGCTGTGTGGATGGCAGTCTCTCCTGCTGTCACCTCATTCAAAATTCAGTAGGCCTCTGCCTACACCCTCCTATTTCCTGGGCTTCAACACAGCCAGTTGTAGTTCGGAAGTGCCGTCCACACGGAAAGAGATACTTGCTCCCGTGTCTCAGTGGGGTTCAGTAACGTCAGCTGATCCCCTGCTGTGTGGATGGCAGTCTCTCCTGCTGTAAACTCATTCAAAATACAGTAGGCCTCTGCCTACACCCTCCTATTTCCTGGGCTTCAACACAGCCAGTTGTAGTTCGGAAGTGCCGTCCACACGGAAAGAGACACTTGCTCCCGTGTCTCAGTGGGGTTCAGTAACGTCAGCTGATCCCCTGCTGTGTGGATGGCAGTCTCTCCTGCTGTAAACTCATTCAAAATACAGTAGGCCTCTGCCTACACCCTCCTATTTCCTGGGCTTCAACACAGCCAGTTGTAGTTCGGAAGTGCCGTCCACACGGAAAGAGATACTTGCTCCCGTGTCTCAGTGGGGTTCAGTAACGTCAGCTGATCCCCTGCTGTGTGGATGGCAGTCTCTCCTGCTGTAAACTCATTCAAAATACAGTAGGCCTCTGCCTACACCCTCCTATTTCCTGGGCTTCAACACAGCCAGTTGTAGTTCGGAAGTGCCGTCCACACGGAAAGAGACACTTGCTCCCGTGTCTCAGTGGGGTTCAGTAACGTCAGCTGATCCCCTGCTGTGTGGATGGCAGTCTCTCCTGCTGTAAACTCATTCAAAATACAGTAGGCCTCTGCCTACACCCTCCTATTTCCTGGGCTTCAACACAGCCAGTTGTAGTTCGGAAGTGCCGTCCACACGGAAAGAGATACTTGCTCCCGTGTCTCAGTGGGGTTCAGTAACGTCAGCTGATCCCCTGCTGTGTGGATGGCAGTCTCTCCTGCTGTCACCTCATTCAAAATTCAGTAGGCCTCTGCCTACACCCTCCTATTTCCTGGGCTTCAACACAGCCAGTTGTAGTTCGGAAGTGCCGTCCACACGGAAAGAGATACTTGCTCCCGTGTCTCAGTGGGGTTCAGTAACGTCAGCTGATCCCCTGCTGTGTGGATGGCAGTCTCTCCTGCTGTAAACTCATTCAAAATACAGTAGGCCTCTGCCTACACCCTCCTATTTCCTGGGCTTCAACACAGCCAGTTGTAGTTCGGAAGTGCCGTCCACACGGAAAGAGACACTTGCTCCCGTGTCTCAGTGGGGTTCAGTAACGTCAGCTGATCCCCTGCTGTGTGGATGGCAGTCTCTCCTGCTGTCACCTCATTCAAAATTCAGTAGGCCTCTGCCTACACCCTCCTATTTCCTGGGCTTCAACACAGCCAGTTGTAGTTCGGAAGTGCCGTCCACACGGAAAGAGATACTTGCTCCCGTGTCTCAGTGGGGTTCAGTAACGTCAGCTGATCCCCTGCTGTGTGGATGGCAGTCTCTCCTGCTGTAAACTCATTCAAAATACAGTAGGCCTCTGCCTACACCCTCCTATTTCCTGGGCTTCAACACAGCCAGTTGTAGTTCGGAAGTGCCGTCCACACGGAAAGAGATACTTGCTCCCGTGTCTCAGTGGGGTTCAGTAACGTCAGCTGATCCCCTGCTTTGTGGATGGCAGTCTCTCCTGCTGTAAACTCATTCAAAATACAGTAGGCCTCTGCCTACACCCTCCTATTTCCTGGGCTTCAACACAGCCAGTTGTAGTTCGGAAGTGCCGTCCACACGGAAAGAGATACTTGCTCCCGTGTCTCAGTGGGGTTCAGTAATGTCAGCTGATCCCCTGCTGTGTGGATGGCAAAGTCTCCTGCTGCCTACACAGTCGTACCACTACTGATTTTTAACCGTGCTCCAATTAGGCCTGTGGCTCCACTGTCTCTCGTATTTCCCCTGTCCTCCAACCCTGCCAGTTACAGCTCCGAAGTGGCGTCTGCACAATCCACACTTGTTCCTGTGTTACAGGTGTTCAGTCCGATCAGTTAATCCCCTGATGTGTGTCCGGCAATGTCGCCTGCTCTGTCCACATTCCCATTATCGGAATGTGGACAGAGCAGGCGACATTGCCGGACACACATCAGGGGATTAACTGACCGGACTGAACACCTGTAACACAGGAACAAGTGTGGATTGTGCAGACGCCACTTCGGAGCTGTAACTGGCGGGGTTGGAGGACAGGGGAAATACGAAAATCAGTGAATCCACAGGCCTAAGTGGAGCTTGGTTCAAATTAGTAGTCTACAACCGATCTTAAAATTTCTTCAATGCAGCCTAAGCCTGCTCCGTGCTTGTCCCTGGGCTTCAACACAGCCAGTTGTTGCTCGGAAGTGCCGTCTTCACAGAGTAAAACACTAGCTCCTGTGTTTGTGGGGTTCAGTAACGTCAGCTGTTCCCCTGCTGTTTTGATGGCAATCTGTCCTGCTGCCTCCCAATTGACAGCACATCAGGCCTCAGCCTGCTAAGTGCTTGTCCTGGGCTCCAACATCGCCAGTTGCTGCTCATAACTGACTTTGGCACGGGTACTCCCTCCTGCCCAGCTTGGTTCCAGCCCTGCCTGCTGTTTCCGGGAAGTGTCAATGTCAGTTTGCCACCCCAAGTTGCCATGTCGTGTTGCGGTTGGGTTAGCCGAGGCTAGGGTGCCAGCAGTTTAGGTGCTTCCTATGTGGACTGCGGGTTCTGGTAAGAAAGGTTTGTTCCATAGTGCCAGTAGGACAAGCACCCCCTGTAGGACTGTGTGATTCGGTAACTGCGGCCAGCTTGCGGCATGCCAACTTTGCTTTTCAGGGGTAACTTCTGATACCCCTCCGGGTTCCAGCACCGTCAGCTGGTTCTCATCAGAGCCTTTGGCCTAGGTGCCTCCATCTCGGTATCCGAGTTCCAGCAACGTCTGCTGGTCCTTGGTAGTGCTTTGTAGCACAGGTACCTCCTGCTTAGTAACCGGGTTCCAGCACCGTCAGCTGGTCCTCGGTTGTGCCATTGGCTCTTATTCCTTCTGCTGCCCCTCCGGGTGCCAGCACTGTCAGCTGGTCCTCGCTATTTCCATTTGCTCTTGCAGCTTATGCTACCCCTCCGGGTTCCAGCACCGTCAGCTGGTTCTCGTCAGAGCCTTTGGCCTAGGTGCCTCCATCTCGGTATCCGAGTTCCGGCAACGTCTGCTGGTCCTTGGTAGTGCTTTGTAGCACAGGTACCTCCTGCTTAGTAACCGGGTTCCAGCACCGTCAGCTGGTCCTCGGTTGTGCCATTGGCTCTTATTCCTTCTGCTGCCCCTCCGGGTGCCAGCACTGTCAGCTGGTCCTCGCTATTTCCATTTGCTCTTGCAGCTTATGCTACCCCTCCGGGTTCCAGCACCGTCAGCTGGTTCTCGTCAGAGCGTTTGGCCTAGGTGCCTCCATCTCGGTATCCGAGTTCCGGCAACGTCTGCTGGTCCTTGGTAGTGCTTTGTAGCACAGGTACCTCCTGCTTAGTAACCGGGTTCCAGCACCGTCAGCTGGTCCTCGGTAGTGCCATTGGCTCTTGTTCCTTCTGCTGCCCCTCCGGGTGCCAGTACCGTCAGCTGGTTCAAGAGGACAAAGAACAGGAAGACAACCACCAAGATGCAGAACAACAAGAGAGAGAAGACAAAGAAGCATAAAAAAAACAAAGCAGAAGAACATTAAGCATAAGACTAATACTCTGAGCAAATGATATTATCTTATTTATAAGCAGAAGAAGACTAAGCAGTGTATGGGGGTGAGTCCGTTCCTCCTCGTGGTGCCCCTGGAAAAGGCCTGCTTCTGCAGGCCAAACTGAACGCGGACAAATCCTGTTGTAAATCTTTTGTGACAGGCAGAACGGAAGGTGTAAACTTCTAACTTTTCTAGATAACAACTACAGGAATGCCTGACACAAACAAGAATATGATGAAGAAGAATAGGAAGAAGATGAAGAAGCTGAATATGTAGAATAATAATTGTTGAATAAGAAGAATATGAAGAATGTAAGAAAAGGAAGAAGAAGAAGAAGAAGAAGAAGAAGAAGAAGAAGAAGAAGAAGAAGAAGAAGAAGAAGAAGAAGAAGAAGAAGAAGAAGAAGAAGAAGAAGAAGAAGAAGAAGAAGAAGAAGAAGAAGAAGAAGAAGAAGAAGAATGTAAAAAAAGGAAGTAGAAGAAGAAGAAGAAGAATGTAAAAAAAGGAATAAGAAGAAGAATGTAAAAAAAGAAAGTAGAAGAAGAAGAAGAAGAATGTAAAAAAAGGAAGTAGAAGAAGAAGAAGAAGAATGTAAAAAAAGGAAGTAGAAGAAGAAGACATACATGTCTGGCAAAATATAAATGAGGCTAACATAGTCAATATCTTTGTAACTCCTAACATCTTTAAAAAAAAAAGTTTAATTCCTGCTATTCCATTTGATTGGGCTAAACCTCTATGGCTTTAATGTCTCCTCCACCTCCCACAATACATTCTACATTATTCTTAGTTGTTTTTCTTCATGTAGAATTAACCTACAAGGAAAGAAAGGTTTTTTTTTAATTCCGATATTTTGGCCCCATTGACTTGCATTGGTTCCCGGTATCGGAATCGGCGATACCGATACTTTTTTTTAAGATCGGCCGATCCATTCCGATCCGATATTTTCAAGTATCGGCTGGTATCGCTCAACTCTACCTGTGACAGATTGCTGATCTGTCACAGTGATCTGTGATGTGACAGATCAGCGATCTGTCACAGGACAGTGATGTCCCACCTGGGACTATTTAATAAAGTAAAAAAAAAATAAAAAAAGTGTTAAAATAAATTAAAAAAAAAAAAAATCGCCAAATAAATTAGAAAAAAAAAAAAATATTCCCTCAAATAAATCCATTTTTTAGAAAAAAAAAAAACAATGAAAGTACACATATTAGGTATCGCCGCGTCCGTAACGACCCGCCCTATAAAACTGTCCCATTAGTTAACCCCTTTAGCGAACCCCTTAAAAAATAAAAATAAAAAGCGAAGCAAAAAATAATGATTTATTATCATACCGCCAAACAAAAAGTGTAATAACGCGCGATCAAAAAGATGCATATAAATATCCATGGTACCGCTGGAAACGTCATCTTGTCCCGCAAAAAACAAGCTGCCACACAGCATCATCCGCAAAAAAAATAAAAAAGTTATAGCTCGTAGAATAAAGCGATGCAAAAATAATTGTTTTTTATATAAAATACTTTTCATTGCATAAAAGCGCCAAAACATAAAAAAAGACCTAAATGAGGTATCGCTGTAACCGTACTGACCTGAAGAATAAAACCGCTTTATCAATTTTATCGCACGCGGAACGGTGTAAACGCACCCCCCCAAAAGAAATTCATGAAATGCTGGTTTTTGTTCATTCTGCGTCCCAAAAAGCGGAATAAAAAGCGATCAAAAAATGTCACATGCCCGAAAATGGTACCAATAAAAACGTCAACTCGTCCCGCAAAAAATAAGACATCACATGACTCGGTGGGTCAAAATACAGAAAAATTAGAGCTCTCAATATGTGGTGATGCAAAAACTATTTTTACAATAAAAAGCGTCTTTTAGCGTGTGACAGCCGCCAAACATAAAAACCGCCATAAATAGTAAATCAAACCCCCCATTATCACCCCCTTAGTTAGGGAAAAATAATAAAATAAAAAAAAGTATTTATTTCCATTTTTCCATTAGGGTTAGGGTTAGGGGTGTGTTGGGGTTCGGGTTGGAGTTAGAATTGGGGGTTTCCACTGTTTGGGCAAATCAGGGGCTCTCCAAATGCAACATGGCGTCTGATCTCAATTCCAGCCAATTCTGAGTTGAAAAAGTCAAATGGTGCTCCTTCCCTTCCAAGCTCTGCCATGCGCCCAAACAGTGTTTTACCCCCACATGTAGGGTATCAGCCTACTCAGGTCAAATTGCAAAACAATTTTTGGGGTCCAATTTCTCCTGTTACTCTTAGGAAAATAAAAAATTGGGGTCAAAAATATCATTTTTGTGGAAAAAAATTATTTTTTTATTTTCACGCCCGAGCGTTATAAACTTCTGTGAAGCACTTGGGGGTTCAAAGTGCTCACCACACATCTAGATAAGTTCCGTGTGGGGCCTAGTATCGAAAACGGGGTCACTTGTGGGGAGTTTCAATAGTTTAGGTACATCAGGGGCTCTCCAAATGCACATGACACCCGCAGACCATTCCATCAAAGTCTGCATTCCAAAATGTCACTGCTTCCCTTCCGAGCCCCGACGTCTGTCCATACAGTAGTTTTCTCCCACATATGTGGTGTCAGCGTACTCATGACAAATTGGACAACAACTTTTGGGGTCCAATTTCTCCTGTTACCCTTGGGAAAATAAAAAAATTGGGGACTAATTGATCATGTTTGTGGAAAAAATACGATTTTTTTATTTTCATGCCCGGGCATTATAAACTTCTGTGAAGCCCTTGGGGGTTCAAAGTGCTCACCACACATCTAGATAAGTTCTTTAGGGGGTCTCGTTTCCAAAATGGGGTCATTTGTGGGGGGTTTCCACTGTTTAGGTACATTAGGGGCTCTCCAAAGGCAACATGACACCTGCAGAACATTCCCTCAAAGTCTGCATTCCAAAACGTCACTACTTCCCTTCCGAGCCCCGACGTGTGTCCATACAGTAGTTTTCTCCCACATATGGGGCGTCAGCGTACTCAGGACAAATTGGACAACAACTTTTGGGGTCCAATTTCTCCTGGTACCCTTGGGAAAATAAAAAAATGGTGACTAAAAGATCATGTTTGTGGAAAAAATAAGAATTTTTTATTTTCACGCCCGGGCGTTATAAACTTCTGTGAAGCACTGGGGGGGTTCAAAGTGCTCACCACACATCTAGATAAGTTCCTTAGGGGGTCTAGTTTATAAAATGGTGTCATTTGTGGGGGGTTTCCACTGTTTTGGTACATCAGGGGTTTTCCAATCGCGACATGATGTCAGATCTCAATTCCAGCCAAAAACGTCAGATGGCGCTGCTTCCCTTCCGAGCTCTGCTATGCGCCCAAATAGTCATTTACACCCACATATGGGGTATCAGCGTACTCAGGACAAATTGCACAATAACTTTTAGGGTTCGTTTACCCTTGGGAAAATAAAAATTGGGGTGAAAAGATCATTTTTGTGGAAAAAATATGATTTTTAATTGTACCGCTGTACGTTATAAACTTCTGTAAAGCCCTTGTGGGTTCAAAGTTCTCACCACACATCTAGATAAGTTCCGTGGGGGGCCTAGTATCGAAAACGGGGTCACTTGTGGGGAGTTTCAATAGTTTAGGTACCTCAGGGGCTCTCCAAATGCACATGACACCCGCAGACCATTCCATCAAAGTCTGCATTCCAAAATGTCACTGCTTCCCTTCCGAGCCCCGACGTCTGTCCATACAGTAGTTTTCTCCCACATATGTGGTGTCAGCGTACTCATGACAAATTGGACAACAACTTTTGGGGTCCAATTTCTCCTGTTACCCTTGGGAAAATAAAAAAATTGGGGACTAATTGATCATGTTTGTGGAAAAAATACGATTTTTTTATTTTCATGCCCGGGCATTATAAACTTCTGTAAAGCCCTTGTGGGTTCAAAGTTCTCACCACATATCTAGATAAGTTCCTTGGGGGGTCTAGTTTCCAAAATGGGGTCACTTGTAGGGGGTTTCCACTGTTTAGGTACATCAGGGACTCTCCAAACGTGACATGGCGTCCGATCTGAATTCCAGCCAATTTTGCATTGAAAAAGTCAAACGGCGCTCCTTCCATTCTGAGCTCTGCCATGCGCCGAAATAGTCGTTCCCCCCACATATCAGGTATCAGCGTACTCAGGACAAATTGCACAATAACTTTTGCTGTCCAATTTCTCCTGTTACCCTTGGTAAAATAAAAAAAATTGAACCTGAATTATTTTTTTTGTGAAAAAAAGTTAGATGTTCATTTTTTTTAAATATTCAAAAAAATTCCTGTGACGCACCTAAAGGGTTAATAAACTTCTTGAATGTGGTTTTGAGCACCTTAAGTGGTGCAGTTTTTAGAATGGTGTCACTTTTGGGTATTTTCTATCATATAGACCCCTCAAAGTCACCTCAAATGTGATGTGGTCCTAAAAATAAAATGGTGTTGTAAAAATGAGAAATCGCTGGTCAACTTTTAACCCTTATAACTTCCTAACAAAAAAAATTTTGGTTCCAAAATTGTGCTGATGTAAAGTAAACATGTGGGAAATGTTAGTTATCAAGTTTTTTGTGTGCTGTATCTCTGTGATTTAAGGGCATAAAAATTCAAAGTTGGAAAATTGCAAAATTTTCAAAATTTTCGCCAAATTTCCGTTTTTCTCACAAATAAACGCGAGTTATTTGAATGAAATTTTACCACTATCATGAAGTACAATATGTCATGAGAAAAGAATGTCAGAATCACCGGGATCTATGGAAGCGTTCCAGACTTATGACCTCATAAAGGTACAGTGGTCAGAATTTTAAAAATTGGCCCGGTCATGAACCTGCAAACCACCCTTGGGGGTGAAGGGGTTAAACTCTCAAAATGGCCAGAAAAAATGAACTTTCATGTGAAACTCGACAGTCTATTCTTGTTCTTAGAAATGAAGGCTATTCCATGCAAGATATTGCCAAGAAACTGAAGATTTCCTACAAGGGTGTGTACTACTCCCTTCAGAGGAGAGCACAAACAGGCTCTAACCAGAGTAGAAAGAGAAGTGGGAGGCCCAGCTGCACAACTGAGCAACAAGACAAGTACATTAGAGTCTGTAGTTTGAAAAATCGGCACCTCACAGGTCCTCAACTGGCAGCTTCAATAAATAGTGCACGCAAAACGCCAGTGTCAACATCTACAGTGAAGAGGCGACTCCAGGATGCTGGCCTTCAGGGCAGAGTGGCAAAGAAAAAGCCATATCTGAGACTGGCTAATAAAAGGAAAAGATTAATATGGGCAAAATAGCACAGACATTGGACAGAGTAAGTTTGGAAAAAAGTGTTATGGACGGAAAAATCCAAGTCTGAGGAGTTTGGTTCACAAAGAAGAACATTTGTGAGATGCAAAACAACTGAAAAGATGCTGGAAGAGTGCCTGATGCCAACTGTCATGCATGGTGGAGGAAATGTGATGGTCTGGGGTTGCTTTGGTGCTGGTAAAGTGGGAGATTTGTACAAGGTAAAAGGGATTTTGAATAAGGAAGGCTATCACTCCATAACACAAAATTGTCTGGGTGACCCCAAACTTTTGAACGGTAATGTATGTTTGATTTTTTTATTGTTTTATTTTAAATGGGGCAAAAGGGGGGTGATTTGAACTTTTGTATTTTTTTATTTTTTTAAGATTTTTAAAACCTTTTTTTTTTTACTTTTGGCATGCTTCAATTGCCCCCATGGGAGGCTAGAAGCTGCCATAGCCTGATCGGCTCTGCTACATAGAGGCGATGCTCTGATCGCCTCTATGTAGCTGAATTACTGCATTGCTATGCGTGCTGACCACCGGGTGGCGCTCATAGCAATCCAGCATCAGCAACCATAGAGGTCTCAAGGAGACCTCTGGTTGTTATGCTGATGCACTGATGACCCCTGATCACGTGACGAGGTCAGCGGTGCGCGTATTTCCGGCCCGACAGTCGGAAGCGCTTGTTAAATGTCGTTGTCAGAGTTTGACAGTGACATTTAACTAGTTAATATGTGCGGGTGGATCGCGATTCCACCTGCAGCTATTGCGGGCATGTCCCGGCTTTGAGGTGGGTTCTTCCCTGGAGTCGACTTTAAAGGGGGAGCTGCGACATGCGCCATCCTAGTACGGCGCATGTCGCAAAGTGATTAAAGGAAAAAATAATAAAAATATACATAAGACATACAGTGAAGGAAATAATTATTTGATCCCTTGCTGATTTTGTAAGTTTACCCACTGAGAAAGACATGAACAGTCAATAATTGTAAGGGTATTTTAATTTTAATATTGAGAGATATAATATAAAAAATAAAATCCAGAAAATCACATTGTATAAATTATATAAATTTATTTGCATTTTGCAGTGAGAAATAAGTATTTGATCCCTCTGGCAAACAAGACTTAATACTTGGTTTCAAAACTCTTGTTGGCAAGCATAGCAGTCAGACTTTTTTTTGTAGTTGATGATGAGGTTTGCGCACATGTGAGGAGGAATTTTGATCCACTCTGTTGTTAACACTTTTGACCTGGCTTCTGAGTTTGGGCTCCCTCTGGTGGTTGCTGCTGGTAATGAAGCTGGTCTGGCTGACAGAAGTCAATCACCTAAGGAGGATGATTGGAGGTCAGGTGTTACAGACTGGAGAGATTAAAGTGAGCAACCTTCCCTCAGTTGTTGCCAGTGATTTGGGTTTCTTCCTGAGCATTTTGAAGGTCTGCTTGCCTCCTGCTTTGTCCTGCATCTTTCAGATAAGTTATTTGTCTGCTTGAATCTTTTTGCATTTGATCCATTTTTTGCTTTCCTCTGATTTCTGCTTTGCTGGTGTGAGTTCAGCCTTGTCCCCTGCTGGGACCTGTGCTGGACTCTGTTCTATATGCCACAGCTCATGTCAGTCTTTTCAGTATTTCTAATCCCCTGTTATATCAGTATCTTTTGTTTTGCGTCCAGTTCACACCAGAGTTCTGATTTAGTGGGGGAGAGGTCGTGTGGCCTCAGTATTTTTGCATATCAGACGTGTTGGATTTTTTCTTAGGGTTTCTTGCGTGATTGCAGACAGTATCCTTTCCTGTCCTATTCTATCTAGACAGTTTGGGCCCCATCATTTGCTTACTCTATTTTCTGCCTGTGTTTTTTGCCTCATCTTGTCTCACCGGCAATATATGTTCGGGGGCTATCTATTCCTTTGGGGTTCTACTCCGGTGAAGTTTAGCTTTCCCTTTTCTCTCTTTAGGCTTAGTTAATTCTTTGGCTGTGCCAACGCGTCTAGGGCATCGTAGGTACCTCCCATGGCTAATTCTAGTTGTGTCATCAGTTTAGGGGTCTGCAATCCGCTTAGCTACCAACCTCTCTGGTTATCTGGTTGCCTAGTCTATTCTCCTGCTATCCTACTTAGTTACCTAATCATAACACCACTCCTCCTTGCAGATCATCTCTAAATCATTAAGATTTTGAGGCTGTCAATTGGCAACTCGGAACATCAACTCCCTAATTGGGATTAATGTCTGGAGACTGGTTAGGCCACTTCATGACCTTAAGGTGCTTCCTTTCGAGCCACTCCTTTGTTGCCTTGGTTGTATGTTTTGTGTCATTGTCTTGCTGGAAGACCCAGCCACAACCCATTTTTATTGTCCTGGCAGAAGGAAGGTGGTTGTCACTCAGGATTTTACGGTACATGGCTCCATTCATTCTCCCATTGATTCAGTGAAGTAGTCCTGTGCCCTTAGCAGAGAAACACCCCCAAAACATAATGTTTCTACCTCCATGCTTGACAGTTGGGATGCTGTTCTTTGGGTCATAGGCAGCATTTCTCTTCCTCCAAACACAGAGAGTTGAGTTAATGCCAAAGACCTCAATTTTTATCTCTTCTGACCAAATCACCTTCTCCCAATCACTCACAGAATCATCCAGGTGTTCACTGGCAAACTTCAGATTTATCTGCACATGTGCCTTCTTCAGCAGGGGGACATTGCGGGCACTGCCGGATTTTAAACCTTTACGGCATAAAGCGTTACCAATAGTTTTCTTGGTGACTGTGGTCCAAACTGCCTTGATATCATAAACCCCTTAATGACCAGACGTATTTTTGGTTTTGCATTTTCATTTTTTGCTCCCCTTCCTCCTAGAGCCATAGCTTTATTATTTATTCTGTCAAAATGGCCATGTGAGGGGTTGTTTTTTGCGGAACAAGTTCTAGTTTTGAACGACACCATTGGTTTTACCATGTCGTGTATTCGAAAATGGGAAAAAAATTCCAAGTGCAGTGAAATTGCAAAAAAAAAGTGTTTTTGTTTTGCTTTTTTACTAGGTTCACTAAATGCTAAACCTGCCATTATGATTCTCCAGGCCATTACGAGTTCATATAGGAACAAAAACCATTGGCACAACCCTGAAGGTTAAAGGTGGTGCCCAAGTAGGATCCCAATCCGTGAATCTGATATATGTAAGAACTTGGCACACACCAGGAGCTCTGATGCAGAAAGGTGATTTTTAATAGATAACAGTACATACATACACAGATGTTTCGGTCTAGGACCTTCATCAATGTACGATATATTGCACTGTGAGATTCTTAGTGACTGGGCTCTGTGAAATGGATCAGTCCTATGAGGAGGCACATGTAGCCGTCCCACGTGGTAGTATGCAGAGTGTGGACGCGGTATCCGCCGCGAATCCAAGGCCCAGTCACTAAGAATCTCACAGTGCAATATATCGTACATTGATGAAGGTCCTAGACCGAAACGTCTGTGTATGTATGTACTGTTATCTATTAAAAATCACCTTTCTGCATCAGAGCTCCTGGTGTGTGCCAAGTTCTTACATATATTACGAGTTCATAGACCCCAAACATGTTTATGTTCTTTTTTTTCTAAGTGGTGAAAAAAATTTCCAAACTTTGTTAAAAAAAAAAAAGCGCCATTTTCTGAAACTCGTAGCGTCTCAATTTTTTGTGATCCCAAGTTGGGTGAGGGCTTATTTTTTGTACTCTGAGCTGTCATTTTTAATTATACCATGTTGGTGAAGATATGATCTTTTGTTCGCCCGTTATTGCATTTTAATGCAATGTCGTGGTGACCAAAAAAAGTAATTCTGGCGTTTTTACTTTTTTCTCGCTACGCTGTTTAGCGATCAGGTTAATCCTTTTTTTATTGATAGATCAGGAGATTCTGAATGCGGTGATAGCAAATATGTGTATGTTTGATTTTTTTATTGTTTTATTTTGAATGGGGCGAAAGGGGGGTGTTTTAACTTTTATATTTTTTAATTTTTTTAGATTTTTAAAACATTTTTTTTCACTTTTGGCATGCTTCAATAGTCTCCATGGGAGACTAGAAGCTGCCATAACCCGATTAGATCTACATACAGGTGATGATCAGATCACCTGTATGCAGCAGAATTGTTGACTTGCTATATGCGCCAACCACCAGGCGAAGCTCATGGCAATCCGCCTCTGACAGCCATAGAGGTCTCCACAAGACATCTGGTTGTCAGGCCAGCCCACAGGAGAACTGTGATCACGTGAGGGGGATCACCAGTGGATGGAGTTCCAGGGCGTTAAATGCTTCTGTCAGAGTTTGACAGTGGCATTTAACAGGTTAATTGCCGTGCGTGGATCGCGATTCCACCTGAGGTTGTTCCAGGCACATGTCAGCTGTTCAAAACCGCCGGAGCCAACATCAAAGTGAGGGAACAATTCATCAGCGTAAATGTACGCCCGATGTCGAAAAGGGGTTAAGGGGTTAGCAAGTTTTATGCTTATCTCTCACCTTCCTCATGATCAAGGTGAGATTTTGCAAGTAGCCCTATATCGATGTCCATTGACAGTCATTTTGTATTTCTTCCATTTTCTTACTATTGCATCAACAGTTGCCTCCTTCTCACCCAGCATCTTACTTATGGTTTTGCAGCCCATTCCAGCTTTGTGCAGGTGTAACAAGGGCAAACTGGGGGGTAGTTATGGCTGAGTTACTTAAAGGCACAGTCTGCAGACAGAGTGCTCCAAGCAAATGGTCAGTGAGCACCCCCGACATAAACATAAACAGGACTGACACAGCTTCTTCCCACAGATTACCTTTTCTTTCCAGCCATTGTAGTCCAGCATTCAAAATCCAGGGTCACCGCTGTGATCAAATGGGGATAACTTTATTTTATGTTTTGCAACAAAGTAGAAAAAGTAGTAGAAAAGAAGATACAACACTGACTTTCTGCTCTTTTCCTGACACTAATGTATAATATTACAGGGTATATACACTAGTTTCCTTACTATTGCGTTGATCCAGGGAGCTAGTCTGATTGCCGTATGTGGAGTCGGGAAGGAATTTTTTTCCCCAATGTGAAGCTTACTGTTTGCCACATGGGCTTTTATTTCCTTCCTCTGGATCAACATGTTAGGGCAAGTTAGGATAGGATATGGGTTGAACTAGATGGACTTAAAGTCTTCCTTCAACCTTAATTACTATGTTACTATCCATGGCCGTACCCACCACGGCCACAGTATCCGAGATCAGTCATTCAGTCCACTTGCTGGAATCAGGAAGCTCACAGTCCCTTCAGTGGGGACCCATCCGAAGTCCTGGGGCCTGTGTTGTGGTCCTTTAGTCCTTAGTCCAGGGCAGCAGATTTCCTCCCTCTTGGGAGTCTGGCAATACTCTGTTGTGTCATTTGGCCCAGGGCAGCAGATCCTCTCCCTCCTGGGAGTGTGGCAATGCCCTGTATGCAGCCACACATTTGCTCAGGGCTAACATGCCTGAGCTTCTGACACCAGCAGCAGATTTCTGCCACCTTTTCTGAGCTGGCCCAGCCCATAACATTAACTCCTTGCTTTCCCTAATTCTACAACAGTATCAAATATATGAACATGGCAAAACAGGGCAAACACAGCAAAACGCACTTAGTACAGTACATTAAGAACATATTTATAGCAAGGTAATACACAGTAGTACTTAGTAGTATAACATATAAAACATTCAAACAGGGCCACATGGGCTCCGCATGGGAGAGGGACAAACTAGGTTCTCTGCCACCTCCTTACACAGGTCTATGATCTTGTTCCTGACATCCTTATGAAGCTTTTTTGTCTTGTCCATGTTGTAGAGGTTAGAGTCTGACTTATTAATTGAGTCTGTGGACAGGAGTATTTTATAATGGTGACTATGTAAGACAGCTGTCTTTAATGCAGGTAACTAGTTGATTAGGAGCATCTAACTGGTCTATAGGAGCCAGAACTCTTAATGGTTGGCAGGGGATCAGATATGTATTTCTCACTGCAAAATGCAAAACATTTTAGCCACATAGATGAGATAGAACAGTTCATATAAGACCATTCAATATTGTATAAACACAGTATTAAGTAACTGCTCACCTAGCTGCACACCTGATGCACATTTCACATATACCTTTTTCAGGTTCACACTAACATTATCTTTCCTTTTACTTCCCATTTGTACAACGGAATGCATATTGACAGCACAAAGTCAGCATATGGATGTATGTGAATGTTTTTGCTCCTGTACATGGGCTAAGTTCCACATAAACCTCAGGTTCTACACCATGTGGGCAACAACAGAGTTACTCACATAGCGAGTCCCTTCTGCAGTTTGCAGATTGACTGGTCATCAAAGCTAGGTGCTCATCTGAACATAGCATTATAAAGATAAAAGGACTAAACAGGCACCAAATTAGCAGCAAATTGGGATAAGAATCAATATACAAGGTAATTTTTGCTTATCACTAGTAGAAAGCTTCTAGAATTACTTGCAAATTGATAATTAGCCATAATTAGCAATGAATGTAAGGCTACTGAATTCATTATAGTTACATTCAGAATAATGATGTCAGTTACACAATTAAAAAAAATCAAAACTGAATATGAAATGAAGTATGAACAAAGATTCTGAAAATGATGGTATGTCAATTTAGAAGATGCAGAGACATAGGTTCAGAAGTACATTTCACATGCTAACTATTTGCTAAATACCTTGAGTTTTTGGACCAATAACTATGAAGAATTACTGTGAACCGGAAAAATATGTATTTTAAAAGTTAATGAGGACCCATCACCATACTTTAGACAAAAAAATAGATATGACAGATTACAGTACTGCTGAGGCCAGATTATGAAAAAAACTTTTCTTTCAGAGAAGAATTAGATAAAACTGAAATTGCAGGCACAAGTTTTTATTAAAGGAACTAAATATTTGAAAATGCTCCTTCATATGATATGCAATTACTACAAATATGTGACATCTGTACTATTCCATATTTACTTGGCTGAATGCTGTAAGTGGACCAATTTATTCAAGTGGACTTGAATTCTACTCAAAATTTACAAAAATATGAATTCTGGAGAATACAGATTTTTTAAAATGTACTCCTCGTGAATTCAGCAAGAGGCTGGCCAGCTGTGCCCGCCATCTTGCTGAACAGTAGAGGGCTAGCAAAAGGTTAAAAAGTTAAAAATAATACTCACTTCATAGCTCACCTCAACTACTGCCCTCTACCTGCTTCCTGTCCACTGGGCAGTGTTCACTCTGGGCTCGGACGTCCAGATCTAGGCCACTGGTCATTGGAGAACAACAACTTTCGGGCCTGCTCACAGCTGTAAGTCCAGACATGGAGTGAACAACAAACTGAGACTTCTGATCGCGGGCCACAGAGGTCACTGTGCATGTGTATCGTCCTCCGGGGTCTATCCAGATGTTTTGGCCTAAAGCATAGGCAGGGACATCCAATGCCTGCTTATGGCTGGAATTTACAGCCTAGAGTGAACACCAGGCCGGGGATGAGGTGTAGTAGAGTATATGGTTGCTTTTTCTTTTTTACATCTTATATTAATTGTGCTCTGGGAGCATTTATGCTGTAGAGAATAGTAGGGAACATTCAATTCACAGAGAATAACTTTACTGTGAATTAAATTTTTTCAGTAAAACCAGCACAATTTGGCACATTCCAATTTTGTCAGATCTAATCATCTCTACTATTTTAGCAAAAAACTTTTTTAAATATATATCATGATTCTTATACAGCACCAATATATCTTGCACCATTATCCTATTAGGGGATCTAATCTATTTTTTTTTCTTACAGACTATTAAATGAGTCATAAAGTATTGGAAAAACTTGTCTCCTCTCTTTCAGAATCAGCACCACACTTTTTCATGGATTATGTCTGGTATTCCATCTGAACACTGAAACTGCTGAATGCACCAAAGTTTTTCTGTTTTTCTAGTCCTGTACAAACCCTTTAGCCTATTGTACCCATTAGAATTCTACACAAACTCATAGAAGTTTGATGCAGTGTTTACCCATTATTAGAATGAGTTAAAGGCCAAGGTACATCGCCCAAACATGGCCGTTAAAAATGACAGCTGACCGACTACATGCAATGTGTTCAGAGGCCATTTAAAAGCTTGTTTAGATATACTGAACACATTTGAAAGGTTAACTCGCCAAAACCCTGACTAATGCACTAGCAGGATGCAGCAGACCTCCATTGATAAAGGCTGGGGCAGCACAGGTGCAAACCACTGATGAGAACAGCCAGTAACCCAATATGGTCTGGCTGCCTAGTGGAAAAAAATGCACACAAATAGGGCTTGCATAGGACATCAGTCACACAGATAAGTGTGGTGCAAAGTGTCTGATCAGCCTATTAATAACGCCCATAGTATTAGCAGGCGGGCTGGTGCAAACAAAACTTTAAGATTGTAGTAGTCTATAACAAACAGACCTTGAAGTCTTGTGCTGTTATCAAGACAACAACCAACCGTGCAATTTCAAGATACTGATGATTCAGCCTAAATAAACTGCACAGATATAATAGGGGAGGATCTGGAAGTTGTGTATAAAAAGGTGGACCCTGTGTCAGTGAGAGAGGGACATTGCCAGAAGGTATCGTGGGTGCACGGTTTCTGTGATGACAAGACCAGAGTATTTCCTTCTCTCTGACACAGTGGTCCCTCCAGTGGAGAAGTGATGTTACAATGCTTGTTAATGTATAGTATGGATGCATATTTCTCGATGTACTATAATTCATAATAATTTTATGATTCACATGAAATTAATTAACAAAACAGGGTAATATTATATCTGCCATTCCATTAATTTGGTGTTTTATCATTTAAATTATTCATTGTATAATAAAATTGTGTCATATCCAAGTGGTGCCTTCTTTAAAGCCATATCCGAACCTTATTGCTAAACAGTTAGCAATACACACATAAGGAAAAAAATCCCAAAAATTAAAAAAAAAATACACATTTGAAAAGTTAACTCACCAAAACCCTGACTAATGCACAAGCAGGATGCAGCAGACCTCCATTGATAAAGGCTGGGGCAGCACAGGTGCAAACCACTGATGAGAACAGCCAGTAACCCAATATGGTCTGGCTGCCTAGTGGAAAAAAAAATGCACACAAATAGGGCTTGCATAGGACATCAGTCACACAGATAAGTGTGGTGCAAAGTGTCTGAACAGCCTTTTAATAACGCCCATAGTATTAGCAGGTGGGCTGCTCAGCACTGTGTATATGCATCACACAGAAAAGAACCAAGCCAACATGAAGAGGTCTAGCTGCATCCTGCAAAAATGATAAAAAGTGCAAAAAGATAAAAAGATATGGGGTATTAGTTACTATTTTGGCCAAAGTAGATTAGCTCACAACTCAATGTCAAAGGTCCCCAGATTTTGTGAGTCCCTAACACTAAATCTGAACAGCGCACATAAGGAAAAAATTCCCAAAAAAAAAAAAAAAACACATTTGAAAGGTTAACTCACCAAAACCCTGACTAATGCACTAGCAGGATGCAGCAGACCTCCATTGATAAAGGCTGGGGCAGCACAGGTGCAAACCACTGATGAGAACAGCCAGTAACCCAATATGGTCTGGCTGCCTAGTGGAAAAAATAATGCACACAAATAGGGCTTGCATAGGACATCAGTCACACAGATAAGTGTGGTGCAAAGTGTCTGAACAGCCTTTTAATAACGCCCATAGTATTAGCAGGTGGGCTGCTCAGCACTGTATATATGCATCACACAGAAAAGAACCAAGCCAACATGAAGAGGTCTAGCTGCATCCTGCAAAAATGATAAAAAGTGCAAAAAGATAAAAAGATATGGGGTATTAGTTACTATTTTGGCCAAAGTAGATTAGCTCACAACCCAATGTCAAAGGTCCCCAGATTTTGTGAGTCCCTAACACTAAATCTGAACAGCGCACATAAGGAAAAAATTCCCAAAAATTAAAAAAAAAACACATTTGAAAGGTTAACTCACCAAAACCCTGACTAAATGCACTAGCAGGAAGCAGCAGACCTCCATTGATAAAGGCTGGGGCAGCACAGGTGCAAACCACTGATGAGAACAGCCAGTAACCCAATATGGTCTGGCTGCCTAGTGGAAAAAAAATGCACACAAATAGGGCTTGCATAGGACACCAGTCACACAGATCAGATAAGTATGATGCAAAGTGTCTGATCAGCCTATTAATAACGCCCATAGTATTAGCAGGTGGGCTGCTCAGCACTATATATATGCATCACACAGAAAAAATCCAAGCCAACATGAAGAGGTCTAGCTGCATCCTGCAAAAATGATAAAAAGTGCAAAAAGATAAAAAGATATGAGGTGTTAGTTACTATTTTGGCCAAAGTAGATTAGCTCACAACCCAACGTCAAGGGTCCCCAGATTTTGTGAGTCCCTAACACTAAATCTGTTAGGGACTCACAAAATCTGGGGACCCCTGACATTGACGTTGGGTTGACGTTGACGTTGGGTTGTGAGCTAATCTACTTAGTGATTGGTTTGGGCTATGTGGAGTGGGCATGGCTGATACACACACGCTGTTGCTCATAGCAACCAATCACAGCTCAGCTTCTTTTAAACAGCTCTGGTGAAATGAAAGATGCTTCCTGATTGGTTGGTGATACACACACACATACAAACATACATTCACTTTTACATATATAGATATAGAATATTTTTTACCCTTCCTCTAGATCAACATGTTAGGTTATTGGTTGAACTTCATGGACTTAAGTCTACCTTCAAACTTATACGTATGAAACTTTGAAAATATAAGTATGGTTTCTATCTGCTTTTATATTTTGTTATTTCTATCACAATTTCCTTTTTTTCTATAATATTACAAGTCCAAAATAAGTGATAGTCTTCCCCTCCCTGTTGGAACAGATTGACATAAATTAGTTGCATTAGGCTCAGTTTTTTTGAAGCCTGATACAACTCAATAGTTATCAACAGGTTTTTTTTCACCATGTTCTCCCACAGTCTGGTCAGTGCTGCATCACGACAGCGTCTGTACCTGTCAGTCACCATAACTGATAGAACAGTACAGTTTGCTGATGAAAACCTGCCGAGCCCAATAACAGTAGAATACCTCAGTTTATAAGTCTCATTTCCAGAAGAGTCACTCAGGTATAAAACAGTATAAAAACAGAAGCAATAGGCAGAGTTTAGGAAACAGTAATTTACACGAAGTAAATTACAAAACACTTAAATAGACTCAAATAAATAATTAATATGGCAATTATTTTATTTAGTACACAATGTGCTATATGTCATGAAATTCAGACAATGTTCTTTTTTTTAAAAAATACCAGGATATCCACTGCATTTTCTGTACTACACAAAAATGCTTGCACAGGCCCCATTTTACTGTTGGAAAAAAAACAGTTAATCACTTCACACCAGGTGCATTGATTTTCATGTAGCACTAGTTACTTTCTGAAATCAATAGTGTATCCAGATGGTAATTCCAGATGGTTTAAAATTAATAGGTGATTCACCCGCGGTGTTTCTGTGTCAAGGAAAAAAAAGATCTAAATTAACGAAGAATTTGGTAAATTTGATTGACATGTGATACTTTAAGCTTGCTTTGATTCCTATATCTTTTCTCATTCTCTTTCTCTCTCTCTTTCTCTTCTCATTCTCATTCTCTTCTCTTTTTGTCTCTATCTTTCTTTCTCTCTCATCCTTCTTTTTTATAATTACAAGTTTTGAGGTACATTTTGTATAATGTCGAGAAACCTAGCTTCAGCTAACAAATGCTCAAAGGAAGTTGTGCACGACTATAGGAAATAAACTGTTATCGCCTGCTCTTCCAGCTTAAGAGGTTTATTGAGTCTGGAAAACTCATTTTCTTTTATCTTCCTTGGGAGTTCTGAGTTGTTAAATGAGGATCTCCTATTTGGCACCCTTATCCTGCCAGAGTTAAGAGTTGTTACAAAAAGAGTTTCTTGCTCTGGAAATCCTGCTCTAAAGGTACTGTCACACTTAGCGATGCACCAGCGATCCCGACCAGTGATATGACGGGGTCAGGATCGCTGGTGCATCGCTAAGTGGTCGCTAGTGAGCTGCCACACAGGCAGATCTCACCAGCGACATAGCAGGGGTCGGGGGTCGTTACTTACCTGTCAGATGAGGCGATCCTGATGTCCTCCCACCCGCGTCCACGCGTCGCTCGTCTCCACAGCAGGAAGCCCCAGCAGGAAGCTGACAACGAGAAACGGTCCAGGATGTTCTCGCGCGATCAGCGATAACCAGCAGGGGAGTGGTCAGAGGTAAGTATCACACATAGCGATATCGCTAGCAATATCGCTATATCGTCACAAAAACCAGTGACGTTATAGCGATATTGCTAGCGATATCGCTTAGTGTGACAGGCCCTTAACACACAGAAAACCTGCTTAATTTTCTCGGTGGTGTCACTTCAGAAACATAAAATACTTATTTGCAGAATTCTTCACAGATTCCAGCAGATCACTGTGGCTCCTAGCAGAGGCACACCTTATAATATGTTTATTGTCAATAGATGGATCTAACATGTTGGCGTTTTCCAAAGCATGCGAAGTCAATTTTCCCATTTTAATCTCAAGCTAAGTCCATTTTAATCTTGGGTTGACTATCTAAACATTAAAGAGATGTTATAAAATTAGCAAAGAGTTCTGTGTCTTGAAACTACATAGATATACATATTATACTTCACATAGCATTAACCCCTTTACCCCCAAGGGTGGTTTGCACGTTAATGACAGGGCCAATTTTTACAATTCTGACCACTGTCCCTTTATAAGGTAATAACTCTGGGACGCTTTCATGGATCCTGGTGATTCTGATATTGTTTTTCTCATGACATATTGTACTTCATGTTAGTGGTAAAATTTCATTCATATATTATTTGTGAAAGAAACAGAAATTTGGCGAAAATTCTGAAATTTTTGCAATTCTCCATCTTTGAATTTTTATGCCCTTAAATCACAGCGATATGGCACACAAAAAAACTTAAAAAGTAACATTTCCCACATGTTTACTTTACATCAGCACAATTTTGGAACAAAATTTTTTTTTTAGGAAGTTATAAGTGTTAAAAGTTGACCAACGATTTCTCATTTTTACACTATTTTTTTAGGGACCACATCACATTTAAAGTCATTTTGGGGGGTCTATATGATAGAAAAAAAACAAAAATGATACCATTCTAAAAACTGCACCCCTCAAGGTGCTCAAAACCACATTCAAGAAGTTTATTAAGCCTTCAGGTGCTTCACAGGAATTTTTTGAAAGTTTAAAAAAATGAACATTTAACTTTTTCCACAAAAAAATTACTTCAGGTCCAATTTTTTTTATTTTACCAAGGGTAACAGGAGAAATTGGACTGCAAAAGTTATTGTGCAATTTGTCCTGAGTATGCTGATATGTGGGGGTGACCACTGTTTTGGCACATGGCAGAGCTCGGAAGGGAATGAGCGTTTGACTTTTTCAATGCAAAATTGGCTGGAATTCAGATCGGACACCATGTCACGTTTGGAGAGTCCCTGATGTGCCTAAAAGTTATTTGTACAATTTGTCCTGAGTACACTGATACCCCATATGTGGGGGTAAACCATGATTTGGGCACATGGGAGAGGTCGGAAGGGAAGTAGTGACGTTTCAGAATGCAGACTTTAATGGAATGGTCTGCGGGTGTCATGTTGCCTTTGCAGAGCCCCTGATGTCCCTAAACTGTGGAAACCCCCCACAAGTGACCCCATTTTGGAAACTAGACCCCCCAAGGAACTTATCTAGATGTGTGGTGGCAACTTTGAACCCCCAAGTGCTTCACAAAAGTTTATAACGCCCGGGCGTGAAAATAAAAAAAAATCATATTTTCTCCAAAAACATGAATTGCTAGTCCCCAATTTTTTTTATTTTTCCAAGAGTAACAAGAGAAATTGTACCTCAAAAGTTGTTTTCCAATTTGTCCTGAGTACGCTGATACCCCACATGTGGGAGAAAACTACTGTATGGGCAAATGTCGGGGCTCGGAAGGGAGGTAGTGATGTTTTGGAATGCAGACTTTGATGGAATGGTCTGCGGGTGTCATGCTGCCTTTAAAGAGCCCCTGATGTGCCTAAACTGTGGAAACCCCCTACAAGTGACTCCATTTGGGAAACTAGACCCCCCAAGGAACTTATCTAGATATGTGGTGAGCACTTTGAACCCCCAAGTGCTTTACAGAAGTTTATAATGCACAGGCGTGAAAATAAAAAAATCATATTTTTTCCACAAACATGATATTTTTGTCCCCAATTTTTTATTGTTCCAAGGAAAAGTTGTTGTGCAATTTGTCCTGAGTGGGCTGATACTCCATATGTGTGGGTAAACCACTGTTTGGGCACATGGCAGAGCTTGGAAGGGCAGGAGCACCGTTTTACTTTTTCAAAGTAGAAATGGCTGGAATTGAGATCAGACGTCATGTTGTGTTTGGAGAGCCCCTGTTATGCCTAAACAGTGGAAACCCCCCAATTCTAATGCCAACCCTAAACCCAACACACCCCTAACCCTAATCTCAGCCCTAACCCTAACCCACCCCTAAAGCTAACTCTGACCCTAGCCCTAACCCTAGCCCTAACCCTAACCCTAAAGTGAAAATGGAAATAAATCCTTTTTTATTAATTTTATTATTTTTCCCTAACTAAGGGATAAAGGTGGGTTTGATTTACTATTTATGGTGGGTTTTTATGTTTGGCAGCTGTCACACTCTAAAAGATGCTTTTTATTGTAAAAATAGTTTTTGCATCACCACATTCTGAGAGCTATAATTTTTCCATATTTTGACCCTCAGAGTTATGTGAGGTCTAATTTTTTTGCGGGAAAGGTTGATGTTTTTATTGGTACCATTTTTGGGCACGTGTCATTTTTTGATCTCTTTTTTTCTGATTTTTGGGACGCAGAATGAACAAAAAACAGCATTTCATGAATTTCTTTTGGGGGGCGTTTACGCCATTCTGCGTCCAGTAAAATTGATAAAGTGGTTTTATTTGGGTCATTACAATTACAATGATACCTCATTTATATGTTTTTTATATTTTGGCGCTTTTATACAATAAAAACAATTTTATATTAAAAATAAATATTTTTGCATCGCTTTATTCTGCGAGCTATAACTTTTTTATTTTTTGCTGATGATGCTGTATGGTGGCTTGTTTTTTGCGGGACAAGATGACATTTTCAGCGGTACCATGTTTATTTATATACATCTTTTTGATCGCGCGTTAGTGCACTTTTTGTTCGGCGGTATGATGATAAAGAATTGTTTTTTGCCTTGTTTTTTTAAGGGGTTCATTAAAGAGGTTAACTAGTGGGATTGTTTTATAGGGCGGGTCATTACGGATGCAGCGATACTTAATATGTGTATTTTTATTGTTCTTTTATTTATTTACAAAAAAAGAAATTATTAGGGAATTTTTTTTATTTATTTAGGAATTTTTTATAAATTATTTCTATACATGATTTTTTGTACACTTTATTATAATGTCCGAATGTGGGACATTACTGTAAAGTGTCAGATCACTGATCTGACACTTTGCGGTGCACTGTCAGATCAGCGATCTGACAGGCACTGAGGAGGCTTTCTCAGCACCTGCTGTCAGCAGGCACTGAGAAAGCCACCTCCCTGCAGGACCCCGAAGGCTCCTATGGCCATATTGTATCCGGGGGCCTGCGGGGAGGAGACCCTCGGTGCAGCGCAAGCACATTGTGCTGCTCCAAGGGTCTTCCCTATGCCCCCGGTACACTGCGATCATGTTTGATCGCAGTGTGCCAGGGGTTAATGTGCCGGAGGGCAGTCCGTGACCGCCCCTGGCATAAAGTGCCGGGTGTCAGCTGTGATACTCAGCTGACACCCGGCTGCGATCAGCGGCACCCCACGGGAGCACCGTTGATCGCTATGACGTACTATCCCATCCATGGGAATTAAGTCCCAAGTCACATGGATGGGATAGTACGTCAGATGGCAGAATGGGGTTAAGGAGAAATTGCACTTGGAGGCACTTGGAAATAACATTTGTTTGCTCTTGCTGGAGTAACACTTTATTTGGAAAAACCCTTCCAGACTAGAAATGAGCAAATCTATTTGACATGAATTGAATTCAGTTTGAATTTCACAAAGAATTAAGATTTGCAAAAACCCAAAAATGGCTGCCATTTTGTTACATTTCTTTAGGGTCAGGAAGAAGATATAAAAAAAAAACAAATATACTCACTTCACCACACCCATCATCAGTCCTTGCACAGTAGCACCCCACTTAGTCATCCCTTGGGTTGTTTCCTCCCTCCAGCTGTAGTATTCATCATTGTTTGATGCCTCCTGTAGTGAATAGGTGGGAGGTGAAGTGAGTATGACATTTTTTGTTTTATGCCAGAACTGTAGAGAAGAAATGGACAGTAAATGAGAGGAGTACTGGTACTAAATTTTTGACTAGTGGCTGTAGAGCAATGCATAATTTTTCCATGTGCGGTCCATGTCTTCTCTACAGTTCTGGATTTTATCATCAGTGTCCCCTCTTTAAATAAATTGTTTTTTTTTTTACCAGCAATCCTATTCAATTCAAATAAATTCAACACAAATCAAATATCTATCGTTCTATCTATCTATCTAAAACATTTGCTCCACTAGAGTAAAATAATATGTTATTACATAGCTTTATATTCCATATTCTTTTTCTTTACAAATAAGATTAAAATAAAGTTAGGAACAGTCTTTTTTGTTTAAATTCTTTCAATGTTTTCTTTATATAGTCATATAGCAAGTGCAACTTGAAATGAATAGATTAGAAGGAGGCCCTTTGACACACATTTTCATCACTTTATAAATTGTGTGAACTTGTAGCAAACTTTCTGATAATGAAGTACATGGTGGAAGTACACTTTGGACGTTGATACATTAATATGCTACCTCTTAATGCAGCACTTCCCCTTACATTAGTATACGTATTAGCAGAAAGCTTATGGCATTTTAATTATTCAAATCTTAAGTATGTTTAATCTTTGAACTAGCTGAAAAAATGGGAGCAAGTAAACAGGTCTCTCAAACTTTTCTTGCCAACCTTCAAAGGTCAGGGCTAGCTGTGGCACCTAAATTCGAAAGTAATTAGTTCGAGATTTATGGGGATTGCATGCCAATCTTCTAGTAGCTTAGATGTGACATAGTGAATAACCTTTGTCAATCCCAAGAGATGTGCAAATAGATGAAAAGATAAATAGCAAAATATATCTCGGGGCAGATGATCACTTTGCCCACAGAATAAAATGCCAGCGTAAAATTTAAATAGAGGTTTTCAGTGGTTGTGCAAAGTCTACAAAACTCATAATTGTTGGCAAATTGCCCTTTTTACAATAATAGACTGAAAAAATCAAGGCAACATGGCATAATAAAATATTTAGTAAATAGACCAATTTATCGATAATAAAAGGATACTGTGCATCAAATAAATTGTACCTGTATTTGTAAGAATATACATTATGCATTTGAGTTAGTAGATAGGCATCGCCAACTAATATAGATAAACATATAGAGTAGCAAAACTGGAACAAAACAATATTACTGCTTATTTTTGTAATATTATTTTGAATTATAATAATTGGGCGCTTTGATTTCAAACTCTTGTAAAGCTGCCCACTGAGCTAAGAGGTTTCGTACATTTTATAATTAAATGGATATTCAAAGATAATATATAAAATTAAATTACAACCAAATATGCTCTTTTTGTATCCTACAGAAAACATAGCTAGACATTAAGAAACTACAGATGTAGCCATTGCTAAAATGTCAAAGATATTAACATGCAGAATGAGTTGCTGGCACAGTGAAGTCTTATTCTAAACAGTACAAGTTCAGTGGCTTTTGTTGGCCTAAGTGTTAACAGTTAACGTTTTGCATTGTGGTGTCTTTATTGTGTGTTAGTTTAAAAAAGTAGCTACTGTACATCTCTATACATTTACATATATTTGCCAGTAGAAAATTGTATGCCATTTACTGTTTTCTCTCATACGGTCAACTGCGCTTTTTAATACAGTTAAGACTTTGGATTCCCGATTCCTGAGGAGCAAAATGATTCTTTTTTTTGCCATTAAAGTCTACAATTTATGTTGTACTGCTTGAAAATATGCAAAGTGATTACAAAAAGCGTACAATAGGGTATAACACATAACACAAGGTGTTTTTGATGCAGTATTGCTCACCTTGCTGAGTTGTGTCAATCTTATATAGGCATAGATATCCAGCTGCTGCTACTCCACATGTTGGGGTAACAAAGACATGAGTTTGCATATGAGATAATGGTATACATGGATGTAGAAAAAGGAGAAATGTAGGGGCACCAATTTTTTTTAACCTTAATTAAAGGGAATCTGTCACCCCTTTTTTCAAATATGAGCTGCCAGCACTGACATCAGGGGCTTATCTACAGCATTCTGTAATGCTGTAGATAAACCCCCAATGTAACCTGAAAGATAAGAAAAAAGAGTTAGATTATACTCACCGGGGGGGCGGTCCGGTCCGGTCCGATGGGTGTCGCGGGCCGGTCCGGCGCCAACCATCTTCATACGATTGCCGTCCTCTTCTTTCCTTCCTGTTGTGGCTCCAGCACCTGCGCACTGCAGTATTCCTGTCATGGGAGCCGGAGCCACGACAGGAAGGAAAGAAGAGGATGTCATCGCTAGAAGATGGGAGGCGCCGGACCGGACCGTGACACCCATCGGACCGGACCGCCCCCCGGTGAGTATAATCTAACTCTTTTTTCTTATCTTTCAGGTTACATCGGGGGCTTACTTACAGCATTACAGAATGCTGTAGATAAGCCCCTGATGTTGGTGCCGGCAGCTTATATTCGAAAAAAGGGGTGACAGATTCCCTTTAAGTGTGGATATCCCCGTTTTTTTCTCCACAACCTCTAAATCGAATCGCTTCAGGCTGGTGCAATATCAAAGGTATATAAAAAGAAAAGACAGCACTCACCCTTTAGATGGTAAATTAGTCCTTTATTGCTTTTCTTTCATGTTGGACAAACGTAAGGTGCGGTAGTGCAGGAGTTTCAATACCCGTTATGTCTTTTGTCTCTGGGTGTTGAAACTCCTGCACTTTCTCTACTGCACCTTATGTTTGTCCAAGATAAAAGAAAAGTAGTAAAGGACTAATTTCTTTTTTACTTGCAAGCACTGCACACATGGATGTGTCTGCTGCACTGCTGGTGAATGAACAACTCCAATAGAGGTGTGAATATGAAGGTCATACAGTTTATTTGTACACAGTTCTGAGTCGAACAGACTCTTTTGTCAGGAAAATCCCCAAGGAGTCTGTTCAAAGAAGTAGAATTAGTAGATCTTCATCTTCAAACTTCCATTGGACCTCTTCATTTACTAGTAGCACAGCAGATACATCTGTGTAATCATTTATCTCATGTACTGTACATGTGAGACAGCAACCTATAAGGTGTGAATTTGACCCTTTTGATCTACATTCAGCAAAATTGTTTAGAATATTTTTGTTAGATCTATGTATATCTGATTCATACATATAGTGCTATCATAAACTGAATGTAAAATGTAAAGTTATGGCACTGAATTATAGATTTAATTAATTTTAATTTTTTTTTCCTCAGTTACTTTTTCAGAAAACAAAAATATCAATTTTCCTGCATGAGTCTCACTTTTGTAGACATGTGTATTTGTATCACGGTTCATAAATCTCGAAAATGCTAGAAAAAAGTATCTCCTTAAATGGACAATGAAATGAAGACATGTGCTTTGCAACATGCTTGACCATTTAATAAAAAGTTGCTAGAATGCTTACCACATGAGTACCCCTGGTAATGTTATCATTGGAATCATTTGTAAGTAAAGTCCTCTCTTTTTAAAAAAAAAAAACCTAGATACTGTTCCACATCCTCCTTAACCTACAGAAGAAATAGAGACAAAAACTACAGTAATTTGGGTTTAAAGAAAGAAGATAGCAACAACATACAGTAACGGGGATTATAAATTAATAAAAAAACAAACAAGCCAAGATCAGGACAGGAGAATGCCAGCATTTCAAGTAAAGACCGAACGATTATAAATTAACAGCATGGTCAAACAATCTGGTGTGCAAAATAAATGATGACCAGCAAATAGCTAAAATCACAATGAGTGCTACCAGCAGTTGGTCATGTTTAGTTTTACTAAGGTGCCCTCTACTTTAATGGCTTGTGTGGCCAGACGTCCTAAGCATACCTCGCCCAACATCCTACATGAGACGCTTGAGCATGGCAAGGCTAAGATGGAATAATTTTTTAAAAGTAATTCTTCTACACGTTTATAAAGTGTTTAATGAAGTCAAAATATATTCTTCGCCTGAATACTGTAGCATTCTATGACAAATTTGCTTAAAATTCCCATGCATAGAAAATTTAGAAATGCATGTTTCATGTTTTTTTATAGAGTATTTTTTTCCCAATTAGAAACAGTCTTAGAATGCAAAAGTTTTTAAAAAGAGTCCCATTAAGGAAAGCTTGACACTTACTGCCAAGTTTTCCTACAGATTACAGCTGATAGATGGGGGCCTATTAGCTGCAATCTGTGTGCAGACTTGGTTGTATGCTTTACAACTTCCTTTGCCACCACATGGGAAATTAAGCATTAAATAGTTCAGATTAAAATCAATGGGATGTCTGTATAGCAGGACAGGTCCTTCAAAGTGAAAGATGTGAGGATTCAGGAACAGAGGGTTCCCAAATTATAGCACAAAATTAACCATTCACAATAGATGATGGTCCTAGTTTGCCTCCTCCACCTCACTGCATAATGACATTTGTCCAGATCAAAGAATGCCCACCCACTGTATTACTTGTATTGTACAATTTCCTTCTTTTTTTTCAATATAGACAGTGATTTCAGAGTTGATCGAATGTTTTGAAATCTGAATTTGTCAGATTTGATGATTCTTCTCTTTTGATTTTCATCGAATTGATTAACCATGGATTGCAATACTGCAAAACCTGAAATTGGCATGAAAAAATGTGTGTAAAACTCTGAGGTCTCTTAGGACTGTATCCAACCTCTTTTAAACTCTTTAACACAACTACGGTCTTATCAATGTCAAAGTGACCTCACCATAAAAGGAAATGATAACTGCCAGACTTATCATTCTTTTTAAAATAAAAAAAATGTCCAAAAATCCTTCCTCTTAGTCATAAGTCGTAAGACCTGAAAAAAGTTAACTCAATTTACATGGCTAACATTCCAATTTCCCAGTAAATAATATCAGCAGATTACCCTCTAGCGGTTGCCTTTTGTTGCAGAAATTTCACTTTTATAAATCTTTCAACAGATACCCCATGCTAAAATGGACAGTCAGAAGTGTTTGGCTGAGTGGTGCATTTCTTAAAGACTGAATATGAGCTTAATAGCAAGTCAGTATACTCTGCCTTCCATTTCATCTACTAAAGTGCTGTGGCCACTTAGTTTCAGCTCAAATCAAATATTTAGATATGTCTTCATGACGTTTTGAGAGTTTTATGAAAAGTATAATTACTTTTTACTGAAAATCTCAATAGCTTTTACAATACAATCTGTATATGTTGATTAAATAAATTACTTTTTTTGGAATGTGTCTGTAACGTCTCCTGGAGTGGACCCTCTGGGCCATGATACCAACCCACCCTGGGTGAGCTGACCTAGTGAGGACCACCCCCTATACAGGGAGTGTCAGGGGAAGACCCAGGGGAATTAAGTACCATGACTGCTGGTTCCTGGTGGCCGGCTCAAAGGAGGCGCGAGAGACTGTGTCTAGCAGGGTGAATACGGGGGCACGCTGGGTACAGGAGGGCGCAGAGTGCATGCTCGGAAGCACGCAGGGTACGAGAGAGTGCAGAGTGCATACTGGGAAGTACGCCTGGGTACAAGAGAGTGCAGAGAGCATACTGGGAAGCACACCTGGGTATAAGAGAGTGCAGAGTGCGTACTGGGAAGCATGCCTGGGTACAAGAGAGTGCAGAGTGCATACTGGGAAGCACGCCTGGGTACAAGAGAGTGCAAAGTGCATACTGGGAAGCACATCTGGATACAAGAGAGTGCAGAGCGCGTACTGTGAAGCACACCTGGGTACAAGAGAGTGCAGAGTGCACACTGGGAAGCACACCTGGGTACACACAGGGACCTGAGTACAAAGAGTGACCATGCAGGAACCTAGCTGGCCTAGAAGGGAAGCAAAGTGATAATCAGGCGCCTACCCTGCAAGAAGCAGCCTGATATACTAGTGGCTCCTGTAGGTCAGGAAAGACTTCCGGGTCAAGAGCTTCAATAGGAATAAGAGGCCAGAGATGCACGTGGCCGCGGCCTAAGTCGAGGACGGAGCATGGGGGAGTCACCGGGTCCAGAGACCGACCGTGAAATCAGAAGCGAGGACACCGAGCGGCGCGCCCCTCATCCAGAGACCTGCCAGGATGCCCGAAGCGGGTGAGTATGTCGAGGCGGCGCAGCCCTGGGTGTGACAGTGACTGTGTGGAAATTTTACTTATTCATCCAGAAAAGCATTTGTGAGGTCAGACATTGATATTGGACAAGAGGGTCTGACATCAAATGCATTATCCAATTCCTCCCAAAGGTGTTTCTGGAATTGTGTAGACTAGTCAAGTTCTTCCACATAAATTTCACCTAGCTATGCCTTTATGGATTTGATTTTTATGCATTGGGGTAAAGTCACATGAGACCAGAGAAAGAGTCTTCCCCTAACTGTTCCCATAAAAATGAAAACATACAATTGAACAAAAAAAAAGACAATATCTGGAAGAAATTATTTCTCAAGCTCCTAATAGTATGCATCTCCTTGCAACCTTTAGTTCATTTAGTTCAACTTCTGCCCTTAACCCTATCATAGAAGAAGTCTACTAGCTACTGTAAATCAAACAGTAACTACTCTCTTCTGATTCTTTTGGACACAGTGGATCACCGACTCCTCCTTATATGACCCGTTTATCAGAATTGAAGATACTGCTCTCTCTTGGTCTCTCTTCCTACCTCTCTCTGAGTGCTCTTCCAGTGTATCTAAGGGGTACTTCACACACAGCGAGATCGCTAGCGAGATCGCTGATGCGTCACCGATTTTGTGATGCAACAGCGATCTCGCCAGCGATCTTGAGGTGTGTAGCATGCATCAGCCGGGTATCGCTGATCGTGCAGGAATGTCCTGGGCCGTTTTTTGATCGTTGGTCTCCCGCTGGCCAGCACGCATCGTGTGGCAGCGGGAGACCAACGGTCAGAGCTGGTATCCAAGGTAAACAGCGGGTAACTAAGCACCATGCGTGCTTAGTTACCTGCTGTTTACCTTGAATACCAGCTCCCAGCGCAAGCACGCTGGTAACAAGGGTACGCAGCGGGTAGCTAAGCGATATGCATGCTTAGTTACCCGCTATTTACCCTGGTCACCAGCATCCTCGCTTGTACTGATTGCTGGTGAGATCTGCCTGTGTGACAGCTCACCAGCAATCATGTAGCGGCGCACCAGCGATCCTGACCAGGTCGTATCGTTGTCGGGAACGCTGCTGCATCGTTTAGTGTAAAGGGACCCTAATGTTGTTTTTTATCTCCTCTTAACATTATGGTTCCCATCCTCTTTTCTCATTAGTCAGTTTCTAGTGGTCAAATTATCAGCAGATTTGGCTTTCAGTATCATCTCTATACTGATGACACCCAATTATACATATCTTCCTTAGACATCAGCCTCGCACTATTGCAAAACTGCTGTAATTGTCTCAAAATCTTACTGTTGCTCTGATTCTTTTTCATATTGACTAATGCAACTCACCACTAATCAATCTCATCTCTCTCTTAATTTTTCCTCTGCAATATTTTGCAAATGCAGCAACTAGTCTTATATACTGTATTGTTGTGAGTTCATTTTCCCCTTCACCACCGAGGCCCGATGAACTCCCTCTTCTGGTAAAGAAAGGTAGTGTGTTATGAATGAGTCACCGTAGGAGGCAGACACAAAAATAGAAGCTACGTCCAGAAAACCAGAGAAGTTGGCAACTATCAGATTGCAGACCCCTGAACCTATCAACACAACTAGCAGTAGCCATGGGGGGTTCCTACGGTGCCCTAGACCCCTCGATCACAGCCGGAGAGCTAAATAGCCTAAAGACAGAAAAGGAAATCTAAACTGCCCCAGAACAGACCCCAAAGTAAAAGGCAGCCCCCAACACATAATGACGGTGAAGCAAGATGAAAAAACACTCACACAGATAGAAAGATAGGCTGAGCAAACGATGGGGCCCAAGCTAAACTAAACAGAACAGGAAAGGACGGTTGCTGTCTGCAATCTGCCAAAACCCTATCAAAGACATAAGCCAACAGCTGATATGGAAAAAGACCCTGAAGCAGCTAGGCTTCAAAAACTATATCAGCACTCCGGTATTTTCAGAAGACATAGCTAAAGGAATTCAGCTCACCCCAGCAGGGAATGGCAGAAATCCAGAAAAACAAAGCACAAATGCAAAAAGCAGAGCAGAAAAACTTAGCTTTAGAAGAGCAGGAATTCAGACTGGTCTCCAAGGATCCCACAGAGAAGTCACCCACAGGGCAGAAGGGCGTCGGCAGCCTTATATCCAGTCCGTAACTCCACTCAGCCAGTCATCATCATTAGGCTCAGGTGCCTGATAATCAGGCTCACTACCTTTCCTTACCAGAAGAGGGAGTTCATCGGGCCTCAGTAGTGAAGGGGAAAATGAACTCACAACAGTACCTCCCCCTTGAGGAGGGGTCACCGAACCCTCAACCACGCCACCAGGGCGATCAGGGTGAGCCCGATGAAAGGCACGCACCAATCTTTTGGCATGAATATCAGAGGCAGAGACCCAGGAATTATCCTCCTGACCATAACCCTTCCACTTAACCAAATACTGGAGTCTCCGTCTCGCCAGACGAGAATCCAGTACTTTCTCTACCTCATATTCCATGTTACCTTCAACCAATACAGGGTCTGGAGGTGCCACCCCCGGAACAACAGGTTCAACAAACCTCTTCAACAAGGACTTATGAAACACATTATGGATTTTAAATGTGACAGGAAGAGCCAAACGAAAAGAGACCGGATTAATAATCTCCAAAATCTTGTAAGGTCCAATAAATCTAGGCTTAAACTTAGGAGAAGCCATCTTCATAGCAATATTTTTTGATGATAACCACACCATATCACCAACATTAAACTGGGGACCAATGGTCCTATGTCGGTTGGAAAACCGCTGGGCCTTTTCCTGGGAGAGAGATAACTTATCTACCACTTGGTCCCAGATCTGGTGCATTCTCTCCACCACAGTGTCAACACCTGGGCAGGCAGAGGGCTCCACCTGCCCTGAAGAGAATCGAGGATGAAACCCAAAGTTACAAAAAAAAGGTGACATCAAAGTGGCAGAACTAGCTCTATTATTTAAAGCAAATTCGGCCAAGGGCAAAAATGAAACCCAATCATCCTGATCAGCGGAAATAAAGCATCTCAAATATGACTCCAAGGTCTGGTTTGTTCTCTGTCTGCCCATTGGTCTGAGGGTGAAAAGCAGAGGAGAAGGACAACTGAATTCCCAGCTTGGAACAGAAAGTTCTCCAAAATTTAGACACAAACTGAACTCCTCTGTCAGATACAATGTTCTCAGGAATCCCGTGCAAGCGAACCACCTGTTGAAAAAACAGGGGCACCAACTCAGAGGAAGACGGCAACTTAGGGAGTGGTACAAGATGAACCATCTTAGAGATCCTATCACAAATCACCCAAATAACAGTCATCCTTTGAGAGACAGGCATATCAGAGATGAAATCCATTGAAATATGGGTCCATGGCCTCTTGGGGACAGGCAAAGGCATCAACAACCCACTAGAGCGAGAACACGATTTAGACCGGGAGCACGTCCCACAGGACTGCACAAAATTCCTGACATCACGAGACAAGGAGGGCCACCAAAAGGACCGACTCACCAGATCTCTAGTACCAAAAATACCTGGATGACCAGCCAAAGCAGAGCAATGAACTTCAGACATCACTCTCTTCTTCCACTGGTCAGGAACATACAACTTTCCACTGGGACAACGGTGAGGTTTGTCCTCCTGGAACTCTTCCAGAGCACGTCTCAAATCGGGCGAGATGGCAGAAAGAACTACCCCTTCGCCTAAGATGGTAGCAGGCTTGGTCACCACAGGAGAATCAGCAAAGAAGCTCTTAGAGAGGGCGTCAGCCTTGACATTCTTAGTTCCAGGAAGAAAAGAAACCACAAAATCAAAACGTGTAAAAAACAAGGCCCACCTAGCCTGTCTAGGATTCAAGGGCTTAGCCGACTCTAGGTAAATCAAATTCTTGTGGTCAGTGAGGACCACGACTTGATGCTTAGCTCCCTCCAACCAATGTCTCCACTCCTCAAATGCCCATTTCATGGCCAACAGTTCCCGATTCCCCACATCATAGTTACGATCAGATGGAGAGAACTTTCGGGAAAAGAAAGCACAGGGATTCATTTTAGATGTTACAGGATCCTTTTGGGACAAAACAGCTCCTGCACCAATCTCAGAAGCATCCACCTCTACCTGGAACGGAAGTGAGACATCAGGTTGCCGCAAAACCGGTGCCGAGGTGAATCTTTGCTTCAGCTCCTGAAAGGAAGAAACAGCCTCCGGAGACCAATTTAACACATCAGCACCCTTCTTAGTCAAATCAGTCAATGGCTTGGCAATACTAGAAAATTTTGCTATAAATTTCCGATAAAAATTAGCAAAACCCAAAAACTTCTGGAGGGCCTTCAAAGAAGTGGGCTGAACCCAATCTTAAATGGCCTGTACCTTGGCCGGGTCCATTTCAATAGTTGATGGAGACAAAATAAATCCCAAAAAAGAAATCCTCTGTACTCCAAAAAGGCATTTAGATCCTTTGACATACAGGGAATTCTCCCTCAAGATCCAGAACACAGTCCGTATATGTTCCACATGAGAATCCCAATCCTTGGAGAATATCAAAATATCATCCAGATAGATAATCAAAAATTTATCGACAAAATCTCGGAAAATATCGTTCATGAAGCACTGGAAGACAGAAGGGGCATTAGTGAGCCCAAAAGGCATCACCAGGTACTCAAAATGTCCCTCCGGAGTATTAAACGCCGTCTTCCATTCATCCCCCTGCTTAATGCGAATAAGATTATACGCCCCCTGAGGTCAAGCTTGGTAAACCAGCAAGCACCTTTAACTCTAGAGAATAGTTCCGAAATCAGTGATAACGGATACTGATATTTAACAGTAATTTTGTTGAGGGCACGATAATCAATACAAGGTCTTAATGATCCATCCTTTTTGGCTACAAAAAAAAAACGGCACCTAAGGGTGACGAGGATGGTCTAATATGACCCTTCTCCAACGTCTCCTTAATATAGGATCGCATAGCCTCGTGCTCGGGTACAGATAAATTGAAGAGCCGACCCTTGGGAAATTTACACCCCGGGCTCAGTTCAATTGCACAGTCATAACTCCTATGAGGAGGCAGAGACGCAGACTCATTCTCACTAAATACATCATAAAAGTCCGCCAAATAATCAGGAACATCATGCGACTGAGGAGAGGTGGAAAACACCGGAGCCTCACTAAAGGCACACCGACAACCCCAACTCACCACAGACACAGATTTCCAATCCAAAACTGGATTATGAATTTGTAACCAGGGAAACCCCAGAACAATGGTATCATGCAGATTATGCAACACCAAAAATCTGCAATTTTCTTGATGGTCTGGGGCGACCCGCATTACCACCTGGGTCCAAAACTGAGGTTTATTTTAAGCCAAAGGAGTAGCATCAATCCCCCTCAAAGGGATAGGCGTCTGCAGAGGTGTCATCGGAAATCCACAACGTTTAGCAAATTCCAAGTCCATTAGGTTTAGGGCTGCTCCCGAATCCACAAAAGCCTTGGCGGAAAATGTGGACAGGGAGCAGATCAGAGTAATAGCCAAAAGAAACTTAGGTTGAACACCACCAACAGAAAACGTGTGTGCAAAGCGTTTCTCTCATTTAGGACAGACAGAAATAATATGCGAGGCATCTCCACAGAAAAAACACAACTTATTACTCCTTCTGAACTCCTGACGCTGCTCTCTGGACAAAACTCTATCACATTACATAGGTTCAGACATTTGTTCAACAGGTGGCAACACCTCTCGTGCAGTTTTGCGTTTGCGCAAACGCCGATCAACCTGAATGGCTAATGACATAGAATCGTCAAGACCAGAGGGAACAGGAAATCCCAACATAGTATCTTTTACGGCTTCTGACAAACCCTTCCGAAAGAGAGCAGCCAAGGCATTATCATTCCAGTACCGCCCACTTTCGGAATGTATTTATTTCCATTTTTCCAATTAGGGTTAGGGTTAGGGTTAGGGCTAGGGTTAAGGTTAGGGCTAGGGCTAGGGTTAGGGCTAGGGCTAGGGTTAGGGCTCAGATTAGGGTTAGGGGTGTGTTGGGGTTAGGGTTGGAGTTATAATTCGGGGGTTTCCACTGTTTGGGCACATCATGTGCTCTCCAAATTCAACATGGCATCTGATCTCAATTCCAGCCAATTCTGCGTTGAAAAAGTCAAATGGTGCTCCTTCCCTTCCAAGCTCTGCCATGCGCCCAAACAGTGTTTTACCCCCACATATAGGGTATTAGCATACTCAGGACAAATTGCAAAACAACTTTTGGGGTCCAATCTCTCCTGTTACCCTTAGGAAAATAAAAAATTGGGGGCAAAAATATCATTTTTGTGGAAAAAATACGATTTTTTTATTTTCACACCCAGGCGTTATAAACTTCTGTGAAGCACTTGGGGGTTCAAAGTGCTCACCACACATCTAGAAAAGTACCGTGGGGGGTCTAGTTTCCAAAATGGGGTCACTTGTGGGGGGTTTCAATAGTTTAGGTACATCAGGGGCTCTCCAAATGCACATGACACCCGCAGACCAATCCATCAAAGTCTGCATTCCAAAACGTCACTACTTCCCTTCCGAACCCCGACGTGTGCCCATACAGTAGTTTTCTCCCACATATGAGGTATCAGCGTACTCAGGACAAATTGGACAACAACTTTTGCGGTCCAATTTCTCCTGCTACCCTTGGGAAAATAAAAAAATTGGAGACTAATTGATCATGTTTGTGAAAAAAATACGATTTTTTTATTTTCATGCCTGGGCATTATAAACTTCTGTGAAGCCCTTGGGGGTTCAAAGTGCTCACCACACATCTAGATAAGTTCCTTAGGGGGTCTAGTTTCCAAAATGGGGTCAGTTGTGGGGGGTTTCCACTGTTTAGGTACATTAGGGTCTCTCCATAGGCAACATGACACCCGCCGACCATTCCATCAAAGTCTGCATTCCAAAACATCACTACTTCCCTTCCGAGCCCCGACTTGTGCCCATACAGTAATTTTCTCCCACATATGGGGTATCAGCGTACTCAGGACAAATTGGACAACAACTTTTGGGGTCCAATTTCTCCTGTTACCCTTGGGCAAATAAAAAAAATGGGGACTAAAAGATGATGTTTGTTGAAAGAATACGATATTTTTATTTTCTCGCCCGGTCGTTATAAACTTCTGTGAAGCACTTGGGGGTTCAAAGTGCTCACCACACATCTAGATAAGTTCCTTAGGGGGTCTAGTTTCCAAAATGGGGTCACCTGTGGGGGGTTTCCATTGTTTAGGTACATCAGGGGCTCTCCAAATGCTACATGACACCCGCAGACCATTCCATCAAAGTCTGCATTCCAAAACGTCACTACTTCCCTTCCGAGCCCCGACGTGTGCCCATACAGTAGTTTTCTCCCACATATGAGGTATCAGCGTACTCAGGACAAATTAGACAACACCTTTTGGGGTTCAATTTCTCCTTGTACCCTGGGGAAAATGAAAAAATTGGTGACTAAAAGATCATGTTTGTGGAAAAAATACGATTTTTTTATTTTCACGCCTGGGCGTTATAAACTTCTGTGAAGCACTGGGGGGTTCAAAGTACTCACCACACATCTAGATAAGTTCCTTGGGGGGTCTAGTTTCCAAAATGGTGTCATTTTTGGGGGGTTTCTACTGTTTTGGTACATCAGGGGCTTTCCAAACGCGACATGGTGTCCGATCTCAATTCCAGCCAAAAACGTCAAATGGCGCTGCTTCCCTTCCGAGCTCTGCCATGCGCCCAAATAGTGGTTTACCCCCACAAGTGGGGTATCAGCGCACTCAGGACAAATTGCACAATATCTTTTACGGTCCTGTTACCCTTGGAAAAATAAGAATTGAGGGTGAAAAGATCATTTTTGTGGAAAAAATATGATTTTTTAATTGTACGGCTGTATGTTATAAACTTCTGTGAAGCCCTTGGGGGTTCAAAGTGCTCACCACACATCTAGATAAGTTCCTTTGGGGGTCTAGTTTCCCAAATGGTGTCATTTGTGGGGGGTTTCCACTGTTTTGGTACATCAGGGGTTTTCCAATCGCGACATGGTGTCCGATCTCAATTCCAGCCAAAAACGTCAAATGGCGCTGCTTCCCTTCCGAGCTCTGCCAGGCGCTCAAATAGTCATTTACACCTACATATGGGGTATCAGCGTTCTCAGGACAAATTGCACAATAAGTTTTAGGGTCCTGTTACCCTTGGAAAAATAAAAATTGGGGGTGAAAAGATCATTTTTGTGGAAAAAATATGATTTTTTTAATTGTACCACTGTATGTTATAAACTTCTGTGAAGCCCTTGTGGGTTCAAAGTTCTCACCACATATCTAGATAAGTTCCTTGGGGGGTCTAGTTTCCAAAATGGGGTCACTTGGGGGGGTTTCCACTGTTTAGGTACATCAGGGGCTCTCCAAACGCGACATGGCGTCCGATCTGAATTCCAGCCAATTTTGCATTGAAAAAGTCAAACGGCGCTCCTTCCCTGCTGAGGTCTGCCATGCGCCGAAACAGTGATTCCCCCCCACATATCAGGTATCAGCGTACTCAGGACAAATTGCACAATAACTTTTGCAGTCCAATTTCTCCTGTTACCCTTGGTAAAATAAAAAAATTGAACCTGTAGTAATTGTTTTTGGGAAAAAGTTAAATGTTCATTTTTTTGTAAACATTAAAAAAATTCCTGGGAAGCACCTGAAGGGTTAATAAACTTCTTGAATGTGGTTTTGAATACGTACGTTGAGGGGTGCAGTTTTTAGAATGGTGTCACTTTTGGGTATTTTCTAGGTATTTTCTATCATATAGACCCCTCAAAGTGACATCAAATGTAATGTGGTCCCTACAAATAAAATGGTGCTGTAAAAATGAGAAATCGCTGGTCAACTTTTAACCCTTATAACTTCCTAAGAAAAAAAAATTTTGGTTCCAAAATTGTGCTGATGTAAAGTAAACATGTGGGAAATGTTACTTATCAAGTTTTTTGTGTGCCGTATCTCTGTGATTTAAGGGCATAAAAATTCAAAGTTGGAAAATTGCGAAATTTTCAAAATTTTCACCAAATTTCCATTTTTTTTACAAGTAAACGCAAGTTATTTGAATGAAATTTTACCACTAACATGAAGGACAATATGTCATGAGAAAACATTGTCAGAATCACCGGGATCCATGGAAGTGTTTCAGAGTTATTACCTCATAAAGGGACAATGGTCAGAATTGTAAAATTGGCCTGGTCATTAACGTGCAAACCACCCTTGGGGCTTAAGGGGTTAATGATGTAAGATCTCAATATCAGAAGAGGTTTAGTACTATACAGTTATTGAGCAAACAAAGTTTTGAAGACCCCAGGATGTAACTTTACATGGTCTGTCACTTCCTAGTGGGTCCTAAACACTAGGACAGAGGTCCCCAACCTTTCTGACCTTGAGAGCCACATTCAGCTCTGAGAGAGGGTTGCAAGCCACATTCAGCTCCCACCCCATCACAGTAATGACACACAGAGCCCTCATTACTGGTATAATGACAGCCAAAGCTTTTCCACTGAAATCACACCAAGGCAGTATGCCAAGCTCCAGGGTTACCTATCTTATCCTCATTCAGATCTGCTTTTCTGTGCAGGGCTGTACACAAAAGTCACCATCTATAACTTGACTCTTAATAGCTGTTTGCTTCACTTGGTTCTAATGCACCAAGCCCGCTGTTAGGCGTTGGGTTCCTGCCTCTGCACAGCAGGAATCCCAAGCCTTGCTGTCTGCAGTCTCCCATTCCTCTCCGGCCGCAGTGGAGCCTGCTCGGCAAAAAGGCCATCCTCGGCGTCTTGCTCAGTCTGCTACTGTTCGCTTGGTTACTGCTGCTAATCAAGGTTCAGCTATGGTAACCTGCAATAGCCATCAGCGAGCAGCTCCTGGGACTAAGTCCTTCTTTCGGTCCACTGAGCATGCCCGTGGGAAGTCCTCTCATTGGAAGTCTGAGGTCACATGCTCAGGTCCTATTGTTGCTCCCATTGGACCACTAGGAAGGTCCTGGAAGGACGCTGCTATAAAAGAGTCGCATGGCCGCACGGCCATGCGCTGGTATAGACAGTAATGGATAGTGATGTGTGTGATGATGGATGATTGTGAACCACTGAATGATTCATTAAGAAACCCCTTCCCTTTGATACGTATGTTGGTAGGGTTTAGAGTGCCGAGTCAGCGCCAAGCGGTGGCACTGCATAGAGCTGTAGTGCTTCCAGCACCTCTCACACGTTAAGCCAGAGAGTGTCATCTGCACAAGACACCTGTGTACCGCATACGCCACAGTGTCCGTCTCAGCGGTGCCGTGCTCAGTTACTGCGCTTTCCAGTGCTAAGCTTAGGCTGGTTAGCGGCATTTGCCAGGGTGGCGCTGTCCACTCGCAGTGCGGTAACACAACTGTCGGCTGGACCCTGTGATTGCTAACAGGGCACAGCATTTCTCTAGGGTTAATCCATGGTGCCGTAGTAGCAGTTCCCTAAGCCGTAGTCTGTGAGGTAACAGGCTTCGGCTTCTCTTTCTGCATCTCTGTGCTGTAACAGAGTTCGCTTACGTGCACACCGGGTCAGCGGTTACTCCGCTGGTGTTCAGTTAGCATCCACCATTACCGAGCAGCAGTTTGCCATCTCTGCACAGTGGACTCTGGGTTGCGATCGCACTTTATTATATTTTATATTTAGTGTGATCCTAACACCCGCATACCACCATGAGCCTCACCTCACAGAGCCGCGAACCACATGCGACTCTCAAGCTACAGGTTGGGAATTTCTGCACTAGGACATTACAACATTTCCACTTGTGACAACAGAGGCATCCCATTGCAATATCACATTTGAGTACAGTGAACTCTTTAGATAAACAAATTTTTCACAAGTTTTTGTAAAGGCAGACTGAATGATTAAGTGTTGGAATATATGCATCTGTGGCAATGGACTGAATTAACAACCTGAATTCAATGAATAAAATGTGTGTCCTAATCCTTTTTTGCATATATTGCATGTCCTAGGTGTGACGATAGTCACTTCTCATGGCCAAGTCATGAGTCAGAATGGTCAAGGAGTCCAAAGTCAGAAACCAGGAGGCTACATCATAAACAGAAGGAAGAGACAAAACCATGGTCAGGCAATGTTCTGAGGTCAGAATACTAGGAGGATAACAGATCAGATCAAAAGGGGTTAAACAGATGGATGGTCAGATTGAAGTCCAAGGTCAGGAAGCAAAAGATCAAGCATACAGAAGAATTCAAGGCACAGCTAGAACAAACCTCATTCAGCTGAATGTATGTCTGGCAGAAGTCTGGGAGAAACAGCTCAGCTAAGTAGCATGGCAATCACCTGGAATAATGAACACTTGGAGATGCCGACACCTCACAGTCTCAGATTGGATAGTAGAACTGTCAATCAACACACTGACAACTCAGCACGCCCCCCGTACCAAATTGGATGGCCAAGCTGTCAATCAAAGTACTGACAGCTTCAGCACCCCCCTAAACCAGATCGAATGGCCGAGCTATCAATAACTGTGTCCAAGACACACTAAGCGGTGGAACCGTGACACTAGGTGTATATCGAAAGTCTAGAGCACATACAGTGTGCTAGCCTCAGACTGACATTAATTCTATGTAAGATTTGTAAATATGTGTTGATGTGTCCCTATTTATGATCTTAGACCAAAGAATTACAGCAAAAGAGAATTCCATGCCCATGGAGAATAGATAGAAAGGAAGTTACAAAAAAGCAATGAAATACAGTATAGCATGCTAGTATTATTTGTTATATGAATTAAAAATGCATGTATTATTTGAATTCATTTCTTGCACTATTTGTATAGATGACAGATGCACAGACACATGTCCTAAATAACTTCTAAAAATGAAAAAAAAGGTGGACATTTTATTAAGCAGATAACTGACCTTGTATCTGGTAAGTGTCGCCTTGAGGCACTTGCGCTGCTGCAGTCATGTTGGTTGTGAAATTTGATGTTTAAACATGATTGACATCTTGATTTATAGAAAATGTCTTAAGAAAACAGTACAGTGTGTCATTGTCGAGTCCACACTATGCCCTTTCATGCTTGTCTAGGTTGAAGCTGCTATTTATTTGGAAGAACAGAAGAAATTGTAGGATCCTGAGGGCAAGAACTGAAACCCAAATAAATTTGTACACATTATTTGTTACTGTCGCACTGTATACAGTGTCTCCCCAGGGCTTCACACATCAGGTTTATTAATACCATAAATGCCTAAGTAATGGTAATGGTTTAAGGGTTAAATCTTGCAGGGCTGGTATGATTTACATGCATTTGCCTACTGTTTTGTGCTAAGGAAAACATTTTGATTGCCTTTTATTTAATTTGTTGGCAATGGAATGTGACCAAAAACCAGTGCTTTTTACATATTTGGGTATTTCTTTACAGCATTCACCAAAAGCAGTAAATATTGTGACACTTTATACATTTAGACTGTTACAGACCTGCTGATATTAACATGTTTATTTTTTACATTTTTTTTTAATCTAGATAACGGAAAAAGGGAGGTGATTGAAATTTTGGATTTTCAAAGCATTGAAAACATTTATTGCAACAGGTTTTTACATTTTCATTAGTTCCCCTAGCGGACATAATCCTGCAATTGCCACGACAACCTTGTCTGCACCCTCTGATTGCGATAAAGGAAGGCTGATGGGGTGACCCTGTGCTATCGAACCTGTTAGGTGCGTCTAATGGGTTAAATTGCTGCAATTGAAACTAGCTCCAGTTGAAGCAGTAACAATCATGTGCTGCCTGTGTTTCATAGCCGGGACCCACAGTGTATGTATACCTAATGTGGGGCGTTTGTTGACAAGGGTTAAATAAAGGTTCCCCATTGTGTCTACATGGAAGAGGAGGACAATTTGGTAAAAACATATGCATTTCATTGATACGACAGGTACAGATGATGGACATGCGTTCTTTTTTTTATTTCTTGAAAGATACAATGTCTTTAAGCAGACGATGAGTTGTTTGAAAGCCAAAGAACATCAAAGAAATATTATTAAACAGCTGATGCTTATTTTGCATCAGTTCAGATCTGTATTGAACTAAATAAATTACCCCACGTGGGAATTTACCATGTTTCTGTATTTGAAAGGAAAAGCAGGAGAAGACATCAAAATTAGGCCATGTAGACTACGTGTCTGTCAGTCATTGATGTTCTCTGCAATCAACAATAAGTTTACTATATATCTAAGATCCAGTTGATCTGATATATGTATATATATATACCCAAGCTAAAATGATTATTTAATTCTTAAAATGCAATGTCTAAAATATGTACATTAATGATGGTCACACTCTAACCGTTCTTGTGAAATCGTGTAAAATCTATTTCCAGTGCCTAGATGTACCTGCCTGTCATTGAGAATCTTTATAATAGTCTTCGATATGTGAAACTGTACAAGATAATATGCTCTCTGTTCCATCCCCTTGCCAATGTCATATAAGCATATATACTTTTAAGCCTAGAAAGACTTGTTTGCAGCACGAGTGTTAAGCAAAACCTAAAACCAAATGCAATGCTTAGAAATAATAGCCATTTCCTACTGTACCATATGTGGTAAATGTTGTGAAATGGTAGCCTTAAGCAATGAATTAAAGCATAGGTTTTAATTTGATTCGATTAAAGTTACAGTTCTGGTTGGAAGGAAAATAAATGAAAACCATTAGTAAAAGTAAAAATATATATTTTATTGTTTAGTGAAGGTTTTGTTCTGTAAATTGTCTATATTCTGTATATTTACATTTTTATTTCATTTTAACTGTAGGGCGTGAAACCATTGGTGATTTGCCTGCTGGCAGAAGCACAGAATTAGAGTTCCTCTGTTCTGTAAAGTGTGAATCTGTGACTCCTATTAAAATGGAAATATTCAAAGCAAGCAGGCGTCTGTATCTGTCTGTTCCAAGGACATGTTAATGCATTTGAAAGGATATTAAGGCTTAACACAGAAAAGAGGTCCTGGTGGCAAAATGTAAGGCTGCTTAACAGAATTACAGGCAGAACTGTTGCTCACATTACTGTTATACCTTCTTAGCAGGACAGATTTAGGATGAGAATGGAACATGCGGACAGGCCAGACTCGTAGCAGTCTTTCAATGGCTGAAGCCATTTTTATAGGACTAAAGCTAAATATACCCGAGCTGTTGGGAAATTTCTACAGAGATACAGTATGAGAATCTGTATCACATGTGCTTTGCATGACTGTATATAATCATTGAATGTGCCATAAATATTACTCGAAGTGTCAAGCCTGTTATCGCAATTATAATTGCCCTAGTTCAAAACTATGAGAAGTAGGGAATGAAAACAGAATAATCTATTCTATTATTTCTAAACACTGTTTTTCAGTGATTACGTTGTATCTCCATTTATACTGCACCCACACACAAATGATACACCATTTGAAAGGTAAACTTGCCCCCTTCAGCATTAAAATAGCCAAACAAACCACACATCCACGATTTGATCACAAAATACAGTTTAAATATTAATTTTCATAAACCTGCAGTAAGGAAAAATGACCTGCAGGTGGCACCACAGTACCCCAAAGCACACTACCACAAAGCTGCTTACAGACATCACAAACAAATCCAAACATTTGCCTTGGGGTCTTTCCAGCTTGCCGAACTGCTTGCCCAACCTATTTTTGCCAAATTGGAGGATTACACACTTCGCTGCAGGTGAGGCACACATGCAAACACATTTGTAAACATGCACTGCCTATTGAATTGCACACTTGCTCCATTCATACTCCACCCACACAAACAAATGATACACCATTTGAAAGATCAAATTACCTGCAGGTGGCAGCATACTACACCAAAGCACACTACCACAAAGCTGCTAACAGACATCACAAATAAATCCAAACATTTGCCTTGGGGTCTTTCTAGCTTACTCAAGTGCTTGCCCAGCCTATTTCAGGAACATTGGATGATTGCACACTTCACAGCAGGTGAGTCACATATGCAAGCACATTTGTAAACATGCACTGCTTTTTCAGTGATTACTATGCCCCACACACACAAATGGTGAGTCACATATGCAAACACATTTGTATACATGCACTGCACCGAACAACGCCCCCCGGTGAGTATAATGTAACTCGTTTTTCTTATCCTTCTGTCTCTGTGATTTACTCATTTCTTCCTAGAAAAAATTAATAATATGACATTATGTATTCAAACACAGGTATATATTTCAGCTGTATGGTGTTATATGGCAGTGGCAACTATCAGACAATAGTTTTACAGGATCAATTAAGTGATGTAATTGGTAATACTCCACTAAAAATACTGACAAGTCACAAATTCCACAAAACATGATTCCATTGGACTAGTTTCTAGAAGACAGAAGAACATAAAGTGGCTTACCCCCATATACCAGTTTTTGAATAGTTGCGGTCTGTACAGTACTGTGATGTTGGTGCCATGTAAAAATGGAAATTGATAATAAAAATTAATAAAAAAAAAATAAAAATAGATAAACCCTTTGTTAGGGATGGTGGAACGCACTAAATATAAATAATAGGAAGTGCGTTCACCGCCCGGGGTCTACCGTGCAGTAGGTGTAACAACCGCTGCTGAGTAATGGCAGACTTGCTATATGGCGGTATACTGCGCTCAGGTTAAACGCCACCCAGTGTGCGCAGAGCTGGCTCTGTTGAACTCACAGAGGCCCTAACGCATAAACGCCAAGCCTGTTAGCTTCACAGGTCTCAGCTGGCATGCACACACAGTATATGGTCACAGGACACGGCCCAAGACAGAAGTCGGTGTCCGTCTTGACCTACCGTGCGTGTGGCGTCGCTACCGCGGATGCTGGCAAGTGCTGTAACTACTGCCGCTATACGATAGTGCCGTGAGGTGTGACACCATCGGACGCTAGTGCAGAGGTGCGGTATGCACTGTGGCCTATAGCTTGCCACTGACTGGCGCTGACTATCTCTCTAGTTCCCTATCCACATGCATAATATCAGAGGGAAGGGGTTTCAAATGAGTCAGTCACCAGAATCATACATCCATCACCTTTCACACATAGCAAGTATAGTCTATACTAGCGCATGGGCGAGCGGCCATGTGGGCCTTTTACAGCCATGCGCTTCCGGGACCTTCCAGACCTCTGAGATGGGCCAATCAGATCAGGACAAGGACCTGAGCACGTGACCCCCTATCTCCACTGGGAGATCGTCTCGTGGGCATGCCCAGTAGCGCGGCGAGAGGACTTAGCCTCTGGAGTGGTTTCCTGCAAAGCAGGTTGCGCTACCATTGCTGGTCCAGAGGTAGCAGCAACATCCAGACCCAGAGAGCTGGTCTGAGCAGGTCACCTGGAACGCCAAGATTGCTGTGCAGGTCCCTGAGTGGTCGGAAAGGAATAGGAGACCACTGGATGTATGGCTCTGGATTCCTGCTGTGCAGCTGCAGGAATCTGATGCCTAACATTACCCCCCCTCCTAGGGCCTCGCTACGTTCAAAGCCCGCGATCAGGAGTGGAGCGAGGAAGTTCTCCACTGGCTCCCAGGTCCAGGCCTCTGGACTATGACCCTTCCAGTCCACCAAATAAAACTTTTTGCCATGGACAATCCTGCGTCCCACAATGGCATTAACCTCAAACTCGTCCGAAGACAAGTCTGATGACCCGGCAGATGACTCAGGGAACCGGGCCATGTGAACAGGTTTGAGAAGGGACACATGGAAAATGTCAGAAATGGCTAAATGTGGAGGAAGAGCCAGGCGGTAGACCACTGAGCTGATTCGCTCGAGAACCTTAAAAGGTCTGATGTATCACAGCACTATCTTGGATGACTCGGCCCGCAGCTTGATGTTTTGAGCAGAGAGCCACACCAAGTCGCCGAGGGAAAAGGTTGGAGCGGGTCGCCGATGTGTGTCGGCGGATGCCCTCATTCTTTCTTTAGAGGCACGAATAGCATCCTGAGTGCGATCCCAAATGTTGCGAGCCTCCACTGCCTAGTCTGCCACCCTGGAGTCAGTGGAGGACACTGGCATCGGGACAGGGACACGCAGATGCTGGCCGTAATTTAGAAGGAACGGCGTATGACCATTGGAATCAGCCACTGCATTATTCAGGGCAAATTCAGCCCATGGTAGCAAGGATGCCCAGTCATCTTGCCTGGCAGAGATGAAATGCCGCAGGTACGTGACCAAGGTTTGGTTGGCTCTCTCAACCAAGCCGTTCGTCTCAGGATGGTAAGTGGAGGACAGGTTTATCTCAATGCTGAGTAGGCTGCAGAGCTCCCTCCAAAACCGGGACGCGAACTGGGGACCTCGATCACTGACAATTTTGTCCGGCATGCCATGCAGACGGAATACATGTTTTATGAGCAGTGTGGCAAGACCACGAGCGGAAGGCAAACATGCGAGTGGCACCAGATGCACCATTTTAGAAAAATGGTCGGTGACCACCCAAATGACCGTACTGCCACCAGACTTGGGCAGGCCAACCACAAAATCCATGCCAACCATCTCCCAAGGTCTATCCACCACCGGCAAAGGGTACAATAACCCAGCCGGCCTCTGTCTAGAGGACCTGTTCCATGCACACGAGACGCATGCTTGTATGTATTCCTTAGTGTCTCGAGCCACGTGTGGCCACCAATACGACCTTGCCAGGAGTTCTGTGGTCCATTTATTGCCAAAGTGACCACCCACCCTGGACGCGTGCGCCCAGGCGAGAGCCTCCGGCCCTAGGTGAGGAGGCACAAAGGTCTTGCCCGGTGGCACTGACTCGAGAGCAACTGGAGCCACAGTCGTCAAGCTCTCCAGAGGGAGAATTAACCATGGCTCAGCCTCCCCTTCCTCCGCTGAGACCACCGAGCGCGAGAGAGCATCCGCACGGACGTTCTTCTCTCCAGAGAGATAGTGCAAGGTGAAGCGGAAGCGGGAGAAGAAGAGCGACCACTTAGCTTGATGAGAGTTCAAGCGCTGGGACGTTTGTAAATAGACCAGATTTTTATGGTCCGTATACACCTGGAAGGGAAACCAGGCTCCCTCCAGGAGATGTCTCCACTCGGAAAAGGCCAACTTCATTGCTAGCAACTCACTGTCCCTGATGGAGTAATTTTTCTCCGCCGGTGAGAAGGTCTTAGAGAAGAAGAAGCAGGGATGCTTCCGACTTTGAGCATCCTTCTGGAAAAGGACTGCTCCTGCACCGACGGAAGAGGCATCAACCTCCAGGATAAACGGTTTATCCACATCGGGACGGTGTAAGATGGGAGCGCCAGCAAAATGGGATTTTAGCGACGAGAAGGCCTTGCAGACCTGTTCAGACGAAGCATTAGGATTAGCTCCTTTCTTTGTGAGAGCAACCAAAGGAGCTACCAGTGTGGAGAAGTGAGGTATGAACTGGCGGTAATAGTTGACGAACCCTAGGAAGCGCTGCACCTCTTTGAGTGAGTGTGGTTCCTGCCAGTCCATTACCGCTTGCAGTTTGGCCGGATCCATAGCCAACCCCTGGGCCGAGATGATGTAGCCCAGGAACGGCAAGGACTCCTGCTCAAACTGGCACTTCTCCAGCTTGGCGAAAAGAGAATTCACCCGCAGACGGTCGAAGACCCTGCAGACGTCTCTCCGATGGGAGGTCAAATCTGGCAAGAAGATGAGGATGTCATCCAGATAGACCACAAACGAGGTGGAGAGCATATCGCGGAAGACGTCATTGACGAAATCCTGGAAGACAGCAGGTGCATTACAAAGGCCTAAGGGCATGACTAGATATTCATAGTGGCCATCCCTGGTATTAAAGGCTGTCTTCCACTCGTCTCCGTCGCGAATGTGGATCAGGTAGTACGCCGTAGACCTAATTTCATAAAGATCCGGGTCCCTCGCAACCTGTCAAATAGCTCTGAGATCAATGGGAGAGGGTATTGGTTTTTAACTGTAATGGCGTTGAGACCTCTGTAGTCAATGCAGGGACGTAACTCTCCGCTCTTCTTCTGCACGAAGAAGAACCCTGCACCAGCTGGCGACACTGACTTTCTGATAAAACCTCTGGCCAGGTTCTCCCGGATATATTGAGACATAGCCTCTGTCTCAGGGAGTGACAGTGGATACACACAGCCTCTAGGAGGTTCCGTGCCTGGCAGAAGATCTATCGGGCAATCGTAAGGACGGTGCGGCGGGAGCGTCTCCGCAGATTTTTTAGAGAAGACGTCCGCATACGGGTGGTAAGGTTTTGGAAGCACGGAGAGATCCACAGGCACTTCAGTGGAAGCTACCAGAACACTGCCCTTCAGGTACCTTCCCTCACAGTCCTTTCTCCAACCCAGTATATTCACCAAAGCCCAATCAATATGAGGGGAGTGACAACGGAGCCAGGGAGCTCCGAGAAGCACCTGGTCGATGCCATCTGGCAAAATGAACAAGGACAGAATCTCACGATGAGAGGCTGAGCTTGAGAGTACGAGTGGGGCTGTCTGGTGGGTCACCTGAGATGGTAAATGTGCACCATTAACCACCCTGATGGTCAGAGGTTGGGGCAGTAACACCAGTGGAATAGCGTGTTTCTGGGCGAAGGTCGAGGACATAAAGTTCCCCTCAGCCCCGGAAACCATGGTAACCTCTACCTCCCAGGTGGAGACCCCACTATTTAATGTCCCTCGGAATACCAGTTTGGGAGAAAAGAGTTTCATCTTTGTCTGACCACCACCTACGACCACTGGACGTGATCGTTTTTCCGACCGCAGAGGACACGTGCTAGCCGAGTGACCAAACTGCCGGCACTGGTAACGACGTGCCGAGCTTCGCACCAGACGTAGTTTGGAGCCGGCACGAGACACCTCCATAGGTTCAGAGGATGTAAGCTCCTGAGCGGGAGATCTTAGCGGCTCGGTGAAGGTGGGAGCCAAGTTAACCCTTCGTCTGGATTGCGCACGTTCTAGCCCACGCTCCATAAACCGGAGATCAATGCGAGTGGAGGTGGCAATCACTTCCTCTAGACTTGTGGGGACCTCTCTGGTTGCTAGAGCATCTTTGACATGCTCTGCTAACCCTCTACAAAACACAGGGATGAGTGCATTATCGGGCCACCCTAGTTCGGAAGCCAATATCAGCAATCGGACGGCATAGTGGCTGACTGATAGAGACCCCTATGTTAGGGCCAATAATTGGAGAGAGGTGTTGTGCGTGATCCGTGGTCCCAAATATACCTGCATCAGGGCTGCGAGTAACTGAGCAGCCCCCTGAACCATGGGATCATCACGCTCCCACAATGGCGTAGCCTACTCTAATGCCCTGCCAGATAAAAGAGAAACAATAAACCCCACCTTAGCCCACTCTGTAGGGAACCGTGCAGCCAGTAACTCAAGCTGGATAGAGCACTGACTCACGAATCCCCTACAGGTGGCGCTGTCACCCGAAAACTTGTCGGGGAGCGGGAGGCGAGATATTGTCGGCATGGGCGTGAGTGTGGGCACATGTGAGACAGCCTCTGCGACTGCCTAAGCAGTGGCTACTGTAGCATTCGCAGCTGAGGTGGAGCTCTCGATAGCCACCAACCTGCTCTCCAGCTGCCGAATGTACTGCTGCAGCTGCTCCAGGTCCGCCATTACTAGCCAGACCCTGGCGCTAGTATAATGTTAGGGACGGCGGAACGCACTAAATATAGAATCATAGAATCATAGAATCATAGAATCGTAGAGTTGGAAGGGACCTCCTGGGCCATCTGGTCCAACCCCCTGCTCAAAGCAGGATTCGCTAAATCATCCCAGTCAGATGTCTGTCCAGCCTCTGTTTGAAGACTTCCATTGAAGGAGAACTCACCACTTCTCGTGGCAGCCTGTTCCACTCATTGATCACTCTAACTGTCAAAAAGTTTTTTCTAATATCTAATCTGTGTCTCCTCCCATTCAGTTTCATCCCATTGCTTCTAGTCTTTCCTTGTGCAAATGAGAATAAAGTTGATCCTTCTACAATGTGACAGCCCTTTAGATATTTGTAGACAGCTATTAAGTCTCCTCTCAGTCTTCTCTTTTGCAAACTAAACATTCCCAAATCCTGCAACCTTTCCTCATAAGACAGGGTTTGCAGACCGGTCACCATTCTGGTCGCTCTTTTCTGAACTTGCTCCAGTTTGTTGATGTCTTTTTTAAAATGTGGTGCCCAAAACTGGACACAATATTCCAGATGAGATCTGACCAAAGAGGAGTAGAGGGAAATAATGACTTCACGTGATCTAGACTGTATGCTTCTGTTAATACATCCTAGAATTGCATTTGCCTTTTTTGCTGCTGCATCACACTGTTGACTCATATTCAGTCTGTGATCTATTAGTATACCCAAGTCTTTTTCACATGTGCTGTCACTTAGCCCTATTCCTCCCATTCTATATATGTTTTTTCCATTTTTATTGCCCAGATGTAGTACTTTGCATTTCTCCCTGTTAAAAACCATTCTGTTAGTTGCTGCCCACTTCTCCAGTTTATTTAAATCTTTTTGAATCCTCTCTCTCTCTTCTCTAGTATTAGCTATCCCTCCTATAAATAATAGGAAGTGCGCTCGCCCCCGGGGTCCACCGTGCAGTAGGTGTAACAACTGCTGCTGAGTAATGGCGGACTCGCTATATGGCGGTATACTTCGCTCGGGTTAAACATCACCCGGGGTGCGCAGAGCGGACTCTGTTGAACTCACAGAGGCCCTAAAGCATAAAAGCCAAGCCTGTTAGCTTCACAGGTCTCAGCTGGCGTGCACACACGGTATATGGTCACAGGACACGACCCAAGGCAGAGGTCGGTGTCTGTCTTGACCTACCATGCGTGCGGCGTCGCTACCGCGGACACCGGTAAGTGCTCCTAACTGCAGCGTGGCGGTAACTACTGCCGCTATACGATAGTGCCGTGAGGCATGACACCATCGGACGCTAGTGCAGAGGTGCGGTATGCACTGTGGCCTATAGCTTGCCACTGACTGGCGCTGACTATCTCTCTAGTTCCCTATCCACATGCGTAATATCAGAGGGAAGGGGTTTCAAATGAGTCAGTCACCAGAATCATACATCCGTCACCATTCACACATAGCAAGTATAGTCTATACTAGTGCATGGGCGAGCGGCCATGCTGGCCTTTTTATAGCCATGCGCTTCCGGGACCTCCCAGCCCATCTCAGGGGCCAATCAGATCAGGACAAGGACCTGAGCACGTGTCCCCAATCTCCACTGGGAGATCGTCTTGTGGGCATGCCCAGTAGCGCGGCGAGAGAACTTAGCCTCTGGAGTGGCTTCCTGCAAAGCAGGTTACGCTACCATTGCTGGTCCAGAGGTAGCACCAATATCCAGTCCCAGAGAGCTGGTCTGAGCAGGACGCCTGGAATGCCAAGATTGCTGTGCAGGTCCCTGAGCGGTTGGAAAGGAATGGGAGACCGCTGGATGTATGCCTCTGGATTCCTGCTGTGCAGCTGCAGGAATCCGACGCCTAACACCCTTCAGCTTTTGCCCCAAATCCATATATCATGTTTTTTACATATAGTAAGCCATTAGTTTAGACAAATATGTGAAATAAAACACTGGGTCCAACATAATGTATAAAGACTAGCAAGCAAAACAGTAGAGCATTTCCCTTTTAAAACATTTGCCTTTTTTCTTAATGCTGATTGAAAAATAAATGTGACTTGATCGGAAACTGCACCCCTTTGTAATTTATCTCCAAGATGGACTGTTATAAGCTATGTTGTTAGAATTAAAATCCTATCCCAATATGTAGTAGGTGTAATAAAAATAGCAAATACCTCCAATTAGAAATGTAGTATAGTTTTTCTTATTCGCTATGTCTCTTTCCTCATGTGCAGGCATTGCAGAACCTTAGGTATCCATTGTTATGACAACCGATGAGGAAAGAGATATATAAAATCAGAAAAACTATGCTAGATTTTTAACTGGACGTATTTGCTAATATTATTACACCTACTACATATTGGGGTAGGATCTTGGAGATGAAAATACCACTTTAATTATAACAACACAAAAAATGAAAATTGTATGAGTATGAATTGGTATACACCACAATTAAAAGTTTAAAAAACACATACTTCTAAAACATAATTACATATAAATTACTGTAAATTAGAAACTCCAAACACAGTCCAAGTTTATTTATAACTAGCTGAAGAGCCCGGCGCTAACTGTGGTTAGTTATAGCAAATTATAATTATCCTCCATCCTATAGTCCCGTGCCCATATACCCATCATACATATCCACGATCCCATAGGCCCGTGCCCATATACCCATCATACATATCCTCCATCCCATAGTCGAGTGCCCATATACCCATCACACATCCTCCATCCCATAGACCCATGCCCATATACCCATCATACATATTCTCCATCCCATAGTCCCATGCCCATATACCCATCATACATATTCTCCATCCCATAGTCCCATGCCCATATACCCATCATACATATTCGCCATCCCATAGTCGAGTGCCCATATACCCATCACACATCCTTCATCTCATAGTCCCATGCACATATACCCATCATACATATCCTCCATCCCATAGTCCCGTGCCCATATATCCATCATACATATCCGCCATCTCATAGTCCCATGCCCATATACCCGTCATACATATCCTTCATCCCATAGTCCAGTGCCCATATACCCATCACACATCCTCCATCCCATAGTCCTGTGCCCATATACCCATCATACATATCCTCCATCCCATAGTCCCGTGCCCATATACCCGTCAAACATATCCGCCATCCCATAGTCAAGTGCCCATATACCCATCACACATCCACCATCCCATAGTCCTGTGCCCATATACCCATCATACATATCCTCCATCCCATAGTCCCGTGCCCATATACCCATCATACATATTCTCCATCCCATAGTCCCGTGCCCATATACCCATCATACACATCCTCAATCCCATAGTCAAGTGCCCATATACCCATTATACATATCCACGATCCCATAGGCCCGTGCCCATATACCCATCATACATATCCTCCATCCCATAGTCGAGTGCCCATATACCAATCATACATCATTCATCTCATAGTCCCATGCCCATATTCCCATCATACATATCCTCCATCCCATAGTACCATGCCTATATACCCATCATACATATCCTCCATCCCATAGTCCCATGCCCATATACCCATCATACATATCCGCCATCCCATAGTCCCGTGCCCATATACCCATCATACATATCCGCCATCCCATAGTCCCCTGCCCGTATACCCGTCATACATCCTTCATCTCATAGTCCCATGCCCATATACCCATCATACATATCCTCCATCCCATAGTCCCGTGCCTATATACCCATCATACATATCCTCCATTCCATAGTCCTGTGCCCATATACCCATCATACATATCCTCCATCCCATAGTCCCTTGCCCATATACCCATCATACATATCCGCCATCCCATAGTCCCGTGCCCATATACCCATCATACATCCTTCATCTCATAGTCCCATGCCGATATACCCATCATACATATCCTCCAACCCATAGTCCCGTGCCTATATACCCATCATGTATATCCTCCATCCCATAGTCCCGTGCCCATATATCCATCATACATATCCTCCATCCCATAGTCCCGTGCCCATATACCCATCATACATATCCGCCATCCCATAGTTCCGTGCCCATATACCCATCATACATATCCTCCATCCCATAGTCCAGTGCCCATATACCCATCACACATCCTCCATCCCATAGTCAACCATTATGACATCATAATGAGCGGTGGCAGGGCTTGCAACCTATGATGACATCAGCGTCGCCATGGCAACCATTGTGACATCATAATGAGGGGTGGGGCTTGACACGCACACACTGTTTCCCCAGTATGCAAATAGGGGCATTATGACATCATAATGAGGGGCGGGGCTTGACACACACACACTTTTTCCCCAGTATATAGATAGGGGCAAAATTGTTTGGTGAATTGGAACACGCGAGGTTAAAATTTCACCTCACAACATAGCTTAGGACGCTCTCGGGGTCCAGACGTGTGACTCTGCCAAATTTTGAGGCTGTAGCTGCGATGGTGCGGATGCCTATCCCGGACGTACACACACACATACATACACACACACATACATACATACACACTTTGAGCTTTATATATTAGATTGCGTTTTTTCTAATGCAGAGATATTGGTGTTTCGTAATTCCACTGCAGCTGACAATTTCAAAAACTGAACCATTGGCTTATTGGTTGTTACATTTTCTTGGCAATTTACAACCATTACTGTATTTTTCGAACTATAAGATGTACCGGACCATAAGACGCACACATTTTAGAGGAGGAAATTAGGAAAAAAAATTGAAGCAGAAAATGTTGTCAATTCTGTACTTAATATTCCCTATCCTGGTAAATATTGTCCCCTCATCCCCTTCCTGATACACATGGCCCCCTCATCCCTATCCTGGTATGCATGGCCCCTCTTCCCTATCCTGGTATGCATGGCCCCCTCATCCCTACCTTGGTATGCATGGCCCCATCATCCCTATCCTGGTGTGCATAGCCCCCTTATCACTATCCTGGTATGCATGGCCCTCATCCCCATCCTGGTATGCATGCCTCCTCATCCCTATTCTGGTATGCATGGCACCTTCATCCCTATCCTGGTATGAATGGTACCCATCTCATCCCTAGTATGCTTGTCCTCATCCCAATCCTTGTATGCAGGGCGCCATTCTTAACTTGGTATGATTGGCCTCCATCTCAGTCCTGGTATGCATGACGCCATTCTAATTTAAGTATGATTGGCCTTCACCCATATCCTGGTATGCATGTCCCACCATAAAACATTAAAAAAAATTACACTTACCTTCCCAGCGCTCCCTTGCAGCATCTTGTTCCGATGCCAGCAGCTACTTTATGCTTGTAGGCAGCGCATTGCAGGGACGTCATGCGCTGCTTGCAAGCCAAAGGGCAGCTGCCAGAATACTCACTGCTCTGCATGCTGGGACTGTGTGCTTGCAGACCAGTGAGTATTCATTGCTCTTCGTAGCGCACACAGTGTTAACTGCCGGCTTCCTGCAGCTACTGGTGGTCACGTGTACCACTACTTAAAAGAATGAATATTCACTGCATTCTACGCCCATGGGAATGGAATGTGATGAATTTTCATTCCCTTTAGTAGCGGCACATGTGACCGTCAGCAGCTGCAGGAAGGCTCCGGTTGACACTGTGCGCGCTACTGAACAGTAATGAATACTGTGCAAAAAGTTTTAAACATATTTTCCTTTCTGATGACATTTTTGCCCAGCTCCAACAAAGTGGGTGGAGCTGGTGCAGGATGGGGGCATGGCAACCGCCGCTCATCAAATTTATGACTAGCGTCATCATTCGTTATGCACAAATCTTACTCCAGCAAGGACTGGAGTAGTATTAGTGTCAAGGTACATACAGAGGTGTATGCCGCTCATCCTAATTCAGGAAGAGGAGTACAATGGGGCCTTTGACTATAGTGGTGCTGACAGAGTCAACATGTGCTCTGTCGAACATCATTTTCGGGTGTATATGCCTACTGGAGGTGGACACTTAGACAAAGTCTACTACATCTGAGTGTCCACTCCCAGCAAGTGTATATGCCCAAATATGATGCACGACAGAACACATGTTGTCTTTGTTGGCAGCATTATAGTTAATGGCCCCACTGATGCATAGATCTGAATCCTATTTTGCAGGGGGTTCGGATGCAAGCCCCGACATGACTACTGAGAGTGGGCAAAAGCACAATGTGAAAGCACCCTAAGTTTTTTTTTAACTTGAGAAAAACTGATTTGACGTAGAGTTAAAAATGAGCACGGGGACAAAAAATGGATGGAAAAACAGATCCAATACTCTTATGAAATGGTTTGCTTTTTACAAAAAAAGGTGTAAAAAAAAGGTCTAGCTTCTGATTTTCCAAAGTGTAAAAATTAAAGTTGGATAGATATGTTGATTTAAGAAAAAAATACATATGAATTAATTTGTCTTTGTATAACCATTTTTCCCTGCATGACCTTAACTATTTTGTCCTTTCACAGTCATTTGCCATGTTTAAATATTATAACGCAAATATAGTTCTACAGAAGCTTATTGATTGGAAGAATCACTTTCCTTTTGTGCATTAGTTAATCAGTCTGCTGTTTTGAAATCTTTCCAGAAACCCACAGAGGAACCTTTAGTAATCCATCTGTTTAAGTCTCAAATGGTTTCACTGCTCCTCTCACTTACCAGCTCTGTTGGAATGTTAGTGCTTTATGATTAAAGGATACCGTTGTTCTTTTCATCCATCATCTCGGGGTTCGCTATTAATAATCCAGTTCTTTTTTTTTTCTTTCCAAGACATATCTTTAAAAAGCCATTTAGACATTCTGCTTGCTCTCGCACTCTTGTTTTCCTTGTGAACACGGTTCAATTCCGAGAAAATAAATTAGAAACGGCAAGCTTGAGGGAAACACACACACTTAATAAGATGCGTTATCTTATAGGAGTATTTTGAGAAATAATTGAAAATTAAAGCTGCGCAGAGGTCAAAAGATGTGCGAATGTTTAAATAACCATCAGTGTGAATTGACATATAATCACTGCATGTCTAAAATTGGACAGATTTCGAAATCCTTAAGATTATTTATATTATAACTGTACTTTTTGCAAAGCTCCTGAGAACAAATATATTTTAATCATGACCTAGTTTTCTAATAATTTAGCCTGAGGCTTAGCAGTACTACATTTTTTTCTACACCAAGAGCACCAGTCAAAATATGTAGCAAAAATCACTAAAGACTAAAAGAAGAAAGTAATATGAATTTCTAATCTGTTTTGTGGATACTAAAGACTTAAATCTTCAATTCCTCTTGAACTTGGTTACAGGACTAGAGTAGATAACTGGAAAAGGGGTTCAGTAAATATAATCATAGAGTACTGTACTTTAATAAGGCAAAGTGTTACATCTTTCTCAGAGATCTTGCATTGACGTTTATCAAAGTGTTTTTTTTAGGACTAACACACTAATATTGAAACTTTGTATTAAGTTTATGCTGTATTAGTCTGAACATACTATGCATACTTCATCTATGCAAAGGCATGTAAATTCTCAATGGATTTCAGGCACAGTCATCAAGGTCTGATTTTGGGATCAAATAAAATTAAGAGAAATGCAGATGTGATGATCATTATCTTTACTAATAAAGTAGGGAACCATGGCATTCTAAGCTATCAATTTAGAGCATTGTTCTAATAGTAGGTATATTGAAATGGCATGCTACATTAATAACACAAAGCACTAGATTACAATTGCTACATTGGCATATAGCAATACCAATTACAGGAGTTTGCCATCTATTATTGAAATATAGTAATACCAATTACAGGAGTTTTCCATCTATAATGTTTTTAGCACCATTGACTTGCTGTTACCGATGATTGTGGATCATCCCCAGGGCAAGTGGGGTTCACTTACTCGGTATCGGGCCGGTGTCTTAAAGGGGAAGTGCCGTGGTGGCGGTGACCCGGTCCGTGGCCCTGGGTGTCCATGTAAAATAGGTGGAATGGAATAGAGTATGTAACCCCCCTTTTCATGTACAGCACCATGGAATTAATGGAGCTATATAAATAAATAATAATAATAATAGAGTCTGGTAGGTAGTTCGTGACGCCACCTGTGGTGCTCAGCAATGAAGGTGTTAAGCCGATGCTGCAGTGCAGATCCTCTGGGACAGATGGTATAGGGCAGCAAAGATGGAATAGTTCTCCACAGGTAGAACTGTAGTCCCAGGGCAATAGTAGAATAGAAGTTGAGGTAGATGGTGTGGTGTTAGGCACAGAAATGTAGCAGTGCTGATTAGTTTGGTGCAGGAAGAAGGCAATGACACAGCTGAGTGCAGTTCCAATTCTTTTACTCACGTTTCTGGTACAGAGAGGGACTCAGCCAACTCCCAGGCAGATGGATTAACCCTTCCAGCACTCCCTTTCAAATGTGCCTTTTCTGAACGTCTCCTTTCTAGCGCTTATCTGAAGTACTTGTAGTTCTGAATTACACTCAAGTTCCTCCTTCTTGATGTTACTTCTTATAACTCCAGTCATATGACAGGCGGCTGTAGCCTACTTCAGGGACTCCAAACAATCAAGTCCCGGCTCACGCACAAGTTGCCGCTGTGTCTTCAAATCTTTGGTGGGAATAAAGTGGTCACAACTTTTATTCCTCCGGTTTCTGCTGTAGGATCATTAGTTGTTAGGAGTCAGGTTCCTGCGTCTGCTCTGCAGGAATCCAGACCCCTACATTCTGCGGTCTACCGCAGAGGAGATTGCCTTGCAGCAAATCTCTCCAGGGGCTAAGTCCCTCTGTCCTCCTACTGAGCATGCTCATGAGACGGTTTCCCATTGGAGATCGGGAGTCATGTGCTCAGGTCCTGCTCCAGATCTCATTGGTCCATCTCGGAGATCTGGAAGCTTCCGCAAGGTCCCGGTTGCTATAAAAAGCGCGCATGGCCGTTCCACCATGCGCTAGTATAGACTATACTGCTATGTGTGAATGGTGACGGATGTATGATTCTGGTGACTGACTTATTATGAAACCCCTTCCCTCTGATATTACGCATGTGGTTAGGGAATTAGTTCAGTAGTCTGCGCCAGTCTGTGGCAAGCCTTAGGCCACTGTGCACACCGCACCTCTGTGCTAGCATCCGACATAGCGCCTGCTTTGCAACTGTGTCATCCAGCGGCAGTGTCCTGCGCCAAGCTGCAGTTGCAACCCTTCTTGGAGTTCGCAGTAGCGACACCACACACACGGTAGGTCTAAACGGACGCAGCCTCTCTGTCTTAGTTCCTGCTCCTGTGACCTTATACCATGTGTGCATTTACCTGAGGCCTGTGACTCTAAAAGGCTCAGCCTTTTTGTAGGTTTTTGTTGCAGCGCCTCTGTGTGTGAACAGAGCCCGCTCTGCGCACTTTGTGTGAAGTTGAACCCGTGCTCATTATATCACCATATTGCTCTCCTGCCATTACTCAGCAGCGGTTGTAACACCTACTGCACGGTGGACCCCGAGCGGCGAACGCACTTTATTATTATTTTTATTTAGTGCGTTCCGCCATTACTAACATTAGTATCACACACAGCCTCAGATACCGGCGCCCTGCCTTGGCGCATTAAACTTAGGAAATGGCTCAGTCCCCAGTCTCTCTCCTCCTCACGTTCAATTCTTATCTATCTTCCTTCTGAATAACTGATCTTTCTTTCTTCCTCTTTCTTTGCTAGCAGCTCAAGCTCACAGGAGGCTGCTGCATCTACGTTTTTTCTCTTCTTCCCCGTGGGGGAACTGACCAAAATTCCTGTCAGCTTTCCCCTCTAGTGTTTCTAAGCTCCACCCACCACCCTTCTCGAACCAAAGCAGCTGCCATAAAGGGTGCTCTGCTGTTCTAAGGTGTCTGTGCTGGATGTAGGTGCTGGAGTCTGGTCAGGTGTTACCATCTTACCTGGGGAGTGGGATACTACACCTCAGGAGTTTGAAATTAAAATTTGCCGACATCACCAAAATTCCCCCTCCAAAAAGAATTGCAATACTGCAAACCTTCTAATTGGCATGAAAATGGTGTCCTAGGACTGTATTGAACACTTTTAAGTTCATTAACCCCTTCACGACATGCGCCATACTAGTATTGCTTTGCGGGTACTGCGTTCCCGCAAACAGCAACTATTATGGTGGCACGATTGCGTGGACTCACGCTGGGTGACGCAGCGATCGCATGTGGATGTCACTTGTATGTGACAGCTGAAACCTCGCAACGATGCTCACAATAGGTGCTAGCACTGATTGTGGGCATTTAACCCCTCTGATGCTGCTGTCAGTACTGAGAGCGGCATAGAGAAGATTGCGTTGTTCCGGTGGTCTCCATGGAGACCCCCGGCTCCAAGATGGCCATGGGGTCCTTCTGAGTCCTGCAGGGAGGTGGCTTCACAATGCCTGCTGAGAACAGACACCAGAAAGCCACACTCACTGCCTGTCAGTTTGATGATCTGACACTGTGCTATGCAAAGTGTAAGATCATCAATCTGACATGGTATAGCTATGTCCCAACCTGGGACAGTGTTATAAAGTTAAAAAAAATTTGAATATGCAAAAATATTTTTTTTAAATCCCTAAATAAAGAAAAAAAATAAATATTTTTCCAATAAATGCATTTATTTATGCAAGTGAAAAAAACAATAAAATTACACACTTGGTATCGCTGCATCCATAATGACCAGCTCTATAAAACTGTACCACTAATTAACTCCTTCAGTGAACACCGTAAAAAAAAATGAAAAACTAGGCAAAAACTATTTTTTAGCATCATACTGCCGAACAAAAAGTGCAATAAAACGCAATCAAAACGATGGATGTCAATAAAAATGTTACCGCTGAAAACGTCATCTTGTCACGCAAAAAACAAGCTGCCATACAGTGCCATCAGCAGAAAAATTAAAAAAGTTATAGCTCTCAAAATGTGGTGATGCAAAAACTATTTTTTGCAATAGAAAGCACCTTTTAGTGTGTGTGACAGCTGCCAAACATAAAAACCCACTATAAAAACCCACTATAAATAGTAAATCAAACCCCACTTTATCACCCCCTTAGTTAGGGAAAAATAATAAAATAAAAAAGTATTTATTTCCATTTTCCCATTAGGGTTAGGGTTGGGGCTAAAGTTAGGGTTACAGTTGGGGCTAAAAGTTAGGGTTGGGAATAGGGTTAGGGTTGGGATTAGGGTTAGGGGTGTATTAGCGTTAGGTCTATGGTTAGGGTTATGGTTAGGATTTCCACTCTTTAGGCACATCAGGGGCTCTCCAAACGCGACATGGCATCTGATCTCAATTCAAGCCAATTTAGCATTGAAAAGTCAAACGTCGCTCCTTCCCTTCCGAGCTCTGCCATGTGCACAAACCGAGGTATACCCCCACATTTGGGGTATCAGCCTACTCAGGACAAATTGCACAACAACATTTGGGGTACAATTTCTCCTGTTACTCTTTGGAAAATAAAAAATTGGGGGCGAAAAGATCATTTTTGTGAAAAAAATATGATTTTTTGTTTTTACAGCTCTACATTATATACTTCTGTGAAGCACTTGGTTCAAAGTGCTCACCACACATCTAGATAACTTCCTTAGGGGGTATACTTTCCAAAATGGTGTCACTTGTGGGGGTTTCCACTGTTTATGTATATCAGGGGCTCTACAAACGCGACATGGCGTCCAATCTCAATCCCAGCCAATTTTGCATTGAAAAGTCAAATAGCGCTCCTTCCCTTCCGAGTTCTAAACAGTGGTTTACCCTTACATATGGGGTATCAGCATACTCAGTACAAACAGCACAACTTTTGGGGTCCAGTTTCTCCTGTTACCCTTAGTAAAATAAAACAAATTGGATCTGAAGTAAATTTTTTGTGAAATAAAAGTTAAATGATAATTTTTTTAAAACATTCCAAAAATTCCTGTGAAGCACCTGAAGGGTTAATAAACTTCTTTAATGTGGTTTTGAGTACCTTGAGGGGTGACGTTTTAAGAATGGTGTCACTTTTGGCCATTTTCTGTCATATAGGCCCCTTGACATGAAAGACAAGAAGTAGATGACTGCCTGAGCATGGGCCAATGACCGAAGAGTGTATTAGAAAGCAGACTGTCAGGTAGGAAAATGGTTCTAGCAAATGGTGATATAATTATTGGCTTCAGCAATAGGTAAATGGATGTCAGCATTGAACCATGCCTGATTAATCCTGGTCTTCATGGGTATGACAAAGCTACTGGCTGTGCTAAATACTATCTCTGACATTACACTGGAAGCTGGAGGCTGAGAGCAAACTGAGCCAGTTCTTTCCACTTATCCAAAATGTTGACCAAGAAATTCAAGGGATCAGGAATCATGATATCTGCCTGATTAAAGGGACAGTCAAGGATCGACTCAATCTAGCAGTTCAGCTGGTTCGTCTCTACATGCTGCAGTGTATCAGGTTGTCAGAATGGCAGATAAAACTAGTCCATTATGTAAAAACATAAGGTTGCTGTTGCTATAACTGCTTTGCCACCAGTTATGAACATAATGCTAGCAAAGGCAGGGGAGAATTGGGTCTGTGGGGATCGCAAAGAGGTCTGTTTGTCAATTGTGCATTCAGTAGGCATCTGCTCGGTAAAAGCTTTGTAGAGCAAATAACAACATTTATCCTTCCTGGTAATACACAATTTCTGCTGCCTTTCATAAGTCAGAAAAATTCCCCCATTTTGCTTTTATACCAAGCGTCTTAAATCATGGCTATCAAGTGGTCATCCCTTTTCTTGATGCTAACAATATGCCTGACATGCCACAATCATCAAGGCATACAACTTGTCATGCTCACCAGTATGCCAAAGAGAAAAATGTTTTCTATTTTAAATGGATTTAATAAATGGAAATTGTTTTTAAGGAGCTGGAAGAACATTTTTCTATTATGGTTACCACGTTTATCTAATGGAGTTCCGGGCTTTGCCCCCTTTTTCTTCTGAGTATGCCAAAGACCTCATTGATTTATTTTCATCAGCCCACTGCAATGGTTCATTGTCATGACTTGCATCATCATATTATTCTTCACTCTAATTGTCAGGCTCATCCACTGCCTGTTCCAAGCCTATGTTCACCTTGACATCCACCTGTTGCTGCTTATCCTCCTCCAAATCCTGCTGCTGACAACATAAACCTTGATGCCCCCAAAAAAGGTGATGATGAGCATTTGCAACTTGGTGTTCTTGCACCATTCCCTCTTGCATTAAGGGGGTGACATTCTTGGTTACACACTTGTCCGTATTAACAAATTTGATCCTCCTTTGAAAGGCTTTAGTATGTGACACACGTCCTTCATGAGCTGCCAGTGTCCAAAGAAACCCATTCTCCAGTTTTGCTGCTGCCTGATATAGTCTGCCACTGCTTATTGCTGCTCATACAGATGCTGCAATATACAGTATGCAACATTGAATTGAAGTGGGTTGTGATGTTGGAGATCAGGTGGCTAACTGTTCATCTCCACCAATAGAAAAAAACAATCAGTTCTTCTGGTGAAGTATCTTTCTTAGTTTCATTGGTGCTATGTGTTTTGGGACTAAGGGGCAGAAGTGAAACAGGTGTCATAGATGGAAAGGAAATTCTTGGTTTTACAACTTTAAGTGTTATATTGGCAGAGAAGGTGGACTATGAAGAACACTGACTCAAATTGATAGTGTCGCTGTTTGAGACTACATGATCCTGCTATCATTGAAATGAACTATGTGACATATTTTTCATTATGCCCTTTGCTTAATTCCTTCCCCTGTGACATGCTGGCTAGAGGAAAAGTAGGACAATTGTGACTTGTATTTTGTACTACTGCCAAGACGAATGTGGCCAGAAGTGCTGGTGGTGCTGCTACCAGCAGCTGCCACCATTTTTTGCCATGGTATGGGTGTTTTTTTTTATCTTGGCACCACATCCACTGTAAGTGCCATATTTTAGTTTAACATATATTTTGGACAAAAGGTTTATTACCAGCTAAACCTAACCAAACCTTGAAAACTATATAATAAATAAAAAATCAAAGGAAGGGCTCACGTGATATCTAAAAAGCCTAATGCAACCCCAACCTGCATATAATATTGGTGTGGAGTATTTTCAACCAGATATTGGAGGAAAACAACCAGGGAAGGTATGCTTAGCACTATTCTCAATGCTGGACAAAACTGAGTTAACGCTAAAAATGAATACCCCGTTTTTTTTGCTTCTGCTTAATTTTTTCTGTGCTGGAAAAAATTGTTCACCACTGAGCAGATTGCTAAATGTGACTGCCCAGTTTTTTCCTCTGGTCTTTGTCTCAAAACATGCTGTACTTTCACTGCATTCTGGCAAGCAATCCTTGCAACAGTCCTACAGGTTTCAGCAGCTGATTTTGAACTATTACTTTGTGTATATTCTACTTCAGTTGTAGTGACTGGATACAACAAACAAACATGAAAGTCTTATTTTTTCACCTTTCCACTAGATCCTTATTTCAGTACAGAATAATGCTTTGTGACACACTTATTATTATTATTATTATTTATTGTTATAGCGCCATTTATTCCATGGCGCTTTACATGTGAGGGGGGTATACATAAAAACAAGTACAATAATCTTAAACAATACAAGTCATAACTGGTACAGGAGGAGAGAGGACCCTGCCCGCGAGGGCTCACAATCTTCAAGGGATGGGTGATAATACAGTAGGCGAGGGTAGAGCTGGTCGTGCAGCGGTTTGGTCGATCGGTGGTTACTGCAGGTTATAGGCTTGTCGGAAGAGGTGGGTCTTCAGGCTCTTTTTGAAGGTTTCGATGGTAGGTGAGAGTCTGATATGACTGACTTAGTATTTATTCTTTTTTTTTTGCTAAAAAATCAAACGTAATATTGGTGCGGCATGTATGCGTCTCCAATTTGACAATTAAAATAGGTGTGCCAAAACATACCTTCACTGTTAAATGTGTCAAATTACTTTAATAATTTATATTTCAATGTGTTTATATATATAGGGAATTTAGATTGTGAGCCCCATCGGGGACAGTGGTGGTGATGTGTGCAAATTGTAAAGCGCTGCGGAATATGTTAGCGCTATATAAAAATAAAGATTATTATTATTATATTTTACTGACTCAAATGCTTTGTCAAAGCAAATTAATTACCACGGCCCAAAATGATACATGTAACAACAAGAGATGTCGGGAGGTAGGAATACATCCTCAAAATCCAGCAACAGTCAACAGGATGACTATATTGGGTTTTAAGGAAAAACGAATATTCCACAAAATCCAGATATGTAAGCAGGAATACTATCTACCACACAAAGTATGTATGCTGCAAACTATTTTGTTTGCATATCTGTTTGACTATTCAAATTTTAAATCTGGATATGCCTTGCAAATACATCACTCTAGCTTGTTTTCTGGATGTGTACATACCTAAAACCTCTTTTTACGTAATTTTTGGGAAAGATAGTCAAATTTATCTTTTAAAAATGTAGACAGTTAGCTATGCATGGTTTTGCACTTCTGCTTTACTAGTCAAATTTGACAAACATACATGCCACACCTACACTGTGACCTGCAGCCACATTTTTTGGTACCTATCAAACATTTCTTATTACATATTTTTAGCAAGGGTTGGATAATAACGATTGAAAAATTTGGCAAAAGTTAATCCCAGTGTATATTAATAGAAAAAGTAGTAATGGCAAAGGATAGGGTGGCATAAAAAATGATACCATGGCTAAGAATATAGGAGTAATTAGCAGCAGAAGCAGAAACACTACTGGCACCAGCCATTTGAGCAGTAGTACTAGCAAACATGTTGTGGCGACCAAAAAAACTTAATTCTGATGTTTTGACTTTTTCTCCTTACTCATTTTAGCGATCAGGTTTTTTTTTATATTGCTAGATCGAGCGATTCTGAACACGGCGATACCAAATATATATATTTTTTAGTTATTGTTTTATTTTGAATGTGGCGAAGGGGGGTGATTTGAACTTTTATATATTTTTTTAAATATTTTTAATATTTTTAAAAACTTTTTTTACTTTTAGCATGCTTTAATAATCTCCATGGGAGACTAGACACTGCCATAATCCAATTGGCTCTGCTAGATACAGATAATGATCAGATCGCCTGTATGTAGCAGAATTGCTCACTTGCTATGAGTGCCGACAACCGGGTGGCGCTCATAGCAATAAGTCAGTGACAATGATAGAGGTCTGCGGGAGACTTCTGGTTGTCATGACAACCCATCGGTGATGGGCGGGATTTCCGGTGCGCTTGCCTGAAGTGCATATTAAATGCTGCTGTCAGAGTTTGACAGCAGCATTTAACTAGTTAACAGGGGCAGGTGGTTCGCGATTCCACCTGCGGCTGTTAGAGGCACATGTCAAAACAGCTGACATGCATCGAAAAAGATGTAGGCTCAGCGCCAGAGCCCACATCAAAAGGAGTGTTCCGACATTGGCGTATTATTATACCTGATATTGGAAAGGAGTTAATAGACCATGTTGACAGTGATATATTAATTTTATGAATATAAAATGTCCTGCAATAAATAGTCATATGTATAGTAGTAAGCCATGCTCAACACAATATCATTGTCATAGGAAACAGTGGCTATCTGGGAATACTTTCAGCTTTCAGTCTCAGTGGAAAAAGTAAATTTAATTCTTGAAGATTGTTTGTACAAATAGCCTCTACTATCAATTGTTTGGTCGCCGGGGTTCTAATTTCCTGACAGACAATGTAGTGCCAGTTTTGGTGATGGAGGATCTAATCCCGGGTAGTCTAGTGAGGGATCATCCTTGGCTTCCATTTCCTGAACAGTTTGGAAGACTAAAGCCCCCGTTACACATAGCGATATCGCTAGCAATATCGCTGTAACGTCACCGATTTTGTGACTTTATAGCGATATTGCTAGCAATATCGCTGTCTGATACTTACCTCCGACCGGCTCCCCCGCTGCTCATCGCTGGTCGCGCGAGAACGTCCTGGACCATTTCTCGTTGGGCGCTTCCTGCTGGGCTTCCTGTGGCGCCGATGAGCAATGCGTGGACGCATGTGGGAGGACGTCAGGATCGCCGCGTCTGACAGGTAAGTAGCGACCCCCGACCCCTGCTATGTCGCTGGTGAGATCTGCCTGTGTGGCAGCTCACTAGCAACCACTTAGCGATGCACTAGCGATCCAATATCATTGTCGGGATCGCTGGTGCATCGCTAAGTGTAACGGTACCCTAAGGGCACAGCAAGCAAAGGATCTCAATATGAGACACAGCGTGCAAAGGAAAAAGGTGGAAATTGAAAGAAAAATTTGAAAAAATATTTTTTTCCTTATTTTCTATTATTATAGTTTTTATTCAATTTTAAGAAATCATAAATATACGCTACATAATTCACATTTATACACAATAAATGGTTCTTTGCGGCAAATTATACATATGTGACTTGTATAAATTGTTGGCTTTAATTAAAGTATTGTTTTAAGCTGTGTAGAAGTTTCTTCCCTTCCCTATATAAGGGAAGTGGCTCTGTGTAACATACTATACCTAATGGAGGAGTCAGCCCAACTTTGAAATCATTGTATGGATGAATAATGATCCAGAGAACTTACAGCCTTGTCTTTACTTTGTGGCAGCGCCCTGGAATTTCCTGTTTGGTTTGATGATTTGAATATGTTGCATGTCTTCAGTAGGTCCAAAGAGTTTCTCTTTAAATTAGGAAAAAGCAAGCATTTAATGTGTAAAACCTGAAAGATGTGAAACTTTTTCCAACTCTAGATTTTTGAAACAAAAAAGCCTTATTCGTACATATGAGATGTGAGTGAAATATATGCACAATCACAGGTAATAAAAACAAGGGAATAAAATGTAGCTATACTATTACAATAAAAAAGTCAAATGCCACCACAGTATTGCCACCATTAGTTAGACCATTTTGTAAACATTGTGCATCTAAATAGAACAGAACTAGCCTGCGGAGGACAATGGGATATTTCAATGCATACTCCAATAGAAGGATGAAAAATTAGCATTACCAGATATCTTTATCACAGTGCCCTGTGGCAGAAATGAAATGTAGGTTTGAAACCAAATCTCCCTGAACCTTTTTAAGAGAGAAACTTTGGGAAAAAACGCCTCTAGTGGTTACTGATATTGATCAGTAAAAAGTAATCTGTTTGGGTTTAGGGGCATGCCAGTACAAATTATGGAGCATGTTCCTTCCTCTCTAAGGGAAGTCTTAGTTTTTATCCCTCTGTTCATATGTAATTCCCATCAGGACACTGATCAAATGCCCATTTTGTGTGCTTTGGTTTATATTAAGCTGTTTACAGTCACATTTATAAATGCAGGAGCAATGGACACTTAATTATATATATATTCTAATTACAACCTAACTCTTTTCTGCCGCTCTAGTCAAAATGTTTCCATTGTGTAGCCATCGTTTTTCATTTCTAATCATTATTTGATTCCCTGTGGCTGCCTGCTACTTATTTGTACTAGCACCATTCATCCATTGAGACCTTTCCATCTGTCACACAGCTTTGCCTTTTCCCCAGAAGCTTCATTCTCCTGCTGTGACATATTTGCTGTATCTTGGTTTGGTTCGATATTAGTAAGCCTTTTTAATTTTTAGTTTTAGTTTGGATAAATGCCAAATTGGTGTTATTTCACATCTGAAATGGCAACACATGTGATATTAGTTTGATTAAAGTTAAGCTATCATGAAGATATATAGAGATGACCCAAAAATAAACATATTCATTTTTTTTTCTTACGAATGGGTCATTGTTGTCATATTCATATTTTTAATATTTAATCTTCCTGTACTTTGCAGTTAGATTAGAAAATTGCTACAGATTTATCAAATTGTTTTAATTATGTATAAAACCAGAAAAGACTTTATCAGGAATACAATTGTAACTATCCCAAATCTTATCATCAAAGGATTTTATTTGGCCACAATCAAAATAAAATGGACCAAATATAAGCCCTTTAAACTTATGGGACAAAGCAGGACAGTCATGCCTCTTTGGTAGTCTATGTTTTTGGGTCTATAGCGGAAATTATGAAAATGAATTTATACAGCAGAGGTTAGCTTATAAGTAAAACTAATTTGTTCAATTCAAATGCTAATAATTTGACACTTACACTGTCTGTTTTTTGGGCTTATTTTACATTTTGTACCTTTGGTAGCCAGAACAATTTTTAACACTTTTTTTAAATGTACAAAAAAAATCTAAATTTCAAATTGATATTAAAACCCAATACCCATGTAATTTCTGAAAATAGACATCTAGTACATTGTCACTTTAAAAACGCAAACACCATTATGCATAAAAAATAATTAGTGGCTAAAAGTATGACCTAGGCATAAAACTAGATACACCATATCTATTTCCAAAAAATAAAAGTTTATTATGTGCAGACACCAAACATTTCACTTATGGCTACGTTTACATTATATATCATAAAATCATGAGGTCAAAAATCTGGTTTTATGCTGGAAAATTCAAATTTTGCATGTGTCACTTTAAATCACTGTATGTAACAATAACTTTCGTGAATTCTCTCTCTGGCTTTCCTCTGGTGATTACTGAAGGTAGTGGAGCTGGTCAGATCGACAGAGGGGTTGCGAGTTCTCTTTCTGGGCTCCGTCTGGTGGTTACTGGAGGTAGTGGAGCTGATCTGATTGACAGAGGCTTGCCACCTGATAATGAGGAAGACGATTGGAGATCTGGGGTTTCTGATTGGGATTTAAGACAGCTGACTCCCTCTATCCCTGCTGGTGATTTTCTTCCTGTGCCTTCTGAGGTCGGAAATTCATTGCTCTGCGTTGGCTGGTCATCCAGGTATTTTTGGTACCAGAGATTTGTTGAGTCGGTATTTTTGGTGACCTGTCTTATCTCGAGATGTCAGGAATTTTGTGCAGTCCTGTGGGACTTATTCTCGGTCCAAGCCCTGTTCTCGTTCTAGTGGGTTGTTGATGCCCCTGCTGGTGCCCAGGAGGCCATGTACTCATATCTCAATGGATTTTATTTCTGATCTTCCTGTCTCTCAGAGAATGACTGTTATCTGGGTGATCTGTGATAGATTCTCTAAGATGGTCCATCTTGTACCACTCCCAAAGTTGCCATCTTCTTCTGAGTTGGTGCCCTTGTTTTTACAACATGTGGTTCGGTTGCACGGGACTCCTGAGAACATTGTGTCAGACAGAGGAGTCCAGTTTGTTTCCAGATTTTGGAGAGCTTTTTGTTCCAAACTGGGAATTCAGTTATCTTTCTCCTCTGCATTTCATCCTCAGGCCAATGGGCAGACTGAGAGAACAAACCAAACTTTGGAATCCTATTTGACCTGTTTCATATCTGCTGATCAGGATGACTGGGTCTCATTTTTGCCCTTGGCCGAATTTTGCTCTAAACAATAGGGCTAGTTCTACCACTTTGATGTCGCCCTTTTTCTGTAACTTTGGGTTTCATCCTCGATTTTCTTCAGGGCAGGTGGAATCTTTGGCCTGCCCAAGTGTGGATTCTGTGGTAGAGACAATGCAGCAGATTTGGGACCAAGTGGTGGGTAAGTTGTCCCACTCTCGGGAAAAAGCCCAACGGTTTTCAAACCGGCATAGGACCATTGGTCCCCGGTTTAAAGTGAGTGATATGGTTTGGTTGTCTTCAAAGAATATTCCTATGATGGTTGCGTCTCCATAATTCAAGCCAAGATTCATTGGACCTTATAAGATTTTGGAAATCCTTAATCCCGTTTCTTTCTGTTTGGCTCTTACAGTTACATTTAAGATTCATAACGTGTTCCATAAATCCTTGTTGAAGAGGTTTGTAGAGCCAGTTATTCCTATGGTGGAGCCTCCTGACCCTGTATTAGTTAAAGGTAATTTGGAGTATGAGGTCGAGAAAATATTAGATTCTTGTTTGACTAGACGGAGACTCCAGTACTTGGTCAAATGGAAGGGTTGTGGCCAGGAGGATAATTCTTGGGTCTCTGCTTCTGACATTCATGCCGAATGATTGGTTCGTTCTTTTCACCGGGCCCATCCTGACCGGCCTGGTGGCGTGGATGAGGGTTCGGTGACCCCCTCCTCAAGGGAGGGTGCAGTTGTGAATTCTCTCTCTGGCTTTCCTCTGGTGATTACTGAAGGTAGTGGAGCTGGTCAGATCGACAGAGGGGTTGCAAGTTCTCCTTCTGGGCTCCCTCTGGTGGTAACTGGAGGTAGTAGAGCTGATCTGATTGACAGAGGCTTGCCACCTGATAATGAGGAAGACGATTGGAGATCTGGGGTTTCTGATTGGGATTTAAGACAGCTGACTCCCTCTATCCCTGCTGGTGATTTTCTTCCTGTGCCTTCTGAGGTCGGATGTCTCCTGCTCTTTCCCTGCATGGTTCAGCTAAGTGATTCATTTGCTATTCTGTTTGCATTTGATCAGGTTTTGTCTATCTCTGTTTTGTGCGGGTCAGCCAGCTCAGGTTGGGTCTGTGCTGAATCACTGCCCATATGTTTCTGCTTGTGCCAGTTTGTTTTGTCCCATGTTATATTGGTCTTTTTTTGCTTTGCTTTCAGAATATACCAGAGTGCTGATATATTGGGGGCAAAGTCATGCGACTTCAGTGTTTTTGTGCATCGCACATGTTGGACTTTTTGCAGAGTTTTTTGCGTGATTGCAGACAGTCTCTTTCCTTTCCTGTCCTGTCTAGTCAGTGTGGGCCCCATTGTTTTCTCAGCCTATTTTCTGCCTGCGTTTGTGTTTTCATCTTGTCTCACCTACAATATATGTTTGGGGGCTATCTATTCCTTTGGGGTCTGCTCCGGGGCAGTTTAGATTTCCCCTTTCTTACTTTAGGCTTAGTTAGCTCTCTGGCTGTGCCAAGGCATCTAAGATCATCGTAGGTATGCTCCATGGCTACTGCTAGTTGTGTGGACAGGATCAGGGGTCTGCATATGCTTAGTTACCAACCTCTCTGGTTTTCTGTGGCTTAGCCTGGCCTGCTATCCTCCTCGGTTACCCATTCATAACAAATACCTTTATATTGCCTTTATATATTCCAGTGGTTCTAGGACTGTTTTTTCCATGACACATTGTTTGTATTGTGTATATTTTTTGAATTTATTAAAAACAGACTAAAATTTATAAAGAATTTAGAAAAATTTGCACTTTTCAATATCGCAACGTGTCTGCCCTTAAAGGGAACCTGTCACCTGTTTTGGCCGCTATAAGATGAGCCCACCCCCTTTCAGGGCTTATCTACAGCATTCTATAATTTTGCAGATAAGCCCCCAGTCCGAACTGAAAGATAAGTAAATTAAGCTTTATTATTCTCAACCCGGGGGCAGTCCGATCCGATGGATGTCGCAGGTTCAGGTCCGGCACCTCCTCTCTTCTTGCGACGTTGCCCTCCTTGCTTCCTCGTTCTCGGCATCACACTTCTGCGCAGCCATACTTCTCTGCCTTGTTGAGGGCAGAGCAAAGTACTGCAGTGCTGCAGGCGCTGGGAAAGGTCAGAGAGGTGAGTATAATAAAACTTATTTTTCTTATCTTGCAGGTGAGACCAGGGGCTTATCTACAGCATTAGCGGTCAAAATAGGTGACAGGTTCCCTTTAAGATAGTTACATCAATTAAAATTATTAATAACTTCTTATTCTTTTACAGCTATTTTCTGATTATATTGCTTTTTATACACAGGGTTTTTTTGTGGAAATTAGTACTTTTTAAACTTAGCATCAAATTTTCAGTAATTTTTCAAAATCATACTTTTAGGGGTCATTTCTGCTCTCCAGTGCCTTTGAGAAGTGTTTATGTTAGAAACCAATACAAATGACTCATTTTAAAAGTACAACCCTTATAGTATTCAAAATAGTATTAAGGATTTAGGAAGTTAGTTAAAATGTAGTTTAACCTAAAATTGTTCATTTTCACAAGCAGTAATAAGATGGCATTACCAAAAATGTGGTTGTGTTGGGGTGCATAGCAAAACAGATAAGGAAAGGAATGCCATTTGACTTCTGGAGTGCAAATTTTGATGAATAGGTTTTCTTTCACCCTATCAGAGCTCATGCTGTATTAGTACAAAAAAGCCCTCAGAAATCACTTCATTTTAGAAACTACAACTCCAGGGAATTCATTAAAGGTTCTAATGCACATCTTTACCCAACAAATGTTTCACAGATTTTTCTTAGCATTGGCCTGAGGAAAATAAAAATTATTTGTTACAATATTGTACAGATTTAACTCAATACCTTAATACATTTCCTGTTTCTACGACCTCCGATATTCCTGCTGCTGAATCCTACATCATGGGATTTTCTAAAATCTGGCAGGATACCAAGATGACCATATTAAAATCCTCTGAACTGATGAAAAGACATGCAAACAAGAGATGTCTGGATCCGCCTCTATTTCATCTTGGGGCAAAGTTTGGTTGTCTTCTAAGTATGTCTGTATCAAGATACCCTCATATAAATTAGGTCCTCACTTCATCAGTCCCTTTGAGGTTCTAAAACAGATAAATTCAGTAGCCTACAAGCTCAAACTCCTGGCCTCTTTATGGAGTCTGAATTCATTCCATGTTTCTCTCCTGTCATCCTCAGTCCTTTCTTCAAAGATCCTGGTACCACTCCTTCCTATCCAGCTGTAACCTGGGGTCCATGCACTGCACGCAGATCTCTGGACACTGTGCTTAGGATGTACGTGCGCTCCCTCCTTCTTAAAGATGCTGTGCGTGCAGTTCTAAAATGTCCCAAGCCAATGACTTGGAAACACTTATCATTTCAGGCACCTCCACCTGCATGTAGGTGCCTGTGCAAAATTGTTAGTTTGTTCTCTACACGCTTGTTAGTTCTCAGGGCCTTGTCCGCTAGTACCCACAAGTTCTGCTAGTTTCTGTGCTAACATCCTTGCTAGTACCTGCCTTGTAAGTCTGTATTTCAGCTGGTACCCACCTGCAACTGCCGTGCCAGTCTTTATGACAATGTAGGACCATCTTGAATGGTATCACCTTGCCACTGGTGGCATGGCTTTTATGCTTTTTCTATCAAAAAATAGTGTTTGCTAAGTTCCCTATGTTATTTAAATACACTTTTGATTTTTACTTACTTAGCTACAGCAGAGCTTATGCTCATTTTGTTTCTTGTAGGTTTTGTCAACATCATTAAGCTAATGGATGGGGATTTGGTGGCAAGGTAACACTAATTTGAGGATATTAATTATTTATTTGGTCTGCGACCTCTAGTTTTCAATACAGCTTATAATGGCTTTTCACAAAGTTTACTGTTTCAAACAATTAAGTATTTACCATTTTATGCAATACGGACATGGACAAATCATACTCCATAGGGCAAGTTGTTGAAAAACAGATGTAAATGAACAATAACTTAGAATATTTTATTTTTTTGGTGTTAGGATCACCACATAGTTGGAGCCTTATTACAAATGGTTGACCTTGCTGTCTCATGAAAATGCTGATTGGAACCGACAGGAGACAAAGAGGCACAATACTGCTACTACTTTGTTTTAGCTAACTGCAGAAGACACAGCAGTTCTGCCCCCACCAACTAAACATTGATAAATTCTAAGGATTATGCAAATGTTCATGCTGAGATAACGACATTGAAAGTAAGGGTACCATTACACCTAGCGATGCACCAGCGATCCCGACCAGTGATATGACGCAGTCAGGATCGCTGGTGCATCGCTAGGTGGTCGCTAGTGAGCTGCCACACAGGCAGATCTCATCAGTGACATCGCTGGGGACGGGGATCGCTACTTACCTGTCAGACGCGGTGATCCTGCGTCCTCCCGCCTGGCTCCACGCGTCGCGTCGAGGAATGGTCCAGGAGCTTCTTGCGCGATCAGCGATAACCAGCGGGGGAGCCGGTCGGAGGTAAGTATCACATGCAGCGATATCGCTAGCAATATCGCTGCAATGTCACAAAATCGGTGACTTTACAGCGATATTGCTAGCGATATCGCAGTGTGTAACGGGGGCTTAACATTCTTGAATTAGCTAAATTTAATAATTGTTATTAGGTTTATTATTTTTCTTTAATTTAATCTTATTACTCTTTTTACTTACCATAATTTACTCTTTTTACAAATCTTTTTGTTTATCTATGATCTATCAATCGTTTATATTTTGATGACCTATATCATTTCTATATAAATTCTAATAGTAGTATTTATACTAAACCAATCATATAACAAACATGGAAAAGAACAGAAGTGCAAATTATTTCCCTGAAGTAATTTAGTGTTAAGAGATCCAATGCCATATGTCGTTTTGCTCATCAGTACCCACTATCTCTTGTATATTAGCATTAAAACTGCTTCATAGTCGAATTCAGACTATGTGTAAATGACTAATACAGTTCCAGGGTGTTACAAATGTATGAGGCTGCCTGCTATACAGTTCTTGATCTTGTATTAAAATAGCTAACACTAATCACAACATGAAGTCAAGTGAAGAATTGATTTTATAATGCTTGGTTTTTACCTATTGCTTAACAGCAGGTCAATATTTAATCAATCACACTTTTTTTCATATGATGACATTTACTTAGGTGATTTCTCCATCCCACAAATTTCCCAGCCTCCTAACCTTGTATGATGGAAAAAACTGTAAAGCTTATGTTCTGAAAATGAGCTGAAAATAGTGCTGCACTAAGCAGAACCTGATAATGTTATTCACTCTGCCGAATAGCACTATGCAGTAATTCTATCTGTCTATCTATCTATCTATCTATCTTATATCTAACTATTTATTTTCTATGTTTAGTTTTGATAACAAAACAGCATACCCTCTTTTTAATTAATTTCATTTAATGCAGATATGCGTAATGAATAATTTCTGCCTTACATTTACTGCCTCCTGATAATTAACAAGTGACAGAAATGATACTTACTTACTTACTAATTATTTACCATAGTATGATCGAATATTTAGAAATACATTTGTACATAAAGCCGATTCCTGTTACTGGCATCTGGTTTTGTCAATCATCTTTCTGTCAAACTAAGACTGAGTTTTCATTTCAAGTGAATAAAAATACCAGGCTGCGTCAATCATCATTGTCTTTTTGCATGATATTCCGATTTTACATTTCAAATAAGACTAGCTTTGATGTCTGACTTTTACAATCGTCATCATTCATAAATGAAGAAAATATTACATATAAATGAATTGCTGTGCAGCCACCTGATTGTCTGTTGTCGTTGTTGATTGACATCAAGAACTTCTGGGATGTCACATAGTTGTTATGCTTCGGGACATTAATATCTAAAGTTAACTTATTATTGCTTAATATTGCTAATAATGAGTTTCTAAAATCAAACTTTTTTTGGAATATTATTTTTTATATTTAGCACATGAATTAAAGTTTAGCATATCTAAAAGTTGCAAATCATCAATGCATATCAAATACGTGATGCAAACAAAGCCGTAGATAGATATATGCCCTAAAGAGTCTACTTATTTATTGAAATAGGACCAAATATATTGCCTTATTCTTAACATAACATTATAATTGCTCACAGTAGGGAAGATTTTTATAATACGCCTGAAAGATTTTTCTGGAATAACTTAAAGAGTGTCTGTCACCAGAATTCTTCTTTTCCTATATTTTTGGACACATCATTATAGAATTACATAATAAATTCATTCTTTATGTGCTTTTTATTCTCTTCCAAGTAACTTACACTTCAGCAATCCTGATTTGTTTTTATGTATCTTAACTAATGAATAATGAAGAATACTACAACCATGCCCAGCTAATGGTAACAGCTAATTAGCTGGTCATGTCACCAGACATCGTCTGTTGAATATCATTGCTATAATCAGGTGAAAGCTACTGAAAATGGCCAAACTGGACACTAAAAAAAAGACAATGGTCCTTATTCATTAAAATACTTACATCAGATATCTAGTGTTACATACTTTGAAAAATTGCAAAATGTTTTCGCAATGTGAAGTTCCGCCATATTTTTCAAACTTTTAGTTTTCACTCCAATTTTGTACAGTTTTGAAAAAATAAACAGAGTTGGGGGGATGTATCATGAACAAAAATATACCAGAAAGAAAATAGCCTTACCAACACCAAGTCTGATCATAAATGCACTAGAAAGAAGCAGCAGACCCCCTTGAAAAGGCAGGGACAGCACAGGTTTTTCAAGATTTGAAGCAAGATTTGTATGAAGAACATGGATGCACATGCCACTTTTAAAACACACTTGATTCATTAAGAGGCATGAGCTTCTTAATTAATCAGGCACTTCTGACTGTACCATGCCTTTTCATCAAGACCGGAATAGACACCGCCAGTCTTGATAATTTGGGATTAATATGTTTATTTATAGAATGTCTTTTAATTTAACCCCTTCACTACCAAGGGTGGTTTGCACGTTAACTCCCGGGCCAATTTTTACTATTCTGACCACTGTCCCTTTATGAGGTCATAACTCTGAAACTCTTCCATGGATCCCGGTGATTCTGACATTGTTTTCTCGTGACATATTGTACTTCATGTTAGTGGTAAAATTTCATTCAAATAACTTGCGTTTATTTTTGAAAAAAATGGAAATTTGGCGAAAATTTTGAAAATTTCGCAATTTTCCAACTTTGAATTTTTATGCCCTTAAATCACAGTGATACGACACACAAAAAACTTAATAAATAACATTTCCCACATGTTTACTTCACATCAGCACAATTTTGGAACCAAAATTTTTTTTTGTTAGGAAGTTATAAGGGTTAAAAATTGACCAGTGATTTCTCATTTTTGCAACACCATTTTATTTTTAGGGACCACATCACATTTGAAGCCACTTTGAGGGGTCTATATGATAGAAAATACCCAAAAGAGACACCATTCTAAAAACTGCACCCCTTAAGGTGCTTAAAACCACATTCAAGAAGTTTATTAACCCTTTAGGTGCGTCACTGGAATTTTTTGAATATTTAAAAAAAAATGAACATTTAACTTTTTTTCACAAAAAAAATACTTCAGGTTCAATTTTCTTTATTTTACCAAGTGTAACAGGAGAAACTGGACTGCAAAAGTTATTGTGCAATTTGTCCTGAGTACGCTGATACCTGATATGTGGGGTGGAACCACTGTTTCGGCGCATGGCAGAGCTCAGAAGGGAAGGAGCACCGTTTGACTTTTTCAATGCAAAATTGGCTGGAATTCAGATCGGACGCCATGTCGCGTTTGGAGAGCCCCTGATGTACCTAAACAGTGGAAACCCCCCCAAGTGACCCCATTTTGGAAACTAGACCCCCCAAGGAACTTATCTAGATATGTGGTGAGAACTTTGAACCCACAAGGGCTTCAGAGAAGTTTATAACGTACAGCGGTACAATTACAAAATCATATTTTTTCCACAAAAATGATCTTTTCACCCCCAATTTTTATTTTTCCAAGGGTAACAGGACCCTAAAAGTTATTGTGCAATTTGTCCTGAGTACGCTGATACCCCGTATGTGGGTGTAAATGACTATTTGGGCGCATAGCAGAGCTCGGAAGGGAAGCAGCGCCATTTGACGTTTTTGGCTAGAATTGAGATCGGACACCATGTCGCGATTAGAAAACCCCTGATGTACCAAAACAGTGGAAACCCCCCACAAATGACACCATTTTGGAATCTAGACCCCCAAGGAACTTATCTAGATGTGTGGTGAGAACTCTGAACCCCAAGGGCTTCACAGAAGTTTATAACATACAGCCGTACAATTAGAAAATCATATTTTTTCCACAAAAATGATCTTTTCACCCTCAATTCTTAATTTTCCAAGGGTAACAGGGCCCTAAAAGATATTGTGCAATTTATCCTGAGTGCGCTGATACCCCACATGTGGGGGTAAACCACTATTTCGGTGCATGGCAGAGCTCGGAAGGGAAGCAGCACCATTTTACGTTTTTGGCTGGAATTGAGATCGGACACCATGTCGCGTTTGGAAAGCCCCTGATGTACCAAAACAGTAGAAACCCCCCACAAATGACACCATTTTGGAAACTAGACCCCCCAAGGAACTTATCTAGATGTGTGGTGAGCACTTTGAACCCCCCAGTGTTTCACAGAAGTTTATAACGCCCGGGCATGAAAATAAAAAAATCGTATTTTTTCCACAAACATCATCTTTTAGTCCCCATTTTTTTTATTTTCCCAAGGGTAACAGGAGAAATTGGACCCCAAAAGTTGTTGTCCAATTTGTCCTGAGTACGCTGACACCCCATATGTCAGAGAACACTACTGTATGGGGACACGTCGGGGCTCGGAAGGGAAGTAGTGACGTTTTGGAATGCACACTTTGATGGAATGGTCTGCGGGTGTCATGTTGCGTTTGGAGAGCCCCTAATGTACCTAAACAGTGGAAACCTACAGAAATGACCCCATTTTGGAAACTAGACCCCCTGAGGAACTTATCTAGATGTGTGATGAGCACTTTGAACCCCCAAGGGCTTCACAGAAGTTTATAATGCCCAGGCATGAAAATAAAAAAATCGTATTTTTTCCACAAACATGATCAATTAGTCTCCAATTTTTTTATTTTCCCAAGGGTAACAGGAGAAATTGGACCCCAAAAGTTGTTTTCCAATTTGTCCTGAGTACGCTGATACCTCATATGTGGGAGAAAACTACTGTATGGGCACACGTCGGGGCTCGGAAGGGAAGTAGTGACGTTTTGGAATGCAGACTTTGATGGCATGGTCTGCGGGTGTCATGTTGCTTTTGGAGAGCCCCTGATGTACCTAAACAGTGGAAACCCCCAACAACTGACCCCATTTTGGAAACTAGACCCCCTAATGAACTTATCTAGATGTGTGGTGAGCACTTTGAACCCCCCCAGTGCTTCACAGGAGTTTATATGACCGGCGTGAAAATAAAAATATCGTATTTTTTCAACAAACATCATCTCTTAGTCCCCATTTTTTTTATTTTCCCAAGGGTAACAGGAGAAATTGGACCCCAAAAGTTGTTGTCCAATTTGTCCTGAGTACGCTGATACCTCATATCTGGGAGAAAACTACTGTATGGGCACACGTCGGGGCTCGGAAGGGAAGTAGTGACGTTTTGGAATGCAGACTTTGATGGATTGGTCTGCGGGTGTCATGTGCGTTTGGAGAGCCCCTGATGTACCTAAACTATTGAAACTCCCCACTAGTGACCCCATTTTGGAAACTAGACCCCCCACGGAACTTATCTAGATGTGTGGTGAGCACTTTGAACCCCCAAGTGCTTCACAGAAGTTTATAACGCCTGGGCGTGAAAATAAAAAAATCATTTTTTTCCGCAAAAATGATATTTTTGCCCCCAATTTTTTATTTTCCTAAGGGTAACAGGAGAAATTGGACCCCAAAAGTTGTTTTGTAATTTGTCCTGAGTAGGCTGATACCCCATATGTGGGGGTAAAACACTGTTTGGGCGCATGGCAGAGCTTGGAAGGGAAGGAGCACCATTTGACTTTTTCAACGCAGATTGGCTGGAATTGAGATCAGACGCCATGTTGCCTTTGGAGAGCACCTGATGTGCCCAAACAGTGGACACCCCATTATACCTCCAACCCTAACCCCAACACACTCCTAACCCTAATCTGAGCCCTAACCCTAGCCCTAACCCTAGCCCTAACCCTAGCCCTAACCCTAGCCCTAGCCCTAGCCCTAACCCTAACCCTAACCCTATCCCTAACCCTAGCCCTAACCCTAACCCTAATGGGAAAATGGAAATAAATACATTTTCTTTTAGCTTTATTATTTTTCCCTAACTAAGGGGGTGATGAAGGGGGGTTTGATTTACTATTTATGGCAGTTTTTATGTTTGGCGGCTGTCACACACTAAAAGATGCTTTTTATTGTAAAAATAGTTTTTGCATCACCACATATTGAGAGCTATAATTTTTCCGTATTTTGACCCACCGAGTCATGTGAGGTCTTATTTTTTGCGGTACGAGTTGACGTTTTCATTGGTACCATTTTCGGGCACGTGACATTTTTTGATCGCTTTTTATTCCGATTTTTGGGACGCAGAATGAACAAAAACCAGCGTTTCATGAATTTCTTTTGGGTGGTGCGTTTACACCGTTCCGCGTGCGATAAAATTGATAAAGCGGTTTTATTCTTTGGGTCAGTACGGTTACAGGGATACCTCACTTAGGTTGTTTTTTTATGTTTTGTCGGTTTTTTGCAATGAAAACAATTTTATGTAAAAAATAATTATTTTTGCATCGCTTTATTCTGTGAGCTATAACTTTTTTATTTTTTTGCGGATGACGCTGTATGGCGGCTCGTTTTTTGCTGGACAAGATGATGTTTTCAGCGGTACAATGGATATTTATATGTGTCTTTTTGATCGCGCATTATTGAACTTTTTGTTCGGTGGTATGATAATAAATCATTATTTTTTGCTTCGTTTTTTATTTTTATTTTTTAAGGGGTTCGCTAAAGGGGTTAACTAATGGGACAGTTTTATAGGGCGGGTTGCTACGGACGCGGCGATACCAAATATGTGTACTTTTATTGCTTTTTTTTTTTTTGAAAAAATGGATTTATTGGGGAATATTTTTATTTTTTACTAATTTATTTAGCGATTTTTTTTAAAATTACTTTTATCACTTTTTTTTTTTTTTTACTTTATTACCTTGTCCCAGGTGGGACATCACTGTCCTGTGACAGATCGCTGATCTGTCACATCACAGATCACTGTGACAGATCAGCAATCTGTCACAGGCAGTTCTGCAGACTTCCTCATGCCTGCGCTTTGCAGGCAGTGAGGAAGTCAGCTCCCTACAGGCCCCCGAAGTCCCCTGTAGGGAAAGAGACCCCCGCAGCAGCGCTGCACATTGCGCTGCCGTGGGGGGCTCAGGGAAGCAAGGAGGGAGCCCCCTCCCTGCTGATGCTTCCTTTTAACCCCCGGTACACCGCGATCGCGTTTGATCGCGGTGTACAAGGGGTCAACGTGTCGGGGGCGGTCCGTGACCGCCCCTGACACATTGTGCCGGGTGTCAGCTGTGATAATCAGCTGACACCCGGCCGCGATCAGCGCGCTCACCACGTGGGCGCCGCTGATCGCTGGGACGTAATATTCCGTCCATGGTAATTAGGTCCAGGGTCACATGGATGGAATATTACGTCCATTGTAGGTAAGGGGTTAACATCTACATCATGCACTGATGAGCAAAAGGGTAACAATGTTTTGAACTTTTGACATTCATGCTCCATATGCATTCACTACTGTTTTGAACGCGAGACTACCATCATTTTGTCTATCTCATATATAAATTTGACTTGCAACTATTTTGTGTATGACTAGTTACTGTATTTTTCCGACCATAAGACGCACTTTTTTCCCTCAAAATTTTTGGGGAAAGTGGGGGGTGCGTCTTATGGTCACAATACACGGTACTAACCTGGTGGCTGGTGGCAGCGGGCGGGGCTCTGCGGTGTGGTGGTGGCAGCGGGCTGTGGTCCGGTGCAGGGGCGGCGGCTCCGCCGGCATTTCTTCGCAGCCCGGAGGACTCCGCACTTCCCTTGCTGGCCGCCGCCATGTTGCGGTGGCCTCCGGGAGCATGGATGCCGGGTATATGGCCGCCGGTCCGGGGACGGCGCATGCGCAGCTTCAGATCTCATCCAGAGATCTCGGGGGACGAGATCTCGTTGCCGAGATTTGAATCTCGTTCCCCGAGATCTGGGGACGAGATCTGATCCTGCGCATGCGCCGTCCCCGGACCGGCGGCCATATTCCCGGCGTCCATGCTCCCAGAGGCCACCGCAACATGGCGGCGGCCAGCAAGGGAAGTGCGGAGGCCTCCGGGTTGCGAAAAAATGCCGGCGGAGCCGCCGCCCCTGCACCGGAGCACAGCCCGCTGCCACCACCGCAGAGCCCACCTGCCCCAGCCCCAGCACAGCTGCCCCTGCCTCAGCACTGCTGCCCCTGCCCCAGCACAGCTGCCCCTGCCCCAGCACAGCTGCCCCTGCCCCAGCACAGCTGCCCCTGCCTCAGCACAGCTGCCCCAGCCCCAGCACTGCTGCCCCTGCCCCAGCACAGCTGCCCCTGCCTCAGCACAGCTGCCCCACCACTGCTGCCCCTGCCCCAGCACTGCTGCCCTTGCCCCAGCACAGCTGCCCCTGCCTCAGCACAGCTGCCCCTGCCCCAGCACTGCTGCCCCAGCCCCAGCACTGCTGCCCCTGCCTCAGCACAGCTGCCCCTGCCCCAGCACAGCTGCCCCTGCCCCAGCACAGCTGCCCCTGCCTCAGCACAGCTGCCCCAGCCCCAGCACTGCTGCCCCTGCCCCAGCACAGCTGCCCCTGCCTCAGCACAGCTGCCCCAGCCCCAGCACAGCTGCCCCTACCCCAGCGCAGCTGCCCCAGCACAACCAACCTGCCCCAGCACTGAGCCGCCACTGCACGAGCCTGGACCACTGAATGACCCCTGTGACTACTTCTCCACCTGTGCCGGATCCCTTCCCAGGTAAGCTGAATTCGGACTGTAAGACGGACCCCCATTTGACACATTATTTTTTTTCCCTATTTTCGTACTGAAAATTGGGGTGCGTCTTATGGTCCGGTGCGTCTTATAGTCCGAAAAATACGGTATACAGATTCTTGTCATGTCACTGCACTGTTACCATTTTGCTCTTAAAAATGTAATCTTAATTTGTATTATTTTGTTAGTATTTTGTAAATCTACCTTTGGCTTTCAACACTGCCTGAATCCTTCTGAGAATGCTCTTGCTCAAATGCAAGCATTCGTCGACCAAAATCTGATCCCATGTCTCTTCTACACGTTTCCAAAGTTGTTGCATGCTGATCGACTCACATGAGTATGTATACAGTTTTTTCTTCAACTCTACCACCAAGTGTTGAAAGGGCTGTGGCCTGGAGACTGTGGGGGCCAATCTAGCACCTCTACTTCATTGTCAAGTAACCATTTGTTCACCAATCTCAATGTATGTGTCAGGTCGATGTTCCTCTGGAACGCTGTCATCCTTTACACTCACATAGTACTTAAGTGTATATAGTAACTCATCTTATAGAATACTGACATATACAGTAGCTTAGCATTTAGACCTCCATCGATCCTGGTCTGAACACTATCGATTCTTGCTTTGATGTCTGTAATCTCACTATTATGAAGCATAAGAGCCATCTCCACTGCTGTGGTTGTCACTTCAGAAATGACCTTGTGATGACCTGACTTGTTGACTCTGATATTTTGCCTTGATGTCCACCTTCAGTAGTGGATAGCGAGATATGGAGGCTGAAAGTCAAAAGTTCATAACATTGTTACCGATTTGCTCATCAATGTATGTTGTGTCCATGTTTTTGATGCTGGTTTGTACATTGAGCCTGCATCTTTCCCAGCATATGTCGACTCATTTAATTAGAAATCATGTGCCTCTAACAGCTGCAGGTAGAGCAAATCCCCACCGGCAGCTGTTAACCTGTTAAATCCTACAGTCAATCCCTGACAGTGGCATTTAACAAGCACCAGCAAGGTTATTCCACCTGCCCATCGGCACGCCCGTGACAAGAACAAGGGGTGCTGATGGGTTGTCATGACAGCCAGGGTTGTGCTGATGACCTCTGTGGCTGTCATTATAACCATGATTTCTGCTATACATAGCACAAGCGATCGGATGATTGCAGCTCTAAGTCCCCCAAAGAACTATTAAATACAGTGGAAAGTTAAAAAAAGGTTTTAAAAAATATGAAAAAAATAAAAAACACAAACCACCCCTTTTGCACCACTGAAAATAAAACAATTAAAAAATAAAAAATCACATATTTGGTATTGCTACATACAAGCTTTTTTCTATACAGTCAATGAGATTAATAAAATCTACATAGTTTAATACGTAACAGTTCTTTTAAATGGAATCAAATAGAGGGTAAATTGTGTGCATGGTATGTATACGTATACTAAGCCTAATAGCCAATGCCCTGCCTTTGTTTTATATATTACCTTGTATTATCACTACAAATACATGTTAAATGTAACAGGAGAATATTTAGAGCTGGGGAGATCTTATGTGTGGGGGATATTTACTGTGGTGGGAGAAATTTACTGTGTGTGGGGGGAGATTTACTGTTTTAAGGACACAAGTTTGGGGAGAAGGTAAGTGACAGGGGCAGACACAATGTGAGGAGTGGCAGAAATTTAAAGACACAATATGGGGAGCAAGGGGGTAGATGGAGGGCATTTATGAGGAAACAATATGGGTGATGGGAGCAGACACAGTATGGTGAGTGGAGGAATGGGTGCGGACACAGTATGGTAAGTGGGGAGAAGGGTGAAAACACAGTATAGTAAGTGGGAGGATGGATGCAGACACAGTATGATGAGTGGGGGTGCAGACACAGTATGAGTTGGGGGTGGGTGCAGACACAGTATGATGATTGGAGGGGTGGGTGAGGACCCAGTATGATGAGTGTGGGAGGTGGGTGTGGACAGAGTATCGTGAGTGGGGGTGGGTGCTGCCATAGTATGAGGAGCAAGAGGATAAAAGTTTATTGACACAGTTAGGGGAGCAAGGGTGCTGGGATGGGTGCAGACACTGTATGGGGAGTTGAGGGGATGTGTGAGGAGGCAGTTTGGAGATTGAGAGGGTAAATGTATGAAGAGGGAGGGGGAAACATGTGAGGCGACTATTAAGGAGAATAGTGAGAGGAGACAGTATGGGGGGAGAAAAGTGTGAGTGGGCACAGAATAAAGACTGAGTAGTGTGAGGGGGTAGCATGACGGGACAGTGTAGGTGCACAGCCAGAAAGGTATAGTAAGCCAAGGAGGAAGAGTGTGGTGAGGGGACAAACCATAGATACTGGGCCCTAAAGGGAGGACACAGTGTGAGATGATAATGTGAAGAGGTGAACCATTTTGTCTGGACAAAATGAAGAAGAAAAGAAAGGGAATGACTCCAGAGCTAACATCATCTATAAGGTACCTGGATGATTTTTTTTAGTGATACTGGCTAATTTTCATATTTTTATTTATGTTAGAAGCATTAAAGGGGTTGTCCAAGTTTGTGATGAATCTGCAGTCAGTCTATGTGACTGCAGACTTTTGACTTCTCGAAGTGTGCACCGCATGCTGTCAGGATTCTCTCATGTTGGTGATTTGCATACATGCAGTCATGTGCTGACTATACATGCGTGACCTCACTCAGTGAAAATGAATTGAGTGACACTGTACATGTCTAGTCAGCATGCGGCCAGAAAAATACAAATCATACTTGTGCAAGGGAGAATCCTAAAAGTGTGCAGTGTATGAACTGTGAGAATTCAGAAGCCTGCAGTCACATAGAGTGACTGCAGAATTTCATCTGAAATCTGTACAGACCCTTTAATTATAAAATAAAGCCCTGTAGAATGCCATTCCTAACAGTGCGTGATATACTTACTGTCAGAATTCAGTTCGGCTTGCTGGTTCCAGCAGTCATCACTTGGCTACTTCACTTATATGCCATTTTCCGTCTTATGGTCACTTTGACAACTAGCTTCTCTTTCTGCTTCTTTTCTTTTCACTGAACATTGAAACATTGAGGGAATTAGGAAGAGCAACTCGTCGCCACGTGACTAAGTGTGCAAATTGCATATGTCCTTGTGGAGGAGGGGCGCCAAACTGAATTTTGGGTCCCAGGTGCCAGAAAACCTAAATATATCTTTGCGTTGACCAGGGTTCCCCAACTCCAGTCCTCAAGGCCTGCTAACAGATCATGTTTTCAGGATTTCCTTAGTATTGCTCAGGTGATAATTGCATACATGATCTGTTGGTGGGCCTTGAGGACTGGAGTTGGGGAACCCTGGCGTAGACTACCTTAATTCTCTAAAGTGTGAATTTCTCTATTTCATAGTGGTTCTTAGTGAATTCATAATTCATAGTGAATCAATTCTTCAATCCCTACTGATAAGTCTTGCTTATGGAGTATACTGGTCTCTACTTTTCTTGTATGAGTAGTAATTTATAAGTAACGCATAGGAAATGATTGCTTTTACCAATACTTCTGCCTAACATTGTGAAACACTCAAAGCCTCTCTGTAAAAGACGTGCTCATCCCATGATGAGAGACTTCATTGAAAAGACAACCTGGTGTGGGACTTTGCTGTCTAGTCTTCAACAAGCCTGAATATCCAGGCTGGTCAATTCTATCTGAGAATGAATATCTCATCTCTAAAATCACTATAAATTCCAATGTTTTGCAGTACTTTGCAGCTTACATCAGGTAAGATATAATAGTCCTTTATGTATTCATCCATTTTCTTTAAGTTTATGTAAAGTTGTCACGCACAAATAATTTCAGTTGAATATTCCTGTTGTAATAGCGGTTAAAGAAATGACATGAATAACTAAGTGCAGCATTTGAGAAAGAACATGTTAAGTAGAAACGATTACATAAATAACAGACATAAATTACCGATAAAGTTTGAAACTATCACATTTTCATTTCTTTGCATTTCTGTTTTGTTTCTCTACATATCAATAAAATCATTGATATGGTTGTAGATTCACTTATGTTTCCTTCACTTCAGGGAAGGGAGGAGGAAACAAATTTTCTCATTTAGTTTTAGACATATTTGTCAACTGTTTAACCCCTTCCAACCATGGTTAATTTTAGTGTTTCCTTGGCTGTTCTTTTTACACCATTCATTGAACAGTAAAAATAACCCGATAACTTGATTTTTCAGGTCACATTATGAAGACTGTGATACTCAACTTGCAAAGATTTTTTTATTTGTATGGAAAAAAAAGAGTGTCATCATTTTCGGAGACCTTTAACATTTTAACATTTTTTATTGATGGATTTGTGTGAGGTACTGTTTTTTTTTCAGAGGGCTAGATTATTTATTGATACCATGTTGGATTATAGATTCAATTTATATAGGATTTTATTGCATTTTTGGGAAATGTCCAATGATTGAAAAATGGCAATTCTTGCATTTTGACATTTTTTTGTTTCCAGCATTTACTGCGTAGATGAAACAATTTTGTATTTTGATAGGTTAGGCTTTTATGAAATCAGCAATGCAAAACATATTCTTTATTTTTTTTCTTTATTTTTAAAAGGGGAGAAATATAAAAATTAAAATTTTTAACATATACATTTATTTTTATATATTTAAATTTAATTTCTTTTAGTCCTTTAATGGTACTTGAACTTGGAGTTTTATACTTGTGCAATATACTACAATACTATAATATTGTAATAAGCAAAAAAAAGTGATGCAAAGTAACCCTTTTAACAGTTGCTGTAGCATGAAAAGTGTCTAAAAATTTACCAAGTTTAGAACACAGTATGAGTCACCATAATGAATTTTTGCGCTTTTGACTAAATAATGTAAAAGATTAGACACTCTGATTATAATCTTCTACAAATGTGTACAATATGATAATGAATTCATACTGAATTAGAAGTATTTAATGAAAAGCTCAATTTTTATGTCTTTTTCGCTGTTTCAGACAGATATACAGATTATTCAGAATGATAGTAGCCATCAACCGAAATGTAACTGTTTTCCTGGATTGAAATGAGAATGAACTAAAAGGTAAAAATAGGTAAAAATTACAAAATTAGTAAATCACAACATCTACTAGAATGTATGGTAATGGCATAAATCTGTCAAATAATAAAATGTTTAGAAATTAAATTTTGCCATTAGATCCAATTTTCATTCTACTGTATTTGTACTATAATCTGGCCTTCTATAGCAGAACTGTTTTGAATCCAAATATGCTATTGTATCACTGGTAGCCAACAGCTAGACACAGAGGACACAAGTCAAAGATAGAGTAAGAGGACATTTATGCTACAGCCTTTTGAACCTGCATATTTTTTTATTGAGGAAGAGACATTAGAATTGTTTTTTTCACATTAGTTCTCCAATTCACACTTCAATAGTTTCAATGTAAAAAGGTAAGAAAAAACTTACTAGGCCACAGATGTTACTTTCCCTTATTTAAATAATACGGGTAAAGTGTCACCTTGATGCGCTGCTGATGGATATAGACGGCCAGACGGTAAACTTTCAAAACTTTATTTAAACAGATTTTATAGGTCAACGCGTTTCAAGGACAACACATGATCTCTTAATCAGGACAAAACCGTTCCCTTATTTGGCACTTCTTTCATATTGAGATGGTATATTTTTTGATTATGTTTGCAGCTTCTCCTGCTACTGGCCATACATTTTCTCTGAAATGGCAAATAAATTCTTGAATATGTAAAACACAGATGGACCGACTCAGCAAGAGGGTGAGACTTTTGTTTAGTAACTCCTTGCTTTTTCTAAGGGCTTGTTTACACTGGCTGACCCAGGGCAACCATAGAAGCCCTGTTATTTAGGTAAGCCACACTTCTAATGTGAACTAAAGAATCATTAATAGATTGTTCTGTGCATACAGAATATCATTGTTCTCGGCAGCACATGTCCTGTTTGCACAGGATGATGTGCTGCCAAGAATTATGATTTAAAATTAAGCTGAAAAATAATTTTACACAATTAACAATCTCATTCATTTGGTGACTGACATCCTATTAGTATCAAGTGATTACTGGGAAAAGAAAAGATAATTGCATTTTTGGGACCTATAGTCTACTCTCTTATCTACACAACTTCCTCTGTTACTCCACATCACTCTAGTCACAAAACACATTTCTGACCATCTTTTACAGTCTATGATGCTGCAGAGTCAAAAAACAACATACATTGCTCTATACGTAATGCAAAGAAATATGCTAAAGGGGTTTTCAAATTTTAGAAAATTGGTTTCCAACTGATCAGGTAGAAGTACAAAAAATAAAGATAGCACTTCCTCTCCCTCAGTCGAGTGCTGGTTCCCCACAGTTTCTTTCATGTCTGTATTTTGACTGCAGTAGAAACATCATGACTACAGCATGCCATGTTGCTTTTGCCAATAATTGTAACCAAACCAATACTGCCTTTGCTGACAGCACAATCTATCGAGCTAAGTTATTGGCTGCAGCCGGAATGCATAGTATATTTATAATGTCACTACTACAGAGAAAACACATGCACCAGAGCAGCGGTGTAGAGTTGGTGTTGGCACCGGACCTGGGGAGGTTGAGTACTATATTTGTTTTTTACTGCTGTATGATCAGTAGTTGTAGATTAATTCTCTTTACTATATCCTTTACTGTGGGTCCAATACTGTATAGTTGCCCTCAACCGCCAAATTTTAAGAAAATTTTGGATCAGTTATAAATCAGACTTTAAAGTTACGGTATGTAAAAATAACGAAGTTATACTTCAAAATTTGCCATCAAATAATATTTTAACTTTTCTTACAAGTAAGGAACTTATTTTTTTTCATAAAATCACCCAAAACAGAGTCAATGTCATGGTGCTGTGATATTTTAGCGAGCCATCATTATTTTCTTCATTACAATGCTACTGAATAACCTTCAACAATAATATTTTTTTCAGTAGAATAATTTAGCTATTTTTCTAGTTCATGTTAGTACTATGTTATATGAAGTTCTACCGCACCTTTCTAATCAAACACTTGCTTTTATCTTTCCTCATAAAGGAATTGAAATGGCTTCTTTCAGGCTTCTGTTGCCTCCGGGGAGATAAGGACCCTGCGGTTAACAGGATGAAAGATTTTTGTTTAGAAAATTTTATTTAGACAATGAAAAATGACCTCTGTAAACTCAAAGCTATCTTATTTTGGGGGCTTTAGGCTTCTGGCAGATAAATCAATTGGACCCTTGGGAAAGAAGAAAAAAAATATCGCAGTAGCAATGTAAGAGCAATGCTGTACATTTATGTATGAGAGTTCAGAGAAGAATATGACATTATTTTTAAAAAATTAGGACATTTTGTAATATTTCATTTTAGGTTATTTGCAAATTTAATCTTGTTGATTTACAATATATGATATTTATCTTGTATAACATAGACTTTAATACAGATGTAAGTACGTATTTTCAGATTCTCTTCAGTAGACTGATAACACCTTTATATAGTCCAATATAATTATATTTTTATACTTTTCTCTTTTGATTTAAAGGTGAAGTAGTCAGCCCTTTTTATCTGTGCTAAGTACAGTGTATTCTGGGTAGCAGGAGGAAAATCAATATTATGATTAACTGCTCTTTTTTGGATAAATTATTTTGTTGTTGGTTGCCTGCTAATAAGTTGTCTAAGAAAAACTCCAGCAGATAACCAGAAGTGGTTTTGCACGTCTGCTTAGCCCCGAGGTTCTTGCAGGTCCTCACAGCATGAATTTGCACTGCATGTTTGCTTTCTAAGGAGGAAATTTTGCACTTTGAAATTTGTTTTATACTCATGTCATGTGGAGTGCAAAATTAAGGTGAAAAGTTATGCAGAAGTAAATCGTGAGCTCGACAAGTTAGCAAATCAAGAGACAGCTACTTAACATGTATTGATGCTCAGTTGTTATTAATGGGATAGTAACTCTTTGGAGTCTGATTGAAAGGGTGAAAATATCAAGTAAATGAGTTGAATTCTGAAAACTTTCACTTTTGTATCTAGGTTTTTAAAAAAAATATTCAAAATTTATGACATTTAGCATACCGCTACACAGGGATCTAAAGCACCCCTCCATTTTTTTCATTTGACCGCTTGGGGTGGGCTTAAAATTCAAGTCCCCTGCCCCCTGTCTGTTACTCACCTTCCGACATCTTTTACCTGTTTTCGCCACCGCTCTGGTCCAGTGTTTGCTGGAGCGAAACTGAGGTCACTAATTAATAGGAAAAAAAGTATTCAAAACAGGCAAAAACATTTTTCCCAATATATCCACTCTATTAGATACATAAACTACATATAAAAACAACATAAAGACAAGGACATATAAAATATTAAAAAAAGATCAAGAAGGAGGAAGGGTATTATTCTATATATATTTTATACTAGCTGAAGAGCCCGGCGCTGCCCGGGCATAGTAACTAACTGTGGTTAGTTATAACAAATTATAATTATCTTCCATCCCATAGTCCCATGCCCATATACCCATCATACATATCCACGATCCCATAGGCCCGTGCCCACATACCCATCATACATATCCTCCATCCCATAGTCGAGTGCCCATATACCCATCACACATCCTCCATCCCATAGTCCCATGCCCATATACCCATCATACATGTTCTCCATCCCATAGTCCCATGCCCATATACCCATCATACATATTCTCCATCCCATAGTCCCATGCCCATATACCCATCATATATATTCGCCGAATGCCCATAAACCCATCAAACATCCTTCATCTCATAGTCCCATGCTCATATACCCATCATACATAATAATAATAATAATAAATTTTATTTTTATAGCGCCGACATATTCCGCAGCACTTTACATATCAGAGGGGATTTGTACAGACAATAGAAATTACAGCATAACAATAATCACATACAGTAGATTATAACAAATAACAAGAGGAGTGAGGGCCCTGCTCGCAAGCTTACAGTCTATGAGGAAAGAGGGAGACACGAAAGGTGGGTGGTAACAGTTGCTCTGATTGTATGGACCAGCCATAATGTTAAGTGTGTAACAGTACAGACACAGAGGGCTAATGGATGCATAAAGCATGTGGGAACATGATGCTGGGAACCTGGTTATGGTAAAACTTTTGGCTCTGCCACACAGGGATAGGTTAGGTTAATGTGTTGAGGCGATAGGCCAGTCTGAATAAATGCGTTTTCAGGACACGCTTAAAATTGTGGGGATTGGGGACTAATTGTATTGACCTGGGAAGTGCATTCCAAAGAATTGGCGCCGCACGTGTAAAGTCTTGGAGACGGGAGTGGGAGGTTCTGACTATTGAGGATACTAACCTCAGGTCATCAGCAGAACGGAGGGCGCGGGTAGGGTGGTATACTGAAACAAGGGAGGAGATGTAGGGTGGTGCTGAGCCATGGAGGGCTTTGTGGGTGAGGGTAATAAGTTTATACTGAATTCTGGAGTGGATGGGTAGCCAGTGTAATGACTGGCACAAGGTAGAGGCATCGGTGTAACGATTGGCGAGGAATATGATCCTGGCTGCAGCATTCAAGACAGATTGGAGAGGGGAGAGTTTGGTAAGAGGGAGACCGATTAGAAGAGAGTTACAATAGTCGAGACGAGAATGAATAAGAGAAACAGTAAGAGTTTTTGCAGAGTCAAAAGTAAGAAAAGGTCGAATTCTAGAAATGTTTTTGAGGTGCAGATGACAAGAGCGAGCCAGTGATCGAATGTGGGGGGCAAAGGAAAGCCCGGAATCAAGTATGACCCCAAGACAGCGGGCATGTTGCTGGGGAGTAATAGTGGAACCACACACAGAAATAGCAATGTCGGGTATAGGTACATTAATAGCAGGAGGAAGCACCAGGAGTTCAGTCTTTGACAGGTTCAGTTTCAGATATAGTGAGGACATGATATTAGACACAGCGTTTAGACAATCGCCAGTGTTTTCTAGAAAGGCTGGCGTGATGTCAGGAGAAGAAGCGTATAATTGGGTGTCATCAGCATAGAGATGGTACTGGAAACCAAATCTACTGATTGTTTGACCAATAGGGGCAGTGTACAAGGAGAAGAGGAGGGGGCCTAGAAACGATCCTTGAGGAACCCCAACAGTAAGGGGAAGGTGAGAGGAGGAGGAACCGGCAAAAGAAACAGTAAAGGAGCGGTCAGAGAGATAGGAGGAGAACCAGGAGAGAACGGTGTCCTTGAGGCCAATGGAATGGAGCATAGTGAGGAGGACCTGATGATCCACAGTGTCGAATGCTGCAGAGAGATCCAAGAGAATTAGCATGGAGTAATGACCATTTGATTTAGCTGTTAGCAGATCATTAGAGACTTTAGTGAGGGCAGTTTCAGTGGAGTGTAAAGAGCGGAAACCGGATTGGAGAGGGTCGAGAACAGAGTTTTCTGAGAGATAGCGGATAAGACGGGAGTGGACCAGGCGTTCCAGGAGTTTAGAGATGAAGGGAAGATTAGAGACAGGTCTATAGTTAGCGGCACAGTTTTGGTCGAGGGATGGTTTTTTAAGTAGTGGATGTATGATGGCATGCTTAAATGAGGAGGGAAAAATACCAGAAGAGAGAGAGAGGTTAAATATTTTAGTTAGGTGAGGGGTGACAGCAGGGGAAAGGGACTGGAGGAGATGTAACGGAAATGGGTCACTGGTGCAAGTAGTTGGGCGAGAAGATGCAAGGAGCCTGCTTACTTCTTCTTCTGTGACTGGTTCAAAATCAGAGAGTGAGAGATGCAGTGGGGGAGGGAGGACAGTGCATGGTATGAGGGGATTTGGAGATAATTTCCTGCCGGATCTGGTCAATTTTTTCTTTGAAGTAATTGGCCAGATCGTCAGCTCGGAGCTCCGTGGTTGGGGCCTGTACTCTTGGATTGAGTAGAGAATGAAAAGTGTCAAAGAGATGTTTCGGGTTATTGGACAGTGAGGTGATGAGGGTGTTGAAATAGGTTTGTTTGGAGAGGTGAAGGGCAGTGTTGTATGTTCTAAGCATAAACTTAAAATGGATGAAATCTTCGTGTAGATTGGATTTTCTCCACAGACGTTCGGCGCACCTGGAGCACCGCTGCAGGAAACGTGTTTGCACCGTGTGCCAGGGTTGTCGCCGTCTGTGTTGTGGTGTTCTATTTATAGGGGGTGCAAATTCATCCAGGGCACTTTGAAGTGTTTCATTGTAATGCTTCAATGCAGAATCAGGACATGAGAGGGAGGAGATAGGGGCCAATGAAGACTGCAAGTTCTTCAGAAGTTTCTGGGTGTTAATGGCCTGTATGTTTCTATAAGACTGGACAGTGGGGGTGACCTGAGCAGCCTGGCAGTTTTTTATAGAGAATGAAAGAAGATTGTGGTCAGAGAGCGGGAGAGGGGAGTTTGCAAAATCATCCACTGCACAAAGCCGAGAGAAGACCAAGTCGAGGGAGTTTCCGTCTTCATGCGTTGGAGAATTAGTAAGCTGCGAAAGGCCAAATGAGGAGGTTAGAGATAAAAGGTGAGTAGCAGATGGGGAGAGGGGAAGAGCAATGGGGATGTTGAAATCACCCATGATGAGGCTAGGGATGTCACAGGAGAGAAAATGTGGAAGCCAAGTGGCAAAATGATCCAGGAACTGATGGGAGGGGCCGGGAGGACGATACACCACCGCCACTTGCATGGAGAAGGGGGTGTAGAGTCTGACGGCATGGACCTCAAAAGAAGGGAAGACAAGTGAGGGTACTTGAGGGATAACCTGAAAGGTACATTTTGGTGATAGGAGCAGACCAACGCCTCCACCAGCTCTATTGTCTGATCTTGGGGTATGAGAGAAGTGTAGCCCCCCGTATGAAAGAGCATCAGCAGCGGTAGTATCTGACTGCTGGATCCAGGTTTCAGTAAGAGCCAGGAGGTTAAGAGAATTAGAAAGGAAGAAGTCATGAATGAAGGAGAGTTTGTTACACACTGAGCGAGAATTCCAAAGTGCACAATTAAGAGAGACAGATGGCATGCAGGGAATATTAATAAGATTAGAGGGGTTTCTGAGTGTAGCAGTGGGGGGGTTTGACTTTCTATAACATGGGGGACCAGGGTTGGGAGCAATGTCTCCTGCGACTAGGAGAAGGAGGATAGAAAGAGTGAGCAGATGGTTAAGTGATTTGTGAGAGCGTCTCTGGTGTTGAATGGTGGGACTGCCTGGATCTGTGCAATTTAACAATGTGAAAAGAGCGTGAGTGCTATACATAGGAGAGGAAAGAAGCGAGGGGCCAATATGGATGGAGTGTGGAGAGTTAATGCCAGGGCGGTGGATGTGTGTGAATGCAGCGGCCAGGATATAAATTACACAAATGCATATGGTATATATTTGTTGTACTCCAAATGTACAGGGAGTAGATGTATATAAATGTCTTACCTGTCTCCTGCCCTGTCTAACTGCCATGTTATAACTGCCAGAAGTACTTTGATACATGTACTTCGATTACATGTGCATAAATGCCACCCCTGCATAAATGCTCCCCCTAGCTATGTCTGAATATATAGGAGGTTAAGGCTAAGTTTTTTTTTTTTTTTTTTTTTTTTTTTGCTCTCTCTTCTCGTTAGTCAATCACACTAAATTGAGACACCAGGACCCAATAAAATGTTGTGGTCAAATAAACACATGTCCAGCACTACATGGATCATAAAGCACTTTGAAAAGTTTCTTGACCTCACAACATAAGGGGACAAGCAGAGTAAGTTGAAAAAAACTATATACCAGATATAAGTTTGCAGAGTTGAAAACACATAGATAGCATTCAGGATTAACTGCTTGCTGACATTGAATGGAGACACAGGAGTGGATTCAGAGCAGAGATTGGAAAAGCTGGTTACCAGATATAAGTTTGCAGAGTTGAAAACACATAGATAGCATTCAGGATTAACTGTTTGCTGACATTGAATGGAGACACAGGAGTGGATTCAGAGCAGAGATTGGAAAAGCTGGTTACCTGTATGAAGAGAATAGAGATGCGTGTCACATTCATCCATGTTATAACTGCCAGAAGTACTTTGATACATACATATCCTCCATCCCATAGTCCCGTGCCCATATGCCCATTATACATATCCGCCATCCCATAGTCCCGTGCCCATATACCCGTCATACATATCCTCCATCCCATAGTCCAGTGCCCATATACCCATCACACATCCTCCATCCCATAGTCCTGTGCCCATATACATATCCTCTATCCCATAGTCCCATGCCCATATACCCATCATACATATCCCCATCCCATAGTCCCATGCCCATATACCCATCATACATATCCGCCATCCCATAGTCCCATGCCCATATACCCATCACACGTCCTTCATCTCATAGTCCCATGCCCATATACCCATCATACATATCCTCCATCCCATAGTCCCGTGCCCATATACCCATCATACATATCCGCCATCCCATAGTCCCGTGCCCATATACCCATCATACATATCCTCCATCCCATAGTCCTGTGCCCATATACCCATCATACATATCCTCCATCCCATAGTCCCATGCCCATATACCCATCATACATATCCTCCATCCTATAGTCCCATGCCCATATACCCGTCATACATATCCTCCATCCCATAGTCCCGTGCCCATATACCCATCATACATATCCTCCATCCCATAGTCCCATGCCCATATACTTGTCATACATATCTTCCATCCCATAGTCCCGTGCCCATATACCCATCATACATATCTGCCATCCCATAGTCCCATGCCCATATACCCATTATACACACCCTCCATCCCATAGTCCCGTGCCCATATACCCATCATACATATCCTCCATCCTATAGTCCCATGCCCATATACCCGTCATACATATCCTCCATCCCATAGTCCCGTGCCCATATACCCATCATACATATCCGCCATCCCATAGTCCCGTGCCCATATACCCATCACACATCCTTCATCTCATAGTCCCATGCCCATATACCCATCATACATATCCGCCATCCCATAGTCCAGTGCCCATATACCCATCACACATCCTCCATCCCATAGTCAACCATTATGACATCATAATGAGCGGCGGCGGGGCTTGCAACCTATGATGACATCAGCGTCGCCATGGCAACCATTGTGACATCATAATGAGGGGTGGGGGCTTGATACGCACACACTGTTTCCCCAGTATGCAGATAGGGGCATTATGACATCATAATGAGGGGCGGGGCTTGACGCGCACACACTTTTTCCCCAGTATGTAGACAGGAGCAAAATTGTTTGGTGAATTGGAGTGCACGGGGTTAAAATTTTGCCTCACAACACAGCTTAGGATGCTCTCGGGGTCCAGACGTGTGACTGTGCCAAATTTTGTGGCTTTAGCTGCGACGGTGCGGATGCCTATCCCGGATATACACACATACATACACACATACATGCATACATACATACACACTTTGAGCTTTATATATTAGATGTATATATATATATATATATATATATATATATATATTTGGTATTCCAGGATTTACTTCTAATGATTTATTTTTAGTACTTCCTTATTTTACAGGATTTAGGCTAATCAATACAAGTTTGTGAGGGCCTTGTTGTGGCTTTCATAAACTTGCACTGAGAACGTGTGATGCAGCTTCTGAGATCCGACCAGTCAGAAGCTGTGCTCACAAGATGAGGTGACGAGATCGGACCAGAGAAGAAAAACGTTGAAGACGCCGGAAGGTGTTACATGACTGGGAGCAGCTAAATTACCTTTATAGCACCACTCTGAAAAAAAAAACTACTAGAGTGGTTCTTTAGATTTATGCATGTATTGCAGTATGGACATTGCATTGTGGTATTCCCGTAGTTGTCATTTTTTATGTCACTGTAATATAAATATTGGTTTCCATTTGGCAATGTTACACCCTTTATTTTCTAGTGTAAACAATTAGTAAAACATAACCTTTGGCATGCCCATATAGCAAAACATATACCAATCTTTTGAGCTGTGGCGTATTGCTCTGTCCATAGTGCTGAAATCGAAGTGCTGTCAGCACATGTAAGTGTAGGTGATTTGCCCTTATATATAACGCAGTGAATCATGCAGATTTGTTTTCTCCTATTTAACTATTGCTTGCTGCAACTGTTCTAAGACTAGGGGCTACATACATAGAAAACACAATAGCAACATTTTTCATTAGGGAAATGTATAAACTGACATGCCAACTACTAAGAAGCTTATTGTACTTAAATATATTCAAAATGAAACTTTTCTCATTTAACTAGACGAACTTTGATCCTGAAACTCTAGCTGACCATACTATCTTGGCCTCATACCATAGCAAAATAAGAGAAAGAGGGTTTGCCATTTACAACAATTCATAATTCATATTTACAAATTACACACACACCTACACTAGGATGCCAAGGAAAAATGAACTTTGCAAATTGGTAAATCTAACCCCTCAAATTTGTTCCTTTTGGCATAAGGATTCACCATGTAAAATATGTTGACATTAAATTTAGATTTACCACTTGCTCAAGTATATATAATATATATATATATACAGTGGGGCAAAAAAGTATTTAGTCAGTCAGCAATAGTGCAAGTTCCACCACTTAAAAAGATGAGAGGCGTCTGTAATTTACATCATAGGTAGACCTCAACTATGGGAGACAAACTGAGAAAAAGAAATCCAGAAAATCACATTGTCTGTTTTTTTTTCATTTTATTTGCATATTATGGTGGAAAATAAGTATTTGGTCAGAAACAAAATTTCATCTCAATACTTTGTGATATATCCTTTGTTGGCAATGACAGAGGTCAAACGTTTTCTGTAAGTCTTCACAAGGTTGCCACACACTGTTGTTGGTATGTTGGCCCATTCCTCCATGCAGATCTCCTCTAGAGCAGTGATGTTTTTGGCTTTTCGCTTGGCAACACGGACTTTCAACTCCCTCCAAAGGTTTTCTATAGGGTTGAGATCTGGAGACTGGCTAGGCCACTCCAGGACCTTGAAATGCTTCTTACGAAGCCACTCCTTCGTTGCCCTGGCGGTGTGCTTTGGATCATTGTCATGTTGAAAGACCCAGCCACGTTTCATCATCAATGCCCTTGCTGATGGAAGGAGGTTTGCACTCAAAATCTCACGATACATGGCCCCATTCATTCTTTCATGTACCCGGATCAGTCGTCCTGGCCCCTTTGCAGAGAAACAGCCCCAAAGCATGATGTTTCCACCACCATGCTTTACAGTAGGTATGGTGTTTGATGGATGCAACTCAGTATTCTTTTTCCTCCAAACACGACAAGTTGTGTTTCTACCAAACAGTTCCAGTTTGGTTTCATCAGACCATAGGACATTCTCCCAAAACTCCTCTGGATCATCCAAATGCTCTCTAGCAAACTTCAGATGGGCCCGAACATGTACAGGCTTAAGCAGTGGGACACGTCTGGCACTGCAGGATCTGAGTCCATGGTGGCGTAGTGTGTTACTTATGGTAGGCCTTGTTACATTGGTCCCAGCTCTCTGCAGTTCATTCACTAGGTCCCCCCGCGTGGTTCTGGGATTTTTGCTCACCGTTCTTGTGATCATTCTGACCCCACGGGGTGGGATTTTGCGTGGAGCACCAGATCGAGGGAGATTATCAGTGGTCTTGTATGTCTTCCATTTTCTAATTATTGCTCCCACAGTTGATTTCTTCACTCCAAGCTGGTTGGCTATTGCAGATTCAGTCTTCCCAGCCTGGTACAGGGCTACAATTTTGTTTCTGGTGTCCTTTGACAGCTCTTTGGTCTTCACCATAGTGGAGTTTGGAGTCAGACTGTTTGAGGGTGTGCACAGGTGTCTTTTTATACTGATAACAAGTTTAAACAGGTGCCATTACTACAGGTAATGAGTGGAGGAAAGAGGAGACTCTTAGAAGTTACAGGTCTGTGAGAGCCAGAAATCTTGATTGCTTGTTTCTGACCAAATACTTATTTTCCACCATAATATGCAAATAAAATGAAAAAAAAACAGACAATGTGATTTTCTGGATTTTTTTTTCTCAGTTTGTCTCCCATAGTTGAGGTCTACCTATGATGTAAATTACAGACGCCTCTCATCTTTTTAAGTGGTGGAACTTGCACTATTGCTGACTGACTAAATACTTTTTTGCCCCACTGTATATACTATATATATATATTATACTAGCTGAAGAGCCCATCGCTGCCCGGGCATAGTAACTAACTGTGGTTAGTTATAACAAATTACAATTATCTTCCATCCCATAGTCCCGTGCCCATATACCCATCATACATATCCACGATCCCATAGGCCCGTGCCCATATACCTATCATACATATCCTCCATCCCATAGTCGAGTGCCCATGTACCCATCACACATCCTCCATCCCATAGTCCCATGCCCATATACCCATCAAACATATTCTCCATCCCATAGTCCAATGCCCATATACCCATCATACATATTTGCCATCCCATAGTCGAATGCCCATATACCCATCAAACATCCTTCATCTCATAGTCCCATGCCCATATACCCATCATACATATCCTCTATCCCATAGTCCCGTGCCCATATACCCGTCATACATATCCTCCATCCCATAGTCCAGTGCCCATATACCCATCACACATCCTCCATCCCATAGTCCCATGCCCATATACATATCCTCCATCCCATAGTCCCATGCCCATATACCCATCATACATATCCCCCATCCCATAGTCCCGTGCCCATATACCCATCATACATATCCGCCATCCCATAGTCAAGAGCCCATATACCCATCACGTGTCCTTCATCTCATAGTCCCATGCCCATATACCCATCATACATATCCTCCATCCCATAGTCCCATGCCCATATACCCATCATACATGTCCGCCATCCCATAGTCCCGTGGCCATATACCCATCATACATATCCTCCATCCCATAGTCCCGTGCCCATATACCCATCATACATATCCTCCATCCCATAGTCCCGTGCCCATATACCCGTCATACATATCCTCCATCCCATAGTCCCGTGACCATATACCCGTCATACATATGCTCCATCCCATAGTCCCGTGCCCATATACCCATCATACATATCCTCCATACCATAGTCCCATGCCCATATACCCGTCATACATATCCTCCATCCCATAGTCCCGTGCCCATATACCCATCATACATATCCGCTATCCCATAGTCCCATGCCCATATACCCATTATACACATCCTCCATCCCATAGTCCCGTGCCCATATACCCATCATACATATCCTCCATCCCATAGTCCCATGCCCATATACCCGTCATACATATCCTCCATCCCATAGTCCCGTGCCCATATACCTATCATACATATCCGCCATCCCATAGTCCCGTGCCCATATACCCATCACACATCCTTCATCTCATAGTCCCGTGCCCATATACCCGTTATACATATCTGCCATCCCATAGTCCAGTGCCCATATACCCATCACACATCCTCCATCCCATAGTCAACCATTATGACACATAATGAGTGGCGGCAGGGCTTGCAACCTATGATGACATCAGCGTCACAATGGCAACCATTGTGACATCATAATGAGGGGTGGGGCTTGACGCGCACACACTTTTTCCCCAGTATGTAGACAGGGGAAAAATTGTTTGGTGAATTGGAACACGCAGGGTTAAAATTTCGCCTCACAACACAGCTTAGGATGCTCTCGGGGTCCAGACGTGTGACTGTGCCAAATTTTGTGGCTGTAGCTGCGATGGTGCGGATGCCTATCTCGGACATACACACATACACACATACATACACACATACATGCATACATACATACACACTTTGAGCTTTATATATTAGATATATATATATATATATATATATACATTTGGTTTCGCCACGTTCAGAAACGCCCGATCTATCAAAATATAAAATCAATTAATCTGATTGGTAAACGGCATAACATACCATACATAATGCGGGATATGCATGACGATAAATACTAAGCAAACATTTAAAACTGCAATATGATGTGCCATTGAGCAACCAGTAAATGATAACTAATCTTAAAAAAAGAAAATTATAAAATATCTATGACCAAAAAGGAACAAAATTAGGAGGTAAGACCTTCAAAATCTTGCTACTTAATTTTTACCATGCATTTTCTTAGCACCCTAGCCTACACACATACACACACCTCTACCTATTTTTACATATAACTATTTTTAGTTAAACTTGTTTTTTTGGGGTATTACAAATGTAGTCTCATTTTAGGTTTATTACTTACCATTACCATTTACGCTAGAGCTTTTTAGCCTTTTGCCTAAGTGCAGTACTAATCCATCTTTGAATTTTGTTAGGCTCTTACTTGTTTGTTGACGCATGCAGCTGGTATCTGGGTTCCTGAGGCAGCAATTTGGGAAGAGCTATAGCTATTTGGATAAGCACCGATCCAAAGATATTCGCTCATCCCTACACATGATCAAGCCTGTATAAAGGCAGGATCATGTGTGCTTCCACCATTCTTATCTAATTAGTGTAGGGATAGGACACAGCTGGAGTGAGGGACAGATTCTGACTGCTTCTCGGTATTTGTATCTCATGACGTATCTCGTTGATTTACATGATTGGTAAATTTGGGGCATGATGATTCATTTGGAGGTAATGCAAGAAGCTGTTGTAGAGCACTGGTGTCAATCACACAGCTTCTATAGAACAATTCATTTGAGTATGGTACTGAAAGCTGTGAGGCGGCACTGGTGTCAGGCAATGCAGAAAGCAGAATTGCGGGCACAGCATTCACACCTGAGAAAATTAGTAGAGAAAGCTACTGACCAAACAAAGCAGGGATCACCACAAAAATATATATTTTATTAATCACAGAGAGACTACACCAAGTAAAAACATTTAAAAGTCACAAAATGACACATACAAAGCACACAAAGCTCATAATAGAGCCAACAAGACAAACCCCATATTGTGAGAATGAATAAATCAGCTCAAGAAGAATATAGAAACAAAAATAGAATTAAAAAACAATCGTATAAGACACTTTAAACAATAAATGACCTGCGAATATATAATATCGCTGAAAGAACCCCCATCAAACTCCTGTTAGTATGGAGTCAAATGCCCATAGTGATAAACGGGCTACAATGACCAGAGACAAATTGTACGTGTCCAATATTTCAGAAGATGTAGCAAATAAGATACATAATATGAACGAACAGTTAAATGCCCACAAAAAACACCGAGGTAATGATTAGAGTATTCACAGTAACATGATTAACAAAAAAATGCCTATACAAAAGAAAGAGCCACATACATACTCAGGGGCGCAGTGCGATCGATCATGCAGAAGGATTCAGACTCCTATAAAGGAAATAAAGCCATAGTAAGCCTGAAAGGCTAAAAATAAATGCAGAAAGATTTTTTTTACAAAGGCTGGATCCTGCCCGCACTGTCCCAGTATGATAACGCTCACATGGGGGAGCTTGTGGAGTGCCCGACGCGTGTCGCCACCACAACTTCGTCTGAGGAAGCCACCATGTGGAGCACAGTTTTTCCTCGTGCTTTGACAAATTCTTTCTTACCACTCTGTGGAGTAGCAGGGCAGGTTCTTTATGCTCAGTGTGCACTGTGTGATGTTAAACACAATGTGCTTAGCCGTAGATGCTCTGTAGCATTGCTCCACTCTGTGGAGTAACAGAGTGCAGTACCTTTGTGTTCCATTCACACTGTGTGCAGTTGACCCAGTGTGCTTTTTGTGAATGCTTGTAGTGCAGCGCTGCCATTGTTCACATTAGCTGCAGTTTTAGACCTCTGCACGATGGACCCCAGGTTGCGAACGCACTTCATTATAATATGTTATTTAGTGCGTTCCGCAAACCCTAACATCTAGTTTGCAAAATAGGGTTGCTTGTGGGAGGTTTCCACTAATTAGGGACACTAGGGGCTCTCCAAATGCAATATGGTGTCCGATCTCAATTCCAGCCAATTTTGCATTGAAAACATCAAATGGCACCCAAACAGTGGTTTACACCCATGTATGGGGTATCACCATACTCAAGACAAATTGCACAACAATTTTGGGGTCCAATTTATCCTGTTACCCTTTGGAAAATAAAAATTTGAGGCTGAAAAGATCATTTTTGTGGAAAAAATATGATTTTTTATTTTCACAGCTCTACGTTATAAACTTTTGTGAAGCACTTGGGGGTTCAAAGTGCTCACCACACATCTAGATAAGTTCCTTGTGGGGTCTAGTTTCCAAAATGGGGTCACTTTTGGTGGATTTCCATTGTTTAGGTACATCAGGGGCTCTCCAAATGTGACATGGCGTCCGCTCTCGATTACAGCCAATTTTACGTGCAAAACCTCAAATGGAACTCCTTTCCTTCCGAGCCCTGCAGTGCGCCTGAAGAATGGTATTTGTGCACACTTGGGGTATCAGTGTACTCAGGAGAAATTGCACAACAAATATTGTGGTTCATTTTCTCCTGATATCCTTGACAAAATAAAAAAAATTGTGTCCATATTAAAATTTTTGTGAAAAAAGTTAAATGTTAATGTGAAGCAACTGAAGGGTTAATAAACTTTTTGAATGTGGTTTTGAACAACTTGAGGGGTGCAGTTTTTAGAATTGTGTCACTTTTGGGTATTTTATGTCATATAGGCCCCCAAAGTGAATTCAAATGTGAGGTGGTTCCTAAAGTAAATGGTTTTATAAATTTTGTTGGAAAAATGAGAAATCGCTGGTCAAATTTTAACCCTTATAACGGCCTAACAAAAAAAACTATGCTTCAAAAATTATGCTGTTGTAAAGTAGACATGTGGGAAATGTTATTTATTAACTATTTTGTGCGACATTACGCTCTGATTTAGGGACATAAAAATAAAAAATTTGAAAATTGTGAAATTTTAAAAATTTTTGCTAAATTTTCTTTTCTTCACAAAAAAACACAAGAAATTTTGAAGAAATTTTACCACTATCATAAAGTACACCTAAATAAAATGGAAAAGGTTGGTGATATTAACTTCCTGCTTATGGCACTTTAGTATATGGGAGGAGGGAAACTTTTCAAGAAGGGTGGTGACCATGTGGCCATTTTGAAGTCCGCCGTTTTGGATCCAACTTTATATTTTCCAATGGGAAGAGGGTCATGTGACACATCAAGCTTATTGAAAATTTCATAAGAAAAACAAAGGTGTGCTTGGTTTTAACGTAATTTTATTCTTTCATGAGTTATTTACAAGTTTATGACCACTTATAAAATGTGCTCTAAGTGCTGCCCATTGTGTTGGATTGTCAATGTAACCCTCTTCTCCCACTCTTGACACACAGATAGCAACACTGGGGAAGAAAGGGGGGTCAGATTCCTTGTAGGAATGCTCAGACCTGACATCCATAATGTGGTGGTGCATCATCTTGCTGGAAAAACTCAGGGAACATGCCATCTTCAGTGCATAAAGAGGGCAACACATCATCATGTAGCAATTTCAGATATCCAGTGACATTGAGGTTTCCATTGATGAATAATGGCCCCACTATCTTTTTACCCGATATACCACATCATACCATCAATTATGGGTGTCAGGTCCGAGCATTCCCACATGAACAGTTTCCTCGAAAGTGGATTGTTCGTTGTGGGCCAGTTGAATGGCCACCAAGGTCTCCTGATCTGACCCCCTTAGACTTTTATTCTTGGGGTCATCTGAAGGCAATTGTCTATGCTGTGAAGATGCAAGATGTGCAGCATCTCAAACAATGGATACTGGAAGCCTGAGCTAGCATTTCTTCTCTGGTGTTGCTATCAGTGTATCAAGAGTGAGAGAAGAAGGCTGCATTGACAATCCAACACAATGGGCAGCATTTTGAACACATTTTATGAGTGATCATAAACTTGTAAATAACTCATGACAGAATAAAGCTATGTTAAAACCAAGCACACCATTGTTTTTCTTGCAAAATTTTCAATAAGTTTGATGTGTCATATGGCCCTCTTCCCATTAAAAAAATAAAGTTGGATCCAAAATGGCAGACTTCAAAATGGCCACCATGGTCATCACCCATCTTCAAACGTTTCCCCCCTCCCATATACTAATGTGCCACAAACAGGAAGTTGATATCACCAACCATTTCCATTTTATTTAGGTGTATCCATATAAATGGCCCACCAATATGTCACAAAAAAACAGTCTCAGAATCAGTGGGACATAAAAAAGTCTTATGAAATTAAGTAAAAAAATATATTTAGGGATTAGATAGGGAGAAATGTAGGGTATTTTCTAATAAATCTAATTACAAAAGTGGTTAGGGTGTAAAGATATATATTTAGAAAGGACTTTTTTTTTTATCTCAGACCACACCTTTAATCTCCACGTCTCTATATTTTTCAAATGTTACACTATATTAATACATTTGGTGCAATTTGGTACCTCAGCTCAACTTTTATGAAATGTGTTATACTTATCTGGAGTCCAATGTGTCAAATGTTGCATGTTTAAGCACAATTTTGCACAAATTGTGACTTTTAAAAAGTAGATGAAACATAATATTGTTTTCAAGCTTTTTTTTTAAAACAGTTATGACCTGTATAAAATTTGAGAGTGTAATATAGAAATGTATTTATAATATGCTGTACTTCATTAAAAACAATTAAAAATGACCCCTTATCTTGTCTTCTTTAAAGGCAACCTGTCACCAGACATAACACTGTTAGCCTGCAGATATACACTTAATGTGCAGTATAACAGTGTTATGATGCTGCCTCGTACCTGCACGCAGCCGATTGCAGCAGGGAGAAAATTTTCTTTATTCTCCCGCTGGTATTTAGTCATGGGGGGGGCACTGGTTCAGTCACTGTTCTAAGTATGCAAAGTGCCACAATGTAGAATCAGTGTCAGTCACGGGCGCAAGTACAGTGGCCACTCTTTATACTCAGAGCAGTGACTGAACTGGCTCTGCCCCGCCCCTATGACTGAATACTGAATGCTGGCAGGGAGAATAAAGAATATTTTCTCCCCGCTGCATTCGGCTGTTAACCTGCAGAATAACCCGATATCTGCAGGCTAACGGCATTATTTCTGGTGATAGATTCCCTTTAAATTTTAGCATGGGTGCTAAAAATTGGTGAATTTAACGGACCATGAATAATTAACAAGGGAATGTCACAAATTGTGAAACATTTTGTGCATAAGCAGAATGATAATTACAGTGAAATGCCCCTCAATATAATATGTATAGAAACTACAAATAATCATGCAAACAAAAAAAAACAAAAGTGCTGGTTTGGTGTATATATCCAAAAAGTTGTTCGTTCCAGAATGGTAAAAATGGCCTAGCCCTTTAGGGGAAATTCATGACTCATTGAGTTTATAAGTACCAATTAGTACTCAATAAATAAAATTACTTGTATAACTTCAAAGCTCCAGAATATAATCTGGGAAGATAGACATCTGACAAGGACAATGTGACTTTTGTCTATCGACTGTACAATACAAATCAAATTTCATCAACATGCATAACAAATCATCCATAATTGATCTTGTCTGTGATGTGCAGTGATCAGCCATGTACTGCGGATAATTCACTCATATGTAGCTATTATATAATATGTAATTTTACTGTCATTAGATTATGATTGCTTTGTGCATAACTAATGGACAGCTGAATTGAGTTCAACATTTTATTGACTTGTTTTAGCTTCATCATAATGTACTAACTGTGAATAGGCAGAAAGAAATCTAAGATCACATTTGTTCTATTTAAGATTACTTAGAGCAGTGCAAGATAACAAAGTAACTAAAGGCCCCGCCAGCGAAATGGCTGTGTGTGACGGGGATCAGCGACCGCCCCCCCCGCAGGGTATCGCTGATCGTGCACTATTGTGACTGTCGTTTTTTGATCATTGCTCTCCCGCTGGCCAGCGTGCATCGCTGCGTGTGGCAGTGGGAGCCAAAGATCAGCGAGGCTCCCAGCACTCTAAGCAGGCACTGGGAGCTGGTCTCTAAGGTAAATATCGGGTTACTAAGCGGCGCGCGTTACTTAGTTACCTGATGTGTACCTTAGAAACCTGCGTGCTCAAAGCTCCCGGCGTGAGCACGCAGGTTTCTAAGGTACACATTGGGTTACTAAGTGACGCGCGCCGCTTAGTAACCCGATATTTACCTTAGATACCAGTGTCCTCGCTGGTGCCAATCGCTGCTGAAGCTGCCTGTTTGGCAGCTCACCAGCGATCATGTAGCGATGCACCAGCGATCCTGACAAGGTCGTATCGTTGTCGGGATCGCTGGTGGATCGTTTAGTGTAACGGGGCCTTTACTCTAGAGGTTTAGGTAACAGAAGTAGTAAACAATCAAGAAATTCAACACTTAGGCTGTGTGCACACGCTGCGGATTCCGCTGCGGATTAATCCGCACGGATTTTGCAAAAACCGCAGATAATCCGCAGGTCCAAAGACCTGCGGATTATCTGCGGTTTTGCCTGCGGTTTGGTCCTGCGGATTCACTATCTCCACAATGGTGGAGATAGGAACCCGCAGCGGTTTCCGCAGAAAGAATTGACATGCAATTCTTTCTGCGGATTCAAAACCGCAGCAAATCCGCGCGGTTTTTTCCGCAGCGTCGGCACAGCGTTTTTTGTTTTTCCATTCAAATGAATGGTACTGTACACCGCAGCTAAAACTGCTGCGTGTCCGCAGCGGCCAAAACCGCTGCGGAAACGCAGCGGAATCCGCAGCGTGTGCACACAGCCTTATAGTATTATGCACAGGTCCTGTTCAGGATGCTTACAAAAGTGTCCCATTTGCTTTGAGTACTTTTATTTTCAAGTACATTTTCTCAATTTATGACACTAAGATCATCTCTTTGTCTTTGGAAATTCCCCTTCATGAAGATTACTGCCCTTGTAGCACCTCTACTTTACAGCTTATTAAAGGATATGTGAAAAGTTGCTATTTGTGATGGGTATTACTCAAGTGACCCCAGACTCATACATTTGTGCTGTGAATTCGCTTTCTGGCCTACCTCTAGCTACTAGTGAAGGTAGTGGAGCTGGTTGTATTGACAGAAGGGTCGCAAGTTCTCTTTCTGTGCTCTGGTGGTGACTGGAGGTAATGGAGCTGATCTGATTAACAGAGGCTTGCCACCTGATAATGAGGAGGACGATTGGAGATCTGGAGTTTCTGACTGGATTTAAGACAGCCGACTCCCTCTATCCCTGCTGGTAATTTTTTCCTGCCTCCTGAGGTCTTAGTTTCCAGCTCAGTCCCTGCATGCTCAGCTAAGTGTTCTTTTGCTATTGTTCACATTTGATCTGGTTTTGTCTATTTCAGTTTTGTGTGGTCATCCAGCTCTGGCTGGGGATGTGCTGAATCTCCATCCATATGTTACTGCTTGTGCCAGTTTGTTTTTGTCCCTTATTAGATTGGCCTCTTTTTTGCTCTGCTTTCAGAATATACCAGAGTGCTGATATAGTGGACAAAGTCGTGCGACTTCAGTAATTTTCTATCAGACGTGTTGGACATTTTTTGCAGGGTTTTTTGCGTGATTGCAGACAGTGTCTTTCCTTTCCTGTCCTGTCTAGTTAGTGTGGGCCCCATCATTTGCTCAGTCTATTTTCCTACCTGCGTTTGTGTTTTCATCTTGTCTCACGGACAATATATGTTTGGGGGCTATCTATTCCTTTGGGGTCTGCTCTGGGGCAGTTTAGATTTCCCCTTTCTTGCTTTAGGCTTATTTAGCTCTCTGGCTGTGTTGAAGCATCTAGAATCATCGTAGGTACGCTCCACGACTACTGCTAGTTGTGTGGATGGGATCAGGGGTCTGTAATCTGCTTAGTTACCAACCTCTCTGGTTTTCTGTGGCTTAGCTTGGTCTTGCTCTCCTCCTCGGTGACCCAATCATAATACATTTGATATTTTGTCTCACCTATTGGACCATATTATTGTCATGATCCCAGTGCAGATCTTTGACCTGCATGCCAGGGGTTAATGTCTTGAGCCCAGTTCAGACTTTGACCTGCACACCTGGGGTTAATTATTGTTGCCTCTCTTTGGTTTGGGGAGAGCTTCTTATAGCCCTGGGAAGTTCCAATCCCCGTCAGTTATACATTTGCCCTTGGCTGATTGTGGTGACCCCTGTGTGCCTGTGCCTTGTGCCTGTCTTCTAGCTTGCTTCTATGGTTCTGACCCTTTTCTGTCCCCCATTGTGAGCTTGCCTTTTGATTCTGTACTGTGTATATGCTTCTCTGGTTTCTGACTGCTGATAAATCCTGACTATCCGTTCTGTCTAATCCTTTGGTACTGTCTGCTATCTCATGCTTTGACCCTGGCCTGATCTTGTTTACGTCCCTGTCTATGCCCCTTTGTAACTTTGTCCCATAGTTACCCTTCTAGGAGTTTTCCTTTAGCTCTAGCTCTCTGGAGTTTTGGCCATGCCCCCAGCAGTCACGTGCTTCAGGTCCTGTTGGTCTGGCACGCATCTTCACTGCTGCTGCCCCGCTCCACAGGTATCTTAGAGCACAGTTTGTCTTACTAAGGACTTGCGCACTGGCTCAGTGAGCAAGTGCAGTGTGGTATTCCTGATAATTATGTCTAGAAGTGCCCCTCCTCCTGCATAAGTTGTAAAACATAATTGTCCTTCATTGTTGTCAAAAACTGTTCTTTTTGCTTGACCTGCAGGTTTCAGATCCCTAGTTTATTAAAAGGTAGTTGAAGTCCTCCATAATAATTACTTCTCCCTAGAATCATAGAATCATAGAATGGTAGAGTTGGAAGGGACCTCCTTGGTCATCTGGTCCAACCCCCTGCTTAATACAGGATTAACTAAATCATCCCATTTGTTGCCTCATCTATTTGCTTTATGAGGATAGTTTTTGTCACCTCTATTATATTTGGAGGCTGATAACAAATCCCTTTCAGTATTTTATTATTCTTCCTCCTCCCCTTATTTCCATCCACTCAATATAATCTACTTACTTTCTATAATATTTTGCCTGTTCCTATATTAATGCATACTTCTCGATAAGAGGATTAACCTCTTGTTTCAAGTTTTTTGATGCTGTAAGTTGCAGTGTTGCATGTTTAGAAAACCATATTATTCATTTGTGTCAAAATTGGATAGCATACAAACTACACTTGTACTTCTGTTGATAAATGAACCTAGTGACATACTTTTTCTATAATAATAATAATTTTCTTTATTTTTATATAGCACTAACATATTCCACAGTGCTTTACAGTTTGCACACACTATCATCACTGTCCCCGATGGGGCTCACAATCTAAATTCCCTATCTGTATGTCTTTGGAATGTGGGAGGAAACCGGAGTACCATGAGGAAACCCACGCAAACAAGGGGAGAACATACAAACTCCTTGCAGATGTTGTCCTTGGTGGGGCAGTGCTATCCACTGAGTCACCGTGCTGCCCCTATAGGCATGTGACCGTCATAGAATAGATCCTAACTACTTGGAGTTCTGTTCTGTTAGCCCGAGTGCAAAGTTGCTAACAAAGTCTTCAAACAGAGGCTGGACAGAAATCTGTCTGAGATGATTTAGTGAATCCTACATTGAGCAGGGGGTTGGACATGATGACCCTGGAGGTCCCTTCCATCTCTAACATACCATGATTGTATGATTCTAAAGAGCAATTCTTACTGAGATAAACCAGACTAGTGCATGTGCAATTTGCTACGCCATTTAACGGCATAGACATCATGTAATACCACTTTTTCTCAGCATCTCTAATGTAGGAATGTATGGCCTCAATTGATATCAGCTGATTGCCAGCAGTTTCTGAAGTTGCCTATCTACACTTGATAAGACTCCAATTTTATTACCTGTCACAACCTATTTATCCTATTTCCATAATATTACATAAACCTAATTTGAAGCCAATTTTTATTGCCTTCCTTATTTGATTGAAATATACAATGCCTAAAAAGGGCAATTCCATTTACTTTTTTGAGGTGAGCATCTGAGATAACATTTTTTTAATGATTCAATGAAATTAGTAGAGCTGCGCATGGAAGCCTTAAAGCTCTAAATATGGCTTCCATGGACAGATTGTACACTTGTCATTGAGCATAACAAGTTCCAGAACCTTGAACCTTTATCCCCTATACGGTGATCTGGACCTACACAGTGTTCTCTGGGTTATATCCATGGAGTGGCTGCTGGACAGTGGAGTAAGAAGGCAGAGAAAGATCCATACCAGAGAGAGCAAATATTGGAAAAAAAAAATCAGAATTGAGGCACAAGGTAAATGCTAGAAAGACAGAGTCAGGTAACAAGGGTAAATTTGGTTCAAAGCTATAGATATCGTTTACAGTAAGCAAATTTACAGTGACAGACTGGTACAGAGGGGAGAGGACCCTGACCTTGCAGACATTCTACAGGATAATGGGGAAGAGACAGAAGGTCGGGGGTGCAGCAGCTCTGGTGGTGGTGAGGCGGCAGCTCAGGCGGTGGTGAGGCGGCAGACTGGTTGTTGTAGGCTGTAAGCTTTCCTGAAGAGATAGGTTTTCAGGTTCCGTCTGAAGGATCCGAAATAGGAAATTGATATGCAGTAATCGCAGGCGGCATGGATCAGTGACTGGCTGCATGAAATATATGCGGAACTTGACAGCAATTCTGCAACCCGGATCTGTTTCATATTGTTTGCAGTTTGGACAGCATGAATCAAATAACAGGTTCCCTCTAAACCTGCATTTATTCAGAAGATTTGATGCCCTGTTGAGAAAGAAAATCAATATAGCACACTGGACCTACTGTAGAAATCACATGATGGTAAAAAGTGGACAACCCCTTTAAATGTTCTAATACCATTTTAGAATCAAATAATCATCAAGTCATCTTGTGTGCTATAAAACAAATTAAAAAAAATTAATACGATAAACACATTCAATGTTATGCAATGCTGTAATATAATATGCAGGCATATAATAAGCAGAATTCTTTTGAGAAATGAACTAAAGGTAATGCAACCATATACTGTACCTGTGTTTCAAGCCCTAAGTGGCTTCTTTAAATTTTAAATATGTTGCAAAAAGTTTATTTCATTTTTGTGATCTTTTTACAATTATGAACATGTAATAACATTTTCAGAAGTATCCAAAGCCGAGGGAAATGAAAGCTATATGGTTTTTACAGAATCATTCATCAAGAACTAATTGAAGCCTTCATACAGTTTAGAGCTGATAAAACACTGTAACAATAAACAATAACAAAATTCACTGGAGAAGGATTTGTTTTGCCTTGAGGGATAGAGTTCTGTTCTATCTAGGGGATTCCTAGTTAAAGCATCACCATTTCTTTCTTTTCAATTTGATTTGGGATAAACAGACCTTCCTCTTGATAATCATGAAGGGGAAGCTGTGTCAAATGTATTAGTATTGCTCCAATGGAGCTATTCTCATTGTAGACATTTGCGATTGTTCGTGTTTGACATTCTATAGAAACATAAGCAGAATATTTCAGACAAGTTTAATCTTCTCACTGTTTTTTGCACAAAGTGTAATTATCATATTCTGCATCTTCAAAATTTGAAGCTTCCAAATGAAAGTATTTTATTTAAATCAAGTCTGTCATCAGGTTTTACAATGCGAACTGCGCAAAATTATTAAGTAGATCTCTTGGACCTGATGCTGTACATACATTTTTGAAACGCATGTTAGAATGGCTATATAATCCTTTTTGAAAGTTATTCAGGCTTATCAGATGTATCGTATATTGTTTGTATTTCATAATCTAATGACAGGTCATTAGAAAAAAAATAAGTACACCCTGTTTGAATTCTATGGTTTTACATATCAGGGCATAAAATAAGATCTGGTTCTTCAAAGATCTTACAATGACTGTAGGAGCAGACAACACATGACAAATTACATTATTTATTTAACAAAAGCGAGACCAAAATGTAGAAGCAGTTTTTAAAAAAATAAGTACACCCCATAGCTTATAAAACCACCTTTATCATGATTAACATGATGTAATGGTTTTTTTGTATGACTTTATCAATCCAATAATTCTGGTGGCTTTATGGCAATTATTCTTTACAATGTTGCCTAGATTCATTGAGATTTTTGAGCATTCAATTAATCACAGCTGTTTTAAAGTCTCGCCACAGCATTTCAGTTGGTTTGAGGACTAGTCTTTGACTTTGCAACTGCAACACCCTGATTCTTATCTTTTTTCAGGCATTCTGATTTATGTTTGCTGGTGTGTTTTGATCATTGCATTGCAGCATGACACAATTTTGGCCAAGCTGAAAGCAACACTCCAGCGTTTATTTTTATTTCACCAGCATTGTTTTTTTATTAGGAGTTATGTTACTAATCTAACTTCCCTGACGTTAGTCTTATACACACAAGTCGCTGTCTACAGCTGTTCACAGCATTGTAAGTCAGAGAACAAAGTATTTGAAATACTCATTTGATATCCTTGTTCTGGCTATTGTAAGGAGGGCAAGGGCTTTGCCCTGCAAATGTTGATATTGTTGTATATTCTGTGTGCAGTATGCATGTTGTGTGTGTAAAAAAAAATAAAAAATAAAAAAATGTTGTGTGTGTGTTTGTGTCCACACAACATTAGTTAGATAGTTAGGTGCAGTATTAGCAAAGGGCCACTAGATGGGGTCCCTGAGCTCAACTAGTGAGAAGACTGCTTAGGAGTTAACTTAGAGGAGTGGCTAGACAGGAGGAAAGGAGATAGATTTCCCTCCAAGAGTTAGTTGAGCTGGGGGTAGCGAACAGGACAGGACAAGAGTGAAGAACAGCGGAGTGCCTACAGCAGTAGCCAGCACGTAGTGGTGCTGGAGGCCTTGCAGTCAGGGACTGGGGACTGTAAGGCTAGCGAGACAGGAGAAGGAGTATCGCCGGTCAAGTCAACTAGCAGGGAAGAGCTGAAGTGACAACCCAAGCTAGTCCATTGAGTCCAGCCCGTGTCTGGAGAATTGCAAGCCAGGGAGGTCCGTGGAAGAGTCCCTGTGGGAGTAGCAGCTGGAGTACAGAAGCGTTGTGGAGAGTTTAGTGAGCTGTGAATCTAGGACACGAACAAGAGCAACAGTGCCTTAAGGGGGTGAGCTTTAACAGAAAAGACGGGTACCTTCGTGGGCTGAAGTCGGGCTCTGGAAGAAGGGAAGGCTCCATGTTCATCGTGCTCCATGTGACATGTCAGCTTGCCTGTGTGGTGTATATGTGTGAAGTGAAGAAAGAAGTGACGTACTGCTGTAGATGAAGATGTATTGCTGTTACCAAGTAAAGAGTCCTGTTGCTGTATTGGATGTGCTGTGCCCTGAAGAGAATAAAGTTGAGTTGTTAAAGTTGTTTCCAGCCTCTGTCTGCAGTCAATTGGGTCCCCAAAGTGAACAGCATACGGGTGATGAAACAGCCTCCAGCACAGTGAGTACTGGAGCGGCCACACAAGCTACCCCCCAGCGGCCATGGTAATACATTATCATAGACTGACATTGATTGGTGTTTTTTGATTTCCCAGCAAACACTGGAGCGATCCAGCAGGTCACCAACTGCTGGAGACCGACCAGAATGGTGCTGATAAAAGATGAAGCGGCAGGTAAGTATGAGACTTAGGGCCCCGTCACACATAGCGACTCACCAGCGATCCCAACAACGATATGAACTTGTCAGGATGGCTGGTGTGTCGCTACATGATCGCTGGTGAGCTGCCAAACAGGCAGATCTCAGCAGCGATCAGGACAGCGACGACGTGGGTAACAAGCGACGCATGTCGCTTAGTTACCCGCAGTGTACGTTAGATACCAGCGCGTTGGTGCAGGGAGCTGGTAACCAAGGTAAACATTGGGTTTCTAAGCGCCGCGCGGTGCTTAGAAACCCGATGTTTGCATTGGTTACCAGCTCCAGCTCGCTGATCGCTGGTCTCCCACCTACCACACGCAGCTATGCGTGCTGGCAAGCAGGAGACCAATGATCAAAAAATGTCCAGGCCATTCGAGCACGATCAATGATACCCGGCAGGGTGGCCAGTCGCTGATAAGTGTCACACAGCGATGTCACTGGTGAGATCGCTGTTGCGTCACAAAACTTGTGACTCAGCAGCGATCTCGATAGCGATCTCGCTGTGCGTGATGGGGGCTTAAGTGTAGGGAACTTAGATTAGTAGCTCTGCACACCTGGTGTGGTGGTGCTTTAGGCTTTTGGATAGATTGGCTCACATTTGACTATACAATACTTTTATACAAAGGAGTTCATAGTTGACTAAAGTGATGCAAGATGACCAGGCTTTGTGGCTGCACAAATATCCCAAATCATCTCTCTTTTACCACCATGCTTGACGATTGTTATAGTTGGCATGTGCTGTTATGCTGTGTTTGGATTTTTGCCCAATGTGGAGCAGTGCACAGATGAGACCAAAGGGCATCTACTTTTTTCTCATCTGTCAAAAGGACATTGTCTGAAAATTCATGCGATTTGTTCAGATGCAACATTGAAAATGTTTTCCATGTGCTCATGTTCTTTTCAGAAGGAATATGCTTTCTCTTGGTAGCCCAGACAAAAAAGCAATATCTTATTTCAATTGTACTGCTGTAAAGGTCGGCTAGGACTGTAGTCGTGGCCGAGGACTCCAGGGCAACAGTGTCCTGGCCTCCTCTCACATAGACATGAAAGCTTCCTGTCAGCATACCTGCAGCTCCATTCTTCTCAGGGCTTTTTGTAATGCGCTGCACGTTCTCGTCAGATGATATGGAACAAACAAAGTCACAGTCCTGTTCAACTTTAACAATAACAGCTTTACTCATTTTTGTTCACAGCACATCCATTTTCTTTACAGTGGTTACCTCAGATTCCACAATGCACAATTCTGTCACTTTCCCTATGTTCTCACTGTCTTCCTTCAGTATATCTCTGGGACGTCTTGTCCTGTTCAGCTTCACAGAATCCTCTCTGTTCCGCTTCTCCACATTTGGGAGTTCCCCTGTCTGTTTTGCCCCAGACAAAAAGGCATCTGCCCACGTAGCAAGCTGCCTCATAATGAGCGATCTGTGCTTCCATACAGTTGCCAACTGTCTCACTACCATCTGCAGTGTAGTCATCTACACTGCTATGTTCTGCACTGCTGTGAACGGTGCAGCTGTGATCTGCGCTGCTGTGTTCTGCAGTGTTGTCATCTGTGGCCCTCAGGCCCTGGACACCTGGGCCCATGTCTTTAATGTTACAGAACTGACTGCCCTGTCAGTGCGCTCCCGCCCAACTGATTCAAATCTCAGCTGTTCCTCAGTTAAACAGCCATTAGCTCCTCCTACTTTCACTATTTACAGGCTGAGTATGCACTCCACCCCCATCTAGTGGCCTAACTGGGGTACTATGCTTTCCCTACAACTATAACAGTAGTTATACATAGCATTAACATAAATATACATTACACTTTTATCCCTTAAGGTAATACACAATATAGTGTAGCAGTATGTATGTGACACACACATAATGGTAATACACATGAACATGTAGCAGTACCAGTAAAATATGAGAAAGAGATAAAAGATAGACCAATAACATTTTCCACCCCTTACACTGTCATGAATTTGAATGTTTAATATGCTAATTGAGTCTTAGTGATTCTATGAACCCTAAAGAGCCACAATCTCAGCATTATCAAATCTGTCTGGGATTACATCAAGAAACAGAAGAAGTTGTATAGGTCTCCACACACAGAAGGACTGTGGTTAGTTTTCATAGATGTTTAGAACAGCCTTCCTGTCAAATTCAATCAATAACTGTACACAAGTATACCTAGAAGAATTGATGGTTTGATGCTCTTTTGAAGGGAATGGTGGTCTCACCACGCCATCATTTGATTTAGATTTCTGTTTCATTCATTCATTTTGCTAATTTACAAAAATAAACAATTAAGAATTCTTACTTTGACACTTTCTTCCCACACCTGCCTCAAACTTTTGTACAGTACTTCCAGTACTCGGTCTGATTGAAAACAACTCCTTTGAAAAGTAAGATTTAATCAATATCTCCCTGAATACATGAACAAAATGTTGATAAGACTGAGTTTTATACAACATATTTAACTTATAGCATGAAATTAAAGTTAATAATATAACTTTCATTGCAAAGTCTTCAATTTTACTAAAATTAGTTGCTGTAAAAATGAATACACCTTACATCAAAAACTATTTTATGCAACCTTCATGATTTCTAAGGACAGCTTCAAGTCTTCTAGAAATGGAATTATTATTTATTATTAGTAGGATGACCATAATTATTAATATTTGCCAAATGTCAGAATAAGAGAGAATATTTTAAGGCATTTTTATTACTTATTGTAAAGTCAAAAATTTACACACACTTAGATTACTATGCCTTTACACAATTCTGGACTGCCCATATGATGATGTCATTTATTTGGAAGCTTCTGATTCTGTTTTTTGCCAACATCTGGGTTAATTAGAGTCATACCTGTGGATGTATTTTAAGGCACACCTGAAACACACTGCTTCTTTATGTAGCATCATGGGAAAGTCTCAAGAAATCATCCAAGATATCAGGAAGACAATTGTGGACTTGCATAGGTCTGGCTCATCCTTGGGTACAATTTCAAGATACTTGAAGGTGCTTTGCTCATCTGTACACACAATTATATGCAAGTACAAACAAGATGGGAATGTCCAGCCATCATACCACTTAGGAAGGAGACGGATTCTGTGTCTCAGAGATGAACGTGCTTTGATCTGATATGTGCATATCAACCCAAGGACAAAAGCAGAAGACCTTGTGAAGATGATGGTGAAAGCTGGTAAGATTGTGTCAATATCTACAGTGAAACGAGTACTGTATCAACATGGGCTGAAAGGCCACTCTGCCAGGAAAAAGCCATTACTCCAAAAGAAACATAAAAAAGCCAGATTAATGTTTGCAAATGCACACAGGAGCAAAGGCTTTTATTTTTGGAGACATGTCCTGTAGTCTGATTAAACTAAAATTGAAGTTTTCGGGCATAATGACCATTGTTATGTTTGGAGGAAAAGTGAGGAGCTGGGAAGCCTAACAACACTATCCCGACTGTGAATCACAGGGATGGCAGCATCATGGTGAGGGGTTGTTTTGCTGCAGCAGGGACTGGTGCACTTCACAAAATAGATGGCTTCATGAAAAAAAGAAGATTATGTGGCAATAATGAAGCAACATCTCAAGATATTAGCCAGGAACTTAAAGCTTGGGCGGAAATGGGTCTTCTAAATGGCCATTACCCAAAGCATACTGCCAAAATGGTAATAAAGTAGCTTAAGTATATAAAGTCAATGTTTTGGAGTGGCCATCACAAAGCCCTGATCTAAATTCTATTGAAAATTTATGGGCAAAGCTGAAAAGGTTGGTGTGAGCAAGATGACCTACAAACCAGGATCAGTTACACCTGTTTTCTCAGAAGGATGGGCCCAAATTCCGACCAACTGTTGTGAGAAGCTTGTGGAAGGATATCCCAAACATTTGGCCCAAGTCATTCAGTTAAAGGACAATGCTGTTAGGACTCGCAAGCATGAGGACCCTTGACACAGGTTACGAGCTTGCATATTAAGGGCAGTGGTACCAAATAATAGCGAAATGTATGTAAACTTTTCACTTTGCAGTAAGTAATAAAAATGCCTTAAAACATTCTCTCTCTTATTATTCTGGCATTTGGCAAATATTAATAATTATGGTAATCCTAATTGACCTAAAAAGTGAAAGGTTTATTCTGGTTTCAAATCAGATAATGAGAAAAACATGCATATGTGTCTTTTTGTAAAGTGTATGTGAACTTCTGGTTTCAACTGTATATATGTGTGTGTTTTTCGCTGTTTATGTGTATTTTAGGTGCAAGCATATGTGTATAGATGGGTAAATACATACACCTTAGTCTATAATTGTTCAAAATGGAAAATGTTAATTAAAATGATTTTTGCCTGGTTATATTTAACAGCAATCATCAAGTTTTTTTGTATTAATAACAGACTATCATGACCTGGAAACAAGTTGGCCATGTTTACATTTTTGTTACACAGTGGCTTGCTCACTAACATTCTATCTTTGAAAGTGAGTTTACAGAGTACTCCCTGACTGTCTCCAGAAAGCTTGTTTGTTGTTTACCTGCTATAAAATGTATGACAGGTTTTAATTACAATAATGACTATTCACGATTAAAATGTGTAGTCGTGTTGGCATAAAGATTTTTCAATTGTCCAACCATCAGTTTACTTCTATCTCAAGTGCTATATCTCTTTTTTGGTGTTAAAATACAAACATCTTGCTTTGGTTTGATTTTCCTAAAACTCCATGGCTTCTTTTGCTTTCCTCACAAAGTTCTTTTGTGTTTAAACTGGATAACTAATTTTGTAGGAACCTAGCTCATTAGTTTGTGCTTTCACAGATATTAAATCAGGTGAGTTCTTCTTAATACATTTCTTTTGAAGCTACAAAACTTGATCTCTGATCAGAGGCTCTATCAAATCACCAAAGGCACAAACCTTACTGAGTTTTATTAATTTGTTGCCACATAGTTCAAATTCGTTAGACTATATAAATTTCAGACATCTCAAACTTTTATTCTTCACTTTTACTTTCAGAGAAACTCATTTCTGATATAGTATAAACAATAAAATTATACATGTTGCCGTGCATCAGCTTCCCCACATGACCACCTGAAACTAATCACAAGCCTCAGATTGTCCTCAGAACCAGAGTGGAGAGATGTAGGACCCGAAGATCGTGGAGCAGTGGTGACAGTGTATGCAGTGGAGGTGGCATACACACCATAAGAGCAGGTGAGGAAGGAGGAGTCTATGGTTTTTCAAATTATTTTTAACTCCTTTCCATTCCTATCAGTAATCAAGACAGTTTCAATTAGGACCAAATTTTCACAAGCCAAGGAGAATCAGCAGGAAAAATTTGAACAAATGTACTAGAATGGAATTTTATTAGATTTACTAATTTCTGCTTGGTACTTATGTCCAATTATTTGTTTTATTATAAAATCTAGGTAGCAGTTATTATTTTGCAGTCAGTATATGATGGTACTGATTGGTCTTTTTATAAAAGTAATGTTCATTCTTTGTATAGTGCCATTTTTTGTCCTAGTATGACAGTTATAGCTAGTCATTTTATGACTGTATTAATTGGTAATCTTATGTATGGTTCCATTATACAGACACTATGTAGGGATATTATTACATGGAGACTAGATAAACCCATCCCTGTATAATTCTTTGAAATATCTGACAGTATGGTATGGAGGATATATTGTAATACTAAATCTTCAAACACCAAAATTATGGACAAAAAAACTGGACCAAGGCCCCATAGAGTAAAGGGAAACTCCAAAATGGATAGATCCTACAAAATAAGGAATAGCAAAAATCCCCAAACTATGACAAAAAATGTATTCAAAGATTCTATTTATGTAAAAGTCATGTATCAAATTTTATTACAATGAACAAATAAATAGTATAGAATTTGTTGAATAAAATGCAAATACTAGTAGGTCAATGGTGAGGGCACAAACAGAAAACATGCAGACACACGATATATGATTAAGAAGTGGCAGGGCAGCCAAGGTGATTTCAAACATAGTTGTATGCCGTTAAAGCAGGCAGTTTACCGTAATGCCAGTTTGTATGTACAATGAGGACATGCAATGCTAGCCCTGATGTGTGCTCAGCGAAATCTATTCGCATTTCTCAAAATGCATTTTATTCATGCTATTCTGTTTATTTATTTGTTCATTGTAATAAAATTTGACATATGACTTTTACATACTGTAAATAGACTCTGCACAGGCAGGTCAGAAAGGGCAAAAAATGTTTTAAATTCTCAAACAAAAATTCTTTGAATTCCATAAATGCATTTTTTGTCACAAAATCATACATTTTTTTAAAAATTGTTAATCATTCATTGGGACCGCCTGTCTGAGCAGGAGACCACTATGAACTCTTTACAGAGATAACATTTCCCTGAGTGTGCCAGCACTACAACTACAATAAATAACCAAGGCAGCAAAACCAATTACAGTTTTTATATCTGCCATCCCATCTTCCTGCTTGACTGTATGTTGTCTGTCTTCAACACAGTTCTTTTGCAACAGTGCCGATGGCCCCTGCTCAGTCATCTATAGCACAGCTGCTTCAGGGTCTGCTGTTGCTGGCCCTACGTTGCTACACATTTGCTTGCCTGCCCCACCCTTATTCTCTGCCATGCGACTTCCCCTGCTGCCATATCACAGCCATGCCAGCCACACATTTCCTGGCTATACACTCACTGTCTATATCAATAAAAAACAAAAAATAATCCTAAAAACTGATTGACATAAATAATTAAATAAATAATAAAAATGGGACTAAAAAGCAGTGTAACACAACTAAGGTCCAAATTTGCAAATAGAAAATATAGCTAGTGAATTGTTTTGTATGCCTACCAGTGCCTGTAGTATATATCACAGTGGAGGGTACAAAATAAAGTATATAATTAAAGGCACTTACATTGTGTGATGATGAGAAGTAATTACAGTGTGACCCTGGTGCCAATTATAAGGCACATACATTGCATGGGTAAGGTATCATCTATAAGACCCCCCATTACTAACCCTATGGTTAGATTGTAAGAGAAAACCCAGCCAGAATAAAGTCCATTATTTGAAATAAAGATACTGACACCTTTATTTGAAATAAAAATAAAAAATCAAAGTTATACTCACCTTTACACCTAATCTACTGAAGCCCAAATTCCCTGTAAAAACAAAAACTAATAAAACATCATATTCCTCACCTGTCCAATGAGAAGATAATTCATCGAAGCCCATATCACCTGCATAAGACAAAAAATATCCAACCTATCCGACTATAATCAATTAATGGGCATGTTCCACATTGATCCATATTATTTGGATAGGGACGGCTATCCCCCCCAGCAGGCTGCTGCAGTGTTTAGCAGTGATGTGAGAAAGGTCACTATAGTTCATAGTGGATGAAACCCGATCACTTCACTTATGGCACCACTCGTTGCTTGAAAAAGTTCCTGGAGAGCAGCAGCGTGGGAACCGCAGCTCTCTGACTGGTGGTAATGATTTTACCACTGATCAGAACTTCTGGTGTTTCTTGAGCTGTTACAGAGATGACAGCATGGGAAAAAGCTGATGTTTGGCATTCCTATCACTAATCCCTGGTACCCCTACCACCTAGGCCTTGGCTTTTTTTGCAGTGGTCTTCTTGAACAGGCACGCATCTGATCATCCGATGATCTGATTCCCCATAATTGATGCAAAGACCCAACACGTATCTCCTAACTATCTAAGGTTGGCAAGGCTGAGTGCATGAACTCATAAGTTGAATTAGATGGTCTCACAAGTCTTATGCATAGATGCACAGACAGTCAAATCTAGATTGATAGCCTCAGCAGGACATCGCTCCTGGAGTAGGACTAATTTTCCTTCTGCTATCACTACCAAGAGTGAGAGGGCCTCAAGAATGAATCAACTGTTGAGAATTGGAGAATTGTAAAAAGTGGTGAAAAGGCACAAGATGTTTTTTTCAGTTCACGTGTTTGTAATCACATTGTTTTCACTGGGTGCATGTTCATTTATCTCCCGTGTATGACATCTCTCAATCATAAACAGACAGCAACACATACCAGAAAAAGTACACATCACCATTAGCATATAGCATGTTTCTCAGAGTGTGAGAAGTATGGCTAGTTTCACACTAGCATTCGGCAGAGCTGCGTAGGGCTGCGTAGTTACTTTGTGAAACTCCACCCTCTGTTCAGCCCCACTTATGTCTGCATGCGTCCTTCGTACTCTATCTTTAACATTGGGTATACTGGCCATGCGGATGTTTGCGGATGCTTCCACATTATTCGTTTTGATGATGCGGCGACCGCAACAAAATGCAACACGTTGTGTTCAAAACGACACATGCGGAGGCATTCACATACATTCGCATGGCCTGCGTACCCAATGTTTAATAGATATGGCAGATGGCTAGCACTCGACTAGTGTAATGAATAAACGGTGCTAGTGAAAGGGAGCCTTTGGTCCCGTAAATGTGAAGTCAATATAGAATCACTGCACACCTAAATTATGCTAAAGTGAGCTTTTTATTATTTAATTGACGGTGATGAAGCGACAGCTGACGTTTCGGCCTAACAACGGCCTTTATCACATAGTCGCCCTTTTGAAGTAGAGTTTTGGTAGTCACCTGTTGATAGTTTATCACTGCTAGGCAATATTTAAAAAAAATGCTGATTATCCAATATAGCCAATAGTCCAGGTGCTAGAGGAGCAGAGATCCTGTTGGTATGGCAAAAAAACATTGGTGGCGCAGTGGGGGATGCAGGCTGGCGCTTCATCACCATCAATTAAATAATAAAAAGCTCACTTTAGCATAATTTACGTGTGCAATGATTCTATATTGACTACCCAATGTTTAAGATAGGGTATGCAGGACGCATGCCGACATAGGCGGAGCTGAAGGAAGAGATGCGGCAGTGGGCGGAGCTTCACGGAGGAGCTATGCTGCCCTCCGTACCTCTGACATCCGCAAATGTGAAGTCGGCCTATGATATCAGACCTGATCTCCTAGTCTAATCGTGTGCATGATTAGAAAGTGCTGGGAGTAGAGCAAAGATGACTAATACCTTTCAGATTAGGTCTCAGCAGTTCATGTGGAGGGAGGGGTATCACAGTTGAGTTAAATTGTGTCACATTACAAACCCTTCTATCAGCTCTCCAGTTCTCATAGCACTGTCACCTCTGCTGTAGTTCTCCCTGATCCCTCACTGAAATGCAAATTTGAAAACAGATCTGACCAGTTTGTGAGGGTTAAAAACTTTGAGACTTGTGTTAACTTCTATTAAAAGAAAATTAAATAAATTTTATTTGAAACCAGCTGACACATCTTTTACTACAAAACAAATAACAGAAATTAGTTTTATGTTTTCTAATAATGATTATACAGTGGCGCTCACTTGCATAAAAAGTACCAGCAGCACAAGTAAAAGACAATAGTCACCACAACTGTCAAGATAAAACCTGAAAAAAATATTAACAAGTGCACTCGGTATCTTTTTTAGTATTGGGGTTTAAGCGAAAAATAAAAACAAATCTTAAAAAACTGGTGTTGTCATTAAAAAACAATTAAAAAATGCTTAGGGCAATCAGAGTATACTGTAAATGGTTCATTCAAAATCATTATGTGCACAATTAGATCAGGATAAGGATGTACCTCATCTAGCTGGATGCAAATAATTCAGTGATGTCGTGAAGAAATAGGGCCCCGTCACGCATAGCGACTCACCAGCGATCCCGACAACGATATGAACTTGTCAGGATCGCTGGTGTGTCGCTACATGATCGCTGATGAGCTGTCAAACAGGCAGCTTCACCAGCGATCAGGACAGCGACACATGGGTAACAAGCGACGCACGATGCTTAGTTACCCACTGTGTGCCTTAGTTACCAGCGCGCTGGTGCAGGGAGCTGGTCACCAAGGTACACATCGGGTTTCTAAGCAGCGCGCGGCACTTAGAAACCCGATGTGTACCTTGGTTACCAGCTCCCTTCACTAGTGCGCTGGTAACTAAGGTACACATCGGGTTTCTAAGCGCCGCGTGGCGCTTAGAAACCTGATGTTTACCTTGGTTACCAGCTTCTGCTCGCTGATAGCAGGTCTCCCGCCTGCCAAACGCAGCGATGTGTGCTGGCCAGCGGGAGACCAGCGATCAAAAAAATGTCCTGGCCATTCCAGGACGATCAGCGATACCCAGCAGGGGGGCCAGTCGCTGGTAAGTGTCACACACAGCGATCTCGCTGGTGAGATCGCTGTTGCATCACAAAACTTGTGACTCAGCAGCGATCTCGCTAGCGAGATCGCTGTGTGTGACGGGGGCTATAGTCCAAGTTGCAGCCAAAGAAGGAATGGCCCACGGTGTAGATAATCCGGGTGCTTGTAAAAAGGTCCCAGAGGAGTTGTTCAGTGAATTAGCTTATAACACAGTGATGCTCCGGCTGGTAGCAGACACTGTTAGGCTTACTGCCTGGGAAAGAAAGGCAATAACTTCCATGCTCACTGGTCATGCTTGCGCTCATCAGCACAGGACCTGGCGTGACGTCAGAGTCACGTGTTATGTCTGGCTGCAATCAAAATGAAAAAAGCTACAGATCGCAATGCGGGCCAGAAACTATCTGACGCGTTTCAGAGACTCCTGCCTCCTTCCTCAGAGATTGGCCCCACTTGCGATCAAAGGGATATATATATCATTTATCAGGGATAGCAATATTCAATATAATTAGCATCATATGTTAGTAAAAGCCGAACAATTCCAGCTCACTATTTAAACCCCTTGGAATGAAAAAATTATATTTTCTAGATGTAGTGTACTATACAAATTATCGTAAAATCCTTGCACCTCAGCAGGCTATATTACATATGAATGATTATTGCAGTTTGCAATTGCAGCAGATCAGAATGCAATAGTTTACATTTTTTCCTAAGTTTTTGTGATCAGGAAATTGCAGTATCATGATATAGTATGTGCTTAGGTGAATTCATACAACTCTCACAAGTTAACATTATTGTCAATGTGCAATACAGTATGTTCTTTATGTACTAATCACTTCTGCATCGCTCTGACATCATTAGATGAGTTGGGATGGTGATATCACTTCTACTGATGCCTCCTGGAATATGTCCTATTTTATAGGACAAGAACACATGACCTAATAGGTATCATTGGATGTGTTTTCTTCACCCACTTAGCAGAGATGTAATACTCTTTAAGTCATGCATGGAACCCAGACCAATTTAAAAAATTAAATAGGCATATGTACAGTATGTATGCATGTGGTAAAAGATCTCTCGCCAATCAAGATTGCATTAAAGTAAAATATATCAAACCATATTTCTTCTTGAACATAAAGTTAACTGGATGTTGCTAGAGTTGGGCTATTGCATTTCAGTGGAATTGAATTCAACTTAAATTTTATAAAAATCTGCATTCTCAAAAATTAGCAATTTGCTCAATGAGAATACAACATACAGCTAGCCATCATTTTACTAAATTGTAGAGGGCTGGCAAAAAGTTGAATCAAATAACTATATAATACCTCATCGCTGACTCTTACCTGTTTAACATCACTGCTGGCATCACTGTCTGGCTTCCCATCCCACACCATTCAGGGATAACAACTTAAGGTTTGCTCACATTGGGCTTTTGTGCTGCTTTTTTATGCTAATTTTCAGCTTCTTTTTACAGCACCAGCAAAGCCTATGAGATTTCGGAAATCTCATGCACACACGTTTTTTTTCATCAGGATTTTGCGCTTCACATCACTTTTTTGACATAGAGCATATCACTTCTTTCAGCATTTTTTCAGCATTTTTTACCCATTAACTTGAAGGATGGTGAAAAACTGCTGCAAATATGCAGGCTGACTTTTTTGCAGCGTATTTGCTGCTGAAATGTCAAGGGTAGCAGGATGTGATTTCAGACTCGGCTTTGCTACTTCTAGATGGCAGGCTGCATGATTGCATGATGCGCCCATACAGCCTGTCACCCAGCAGAGACACTAAGCAGTGGACCTGAACCCCATTCAGTTGATAGGGGTCCGACAATACAGTGTTTGACATGCTGTCATGCAAACATCGCTTCTGATCAGTTGTGAAACCATCGCCGCCGGTCAGAGAGCTGCGGTACCCACACTGTCAAAATACAGTGTGAGCGGTCAGCCGTGATCGGAGGTATAAAGTTTACCTCTGGTCACTGGTGTCAGCTGATGGGACTACCACTCAAATCATGAGAACCTGCTGCCGCTATTAACAGTGAGAGAAGGAGTGGATGATGGGAGTATTCATCAGACGCTACTGCACTGTAAATAAATAATTATAAAAAAACCTGTGTGGGTTCCCCCATTTTTTTGATAACCAGCCAGGCAAAACTCACAGCTAGGGGCTGCAATCCTCAGCTGTCAGCGTTAGCAAGGCTGATTATCAAAAACAGAGGGGTCCCCAAGCTGTTTTTTAAATTATTTAAATAAATAATTTAAAAAAACGGCTTTGGATCCCCTCCATTTTTGACAACCAGCTTTGCTAAAGCAGTCAGCTGGGGGCTGATAGTCTCAGGCTGGTAAGGGGCCATTAAGAGCAAGAGGACACAAATCAACAAATAAATATAATTGAAAAATAATATAAAAAATAAATATATTTTAAATAGTAGATTTACATCCACTTAAAGATTGAATGGCATACCATCTGGATTAAAAAGAAAGAAAAAGAACCCACTGGAAATGGAGGGATGTTAGATGCAAGGGCAGGCACAATGATGCACAATATAACAATAATAAAATTATTAAATAAATTCAAAACAAAATAAAATTGAAATTAAAATGCCTTTATTAAAATATGGCACAATATAATATACAAGATTAATTGAAGGCATCAAATAATAAATATGTGTATATATCACAAAAATAATTTGATAAAACCACAAACAAACCACCAACACAACAAATAGAATTAATATAATATATATTGGATAGCACCACTGTCGCGATCCATTTTTGGATCTGAGGCAGATTTTGCTTTACATATTAAACTTTTTTTCCTTTCAGGCCATTGGTGGTTAATATCAGTTTTTCCCCTGGTGGTCGCTGGTGTAATTGCATGGCTGGTCTGTTTGCTATGCAGGTGGTTTACCACTCCCACCTTCCTTTAATAGGTCACCAGGGGCAGCAGCTCACTGTTGGTGATACACTTCCTTTTGATACCAACCGTGGTGAAGACTGGAGCTACCTGGTGCAGTGGTGGTTCAGTTTATCAGGAGCAGTGGTGGTTCTGCTGAAAGCTGAGTTCAGGAGCCCTACTCTGTTGTATGGTGCATTGCAGCAGATAAAGCTAAGTTTTTTTAGTTGATTTAACCCCGAGGTGTCTGTTTTATCTTTCCTTTGGTTTTTAGTGCAGTTTACTTTTTTCCCTGTCTCACCTCCTGGGGAGGGGGTTGGAGGTTTAGCTCAGGGCTAAACAGGAGATAGGGACAGGTCGGTGACTTGGGCCTCACTACCCTCAAGTTAAGGAAAGTCAGGGCACCCCCTTAGCCTGAGGGGCAGTTCAGGGGCCCAGGTTCCTCATCCCCTGTTTTCCCTGTACTGACCTGTGACATTATCACCAACTGCCCATTTTTTCTGGAGAGCCATGGCCCTAATGCAGACCTGTGTCCACTTGCTTCAGACCCTCACTGAGGAGCGTGGGGTGCTGCATGATGTGGTGGAGCTGCAGCAGTTGGTGGGGTTCAGGGCCTCAGCTCAGGTTCAGGCTCAACCAGAACCAAAGCTATCTCTCCCAGACAAGTTTTCTGGAGGGAGAGATAATTGCTTGGTTTTTCAAGAGGCCTGCAAGTTACACTTCAGGCTCTGCCCTCGTTCATTAGGGAGTGTGGAACAGCGGGTGGGATTCATCATATCTCTCCTTCAAGGTGATCCCCAATTCTGGGCCTTCTCCCTGCCGGTTGATTCACCACCTCTGCGGTCAGTGGATGAGTTTTATGCGGCTTTGGCAAATATGCCCCCTGTAGTCCCCGCTAGGGAGGAGGACTCACTGATGCAGGCAGACGAGCCCAGGCAGGTGGGAGGAGTTGGTTCCCCAGTGGTGTTGCCTGCGGTTCGTCGTGGTTTGGGGGTATGTTTTTGCTGTGGGAAGACTGACCATTTTTTTAGGTTCTGCCCGGCTCATGCCAAAACTTCTTTACCACCTAAGAAGCCGTGTCCCCCTGGTCGTGTGGAGGGAGGTGGCCAGGGAGTGTATATTTCCTCCATTTTTCCCTCTCAGTGTACTATATCAGCAGAAGTGGTGGTTGGCAGGGTACCAGAGGGCATACTGGTGTTTGTAGAGAGTGGAGCGGGAGTCAATTTGATGGATGCTCACTTTGTCCAGACTCATGGCCTGAAGTGTAGGATGCTGGCCAAACCCCTAAGCATCCAGGCCATTGACTCTGTCCCACTGAGCCAGGGGAGGTTCACCAAGTCATAGAAAATATACATCTGCATATAGGGACTCAGCATGAAGAGTCCCTGTCATGCTATGTCTTGGGGGATATGCGATCACCTATTGTTTTAGGCCTCCCTTGGTTGGAAAGACACAACCCGGTAATAGATTGGCGGTCTAGGGAAGTAGTCAGCTGGGATCAGTCGTGTGAGGGCTGTTGCCTGGTGGCTACTGTCTTTGCTGCCTTTCTACAACCATCCCCTTCTTCTCCAGTGGGGGCAGCAGAGGTGCTGCCAGGGAGTAGGGGCAAGTCTCAACCCTCACCATTAGCTAACCCTGAGAGGCAAAGTCCTTGTAGGAGGAGGGGGTGGGGGTGTGAGTGTTGTGACACAGGGGGACGCCTCTGTTTTCACTTCCTTAAAGAGTTCACAATCCTGTGGAAAACGTGTGCATGGCAATAAACATTCAGGTCCGGACCTGTGTGTGAACGAGTATGTATGGGTGTCCACCAAAAACATTCAGTGGAAGTGTGCTACTGGAGTCTGGAGTTCTCGGGTGATCGGGCTGTATCTGGTGTCAGCCATCCTTGGCCAGGTGACATACCAGATTGAGTTGCCCCAGTAATGCCCATACTCAACTCATTCCCCAGGTCGGCGCTCTGGAGATTTGTGGCACCTCCGGAGCATATGTTGCCACCTCCATCAGTCCACGTTTGCCATAAACCTGAGAGTTAAGTGATTGCCCAGGTGAACTCTGGTGGATTTAGGCGTCCTCACCTTAGGATGGTTTCTGGTGAGGTGTGGTGTTGAGGGTCCAGAGGCCCCTCATTGTAAGAGGGGTACTGTCACGATCCATTTTTGGATCTGTGGCAGATTTTGCTTTGCATATTAAACCTTTTTTCCTTTCAGGCCATCGGGGACTAATATCAGTTTTTCCCGCCTGTGGCCGCTGGTGTAGTTGCATGGCTGGTCTGTTTGCTATTCAGGTGGTTGACCACTCCCACCTTCCTTTAATAGGTCACCAGGTGCTGCAGCTCACTGTTGGTGATACACTTCCTTTTGATACCAACCATGGTGAAGACTGGAGCTACCTGGTGCAGTGGTGGTTCAGCTGAAAGCTGAGTTCAGGAGCCTTACTCTGCTGTATGGTGCATTGCAGTAGATAAAGCTAAGTTTTGTTTTTTAGTTGATTTAACCCCGAGGTGTCTGTTTTATCTTTCCTTTGGTTTTTGGTACAGTTCACTGTCTCACCTCCTGGGGAGGGGGTTAGGGGTTTAGCTCAGGGTTAAACAGGAGATAGGGACAGGTCAGTGACTTGGGCCTCACTACCATCAAGTGTACCCCCAAGTTATGGAAAGTCATGGCACCCTCTTAGACTGAGGGGCAGTTCAGGGGCCAAGGTTCCTCGTCCCCTATTTTCCAACTACTGCCTTGTGACAACCACCAAGTGACTAAGCAGAGTAAAAAAACTATAAAATATAAAGCATAGCCATGATGGCGCAATAATTAATATAATATAGTGTTGTACCCAGGTAAATAGCATAAAAATGGCCAAAAAACAAATAAAAGAATAAATAAATGTAATTATTTTATGACCAGATAGATAACACCCAATAGAACATAAAGCATTTAATGGGGAACCTGTAAATGTCAAAGTGAGCCAACCAAATAACATAGGATAAAATAGTGCTAATTAAGCATATATACCTGGAATACGTGAGCAACATTCTCTTTCAGTCTGTGTACAAGTACTGAGTTGTCAGGTCCTGTCCTGTTTGTGATCTTGCCTGTTCCTATTTCTGCCTTCTGGGGGCTGTATGCCCAGGCGTGAACCCTGAATCTGTACCTGTATTTGTCCTTTCCTGCTTCTGCCACTCTGGAGGCTGAGTACCCAGGCCCAAATCCTGAACCTGTACCTGTGTCTGTCCTTATCTTAATTCGGAACTATCCCTGCATCTGTTTGTATCCAAGTCTTTATCTTTCCCTAAACCTGCTGTCATGATCTCAGTGCAGGTTTGACTCGCACACGTGGGGTTAATGTTTGGAACCAGTGCTGATGACTGGCATTTCTGGGGTTAAAGGTTGTGATCCCGATGCAGGCTTACCTGCACACCTGGGGCTATGATTGTGGCCTCTCCCTGGTTCTGGGGGAGGCTTCTTATAGCCTCAGGACGCTCCCATCCCTGTCAGTTATACTCTTGCCCTTGGCATTGTGTGGTGACCCCTGAGTGTGTTAGTGCTGTGTTCTGGTTGCTTCATTCTCTGTGTATGACTCGGTCTGTTCCCTGGATATCGCTTTGGATTCTGCCTGGTACCTCCTATGTCTGTTTGGTTTTGATCTCTGCTTGGCCCTGATTATCCGCTCTGTCTCCTCCCTGGTACTGTACTGATATCTTGTGTATGACCTATGGCTTTGTCTGACCTCCTGTCTGTTTATCCCTCCTGTACCTCGCTGGTCTGTACCGTGCATGACTTCTGCTTTGCCATAATCTGAGTTCTCTGGCTTCTCTGACACTATTAGTTGAAGCACGCTTTGTCACCTCTGCTGCCCTGCTCCCCAGGTAACTCTTAGCACTGCTTCTGTACTCAGGACACGTGCACTGGCTCTATGAGCAAGTGTAGTGCGGTGTCTCTGACATTATAACTGACCCTTTCAGTTTTTTTTTTTTTTTTTTCTGAAGAAAAAAAAAAAAAAAAGTGTGTGTTATCCTCATGGATCCCATACAAGCCTTAGCTGATCAGGTCAAGCACCTGACCCAAATGTTCCATAAGCTCAATGTGGAACAACGCACGATGGCCCAGACCCAGCAACAGTTGGTGGTTACTGTGCAGGGGGCTGTCGATGCAGGGGCTTCTGGTTATGGGGGTAGGGATGTGTCATTAGCGTCCTCCGAATCTCCGGTCAAATTACCAGACCTTTTCTCAGGGGATAAAAAGGAGTTCAGGTCTTTCAGAGAAGGATGCAAGCTTTTTTTTTCTCTAAGGCCCCGCTCCTCCGGGGATGAGTTCCAGAGGGTGGGGGTCATTATTTCCCTACTTCGGGGGGCTCCGCAAGCATGGGCTTTCTCTCTGTCTTCCTCTGCTCCTGAACGTATGTCAGTGAACGCATTCTTTGAGGCCCTCGACCACATTTATGATGAACCTGACCGAGTGCGATTGGCAGAGGACATGTTGATGAGTGTCTGTCAGGGGAAACACTCAGCTGAGTGGTTTTGTTCTGAGTTCCGCTGCTGGGCGACAGAGGTCTCTTGGAAAGACGCCGCACTCCGAGGACTCTTTCGCAGAGGCTTGTCCGAGCGGCTGCAGGATGCCTTGGCGTTACATCCCCCACCTAACTCTCTCGAGGACGCCATGACCCAGGCCGTCCGGATGGACCGCAGGCTGCGGGCCAGAGGGGTGATGCAGGTGGATACTCCATTATTCCCCAGTGGAAAAGAGACTGCCCCTGAGCCCGTGGATGTAGGCGCCCTCTCCCTGAAGGATACGGAGAGGAAACGCCGGAAGGACAAGCAGTTATGCTTTTACTGCGGTAAAACGGGAAATTGGAAAAGGGAGTGTCCGAATTGCCCATCTTCAAACCCGGTCGGCGGGAAACGACTAGGTCTGGGTAGTCAACGGGGAGGCTGCTCAGACCCTCAGGTACCATTTTCCTCGTTTTCTAAAGTAGTACTGCCTGTGGAACTGTTTGTGGATGGTAGTTCTTTTTCCTCTACAGCCTTCGTGGACTGCGGATCATCTATTAATCTTATTGACTCCCAATTGGTCACACACTGCAAGATAGGGACAGTCAGGCTCAAGGTTCCGATCAAGGTGATGGCCATTGACTCATCTCCCCTCACTAAGGAGGGAATTCGCTTGATGTCTGATGTGTTTTCGCTCAGAGTGGGCGCTACTCATGTGGAAAACATAAGTTGTTTTGTGCTGGACAATCTACCTGCAGGGTTGGTGTTGGGCATGCCCTGGTTACAACACCATAACCCAGTTATTAACTGGAAAACGGGGGAGATTGTACAATGGGGGTTTAATGATTTTGAGTTATATGATAAATCCGCACTGCTGGTTGAACCTGTTAAATCTGTGTCTGTATCATCTGTCGAGCTGGAAGGTATTCCGGAATGCCTGAAGGACTTCGAAGATGTATTCTCTGAAAGCGAGGCCGAGACGTTACCGCCACATAGACCCTTTGACTGCGCTATTGAGCTGGTCCCGGGGGCTAAATTACCCAAAGCCTGTCTGTTTAATTTGTCTGGTCCTGAGCGCTTAGCTATGAAGGAGTACATTACTGAAAGTCTGCGCAAAGGACACATATGTCCTTCAGTCTCACCTGTGGCGGCAGGTTTCTTTTTTGTAAAGAAAAAAGATGGCGGGTTACGTCCCTGTCTCGACTTCCGGGAGCTTAATCAAATTACTGTACGGAATACGTACCCCCTTCCGTTGATTCCCGATTTATGTAACCAACTATCAGGGGCAAAGTGGTTTTCTAAACTGGACCTTCGGGGGGCATATAATTTGATAAGGGTCCGAGAGGGGGATGAATGGAAAACCGCGTTCCTCACGACCGAGGGACTATTTGAAAATTTAGTCATGCCGTTTGGTCTTACCAACGCCCCTGCCATATTTCAGAATTTCATCAACGTGGTATTCTCTGATCTCATTGGTCGTTTTGTCGTTATCTACTTGGATGATATTTTGATATATTCCCCCGACAAGTATTCTCATTTGGAACATGTACGAACTGTGCTCCAAAGACTGAGGGAAAATCATTTGTATGCCAAATTGGAAAAATGTGTATTCTGTGTACAAGAGTTGTCCTTTTTGGGGTTAATTGTATCCGGTGAGGGTTTTCGCATGGACCCCAAGAAGGTGCAGGCCATTGCGGATTGGGTGCAACCCCGAGATCTTAAGGGTCTTCAGCGCTTCTTGGGGTTCGCCAATTATTACCGCAAATTTATCCGGGGGTTTTCGCAAGTGGTCAAACCTCTCACGGATCTAACATGCAAAGGTGCGGATGTGAGAAATTGGTCCTCGCTCACAAAAGAGGCCTTTGCGACGCTGAAAAAATGTTTTATGTCTGCTCCTGTGTTAGTGCAGCCAGATCCGTCCAAACCATTCGTCGTGGAAGTGGACGCCTCTGAGGTGGGGGTGGGGGCGGTGTTGTCCCAAGGGCCTGCCACTCTAACCAACCTCAGGCCATGTGCTTTCTTTTCCAAGAGGTTCTCTGCTGCGGAAAGAAATTACGACGTAGGCAATAGAGAGCTTCTTGCGGTCAAATTGGCGTTTGAAGAAGGGAGGCACTTTTTGGAGGGGGCCAGTCACCCGGTTACGGTGATCACGGATCACAAAAATTTGTCGTACATTGAGTCTGCTAAAAGACTAACGCCCAGACAAGCCCGTTGGTCACTTTTTTTTCCCGTTTTCAGTTTACAATTACATTTCGTCCAGGGTCTAAGAATGTCAAGGCTGACGCCTTATCACGCAGTTTTCAGCCGGTGTCGCCCCCTGAGCCACCGTCCTCCATTCTTCACCCTGGGGTTGTGATAGCAGAGGTCTCATCTGAATTGGAACGGGAGATTCAGGGGGCCCAGTCGCAGGCCTCGGCGGCCAAGCCGGAGGGGAAGTTGTTTGTCCCAGAGCAACTTTGCCTGAAACTCTTGCAGGAGTTCCATGAATCCAAGCTGAGTGCTCACCCTGGTATTTCAGCCACATGTCCGGCTGTGGCTAGGATCTTTTGGTGGCCTACCCTTGGTTCGGACATAAAAAAATTCGTTGCTGGTTGTGGGGTCTGCGCTCGTTCTAAAAGCTCTCATAGCCGGCCGGCAGGGGAGCTGATACCCTTGGCAGTGCCCGAAAGGCCATGGACTCACTTATCCATGGATTTTGTTACCAATCTCCCTCCATCTAAGGGTAATACAGTGGTATGGGTAGTGGTGGACAGGTTTTCTAAGCAGGCTCATTTCGTACCCCTGTCCGCACTACCGTCAGCTGAGACGTTGTCCAGGTTGTTTGTGCAGCATGTGATCCGGTTGCATGGGGTACCCCTGAATGTGGTGTCTGATCGTGGTGTGCAGTTTGTGGCTAAGTTTTGGCGTGCTTTCTGCAAAAAATTAGGTATGTCTCTGTCCTTTTCGTCTGCATACCATCCTGAGAGCAATAGGCAGACGGAGCGCACTAACCAGTCCCTGGAACAGATCCTCAGGTGTCTAACCTCTGCTAGACAGAGTGACTGGTGCGATGCACTGCCATTGGCTGAATTTGCCTTCAATAGTCTGGTGAGTCAATCCACTGGTAGGTCTCCTTTCTTGATTAACTATGGGTTCAGTCCTCATTTTGGTGAGTTTTCTCGTCTGGATTCGGGGTGCCCCGGGGCTGAGGACTCTGTTCAGCGGTTAAAAGATACATGGGCAGAAGTCCAACGGCGTATATCCAGGTCTCAAGGCAGGTATAAGTTTTTCGCGGACAGGAAACGAACACCTGGTCCCATGTTTCGGGTGGGAGAGAAAGTTTGGCTCTCCACGCGAAATATTAAGTTAAAGATTCCGTCAGCCAAGTTAGGACCCAAATTCATTGGCCCGTACAAGATTGTGGAAAAAATCAATCCAGTGGCGTATAGACTGTGCCTTCCACCCTCTTTCAAGATCCCTAACGTCTTCCACAGATCTCTACTGAAACCTTTTGAAGCAGTCCGGGGAGACTCCGAGTCTGCTGCTTCTCCTGTTTTGGTCGAGGGGCAGGTGGAGTACGAGGTCGGTCATATCGTAGATTCCAGGTTGGTACGGCGGTCGGTACAGTACCTGGTTCATTGGAAGGGGTATGGACCGGAGGACAGGTCCTGGGTACCGGCCCGGTTGATGCATGCTGATCGCCTGGTGCGGGCTTTCCATGCTAAGTACCCGGGCAAGCCTGGGGGTCCAGAGGCCCCCCGTTGAGAGGGGGGTACTGTCATGATCTCAGTGCGGGTTTGACTCGCACACGTGGGGTTAATGTTTGGAACCAGTGCTGATGACTGGCATTTCTGCGGTTAAAGGTTGTGATCCCGATGCAGGCTTACCTGCACACCTGGGGCTATGATTGTGGCCTCTCCCTGGTTCTGGGGGAGGCTTCTTATAGCCTCAGGACGCTCCCATCCCTGTCAGTTATACTCTTGCCCTTGGCATTGTGTGGTGACCCCTGAGTGTGTTAGTGCTGTGTTCTGGTTGCTTGATTCTCTGTGTATGACTCGGTCTGTTCCCTGGATATCGCTTTGGATTCTGCCTGGTACCTCCTATGTCTGTTTGGTTTTGATCTCTGCTTGGCTCTGATTATCCTCTCTGTCTCCTCCCTGGTACTGTACTGATATCTTGTGTATGACCTTTGGCTTTGTCTGACCTCCTGTCTGTTTATCCCTCCTGTACCTCGCTGGTCTGTACCGTGCATGACTTCTGCTTTGCCATAATCTGAGTTCTCTGGCTTCTCTGACACTATTAGTTGAAGCACGCTTTGTCACCTCTGCTGCCCTGCTCCCCAGGTAACTCTTAGCACTGCTTCTGTACTCAGGACACGTGCACTGGCTCTATGAGCAAGTGTAGTGCGGTGTCTCTGACACCTGCAGTGTCTGTCCCTGTTCCTACCCCACAAACCTGCTCTGTCTGAACCAATACTTATCTCAAAAACCTGCAGTATGTGAACCAGTACCTATCTCTATTGTCTCTGTACAGCATTAGTAATCTTTATGTAATCTTGTTACTACATAATTAGTACCCTGTGTGAATCTGGTCCTTTCTGTCCTGCTTTTAACCATCCTTATATTGGTCATATGTGAACTCGCTGCTGTTTGTCCTGTGTCTACTTGTACTTGTACTTGTATTTGTCCTATACTTTACTGTTTCTACGGTTTCCTGCTTGACCACGTCTTTGGCTCTGCACCTGTCTGCATCTGCGGCTCTGCACCTGTCCACACCTGTGGCTCTGGACCTGTCCACATCTGTGGCTCTGCACCCATGACTTTGCATATCTGGCTCTGCACCTGCCCACACCTGCAGCTTCTTGTCTGTCCAGTCTGAACTGGGTCCTATCTATTCCCATATTCGCGTTGTACCTGTCCCTGTCCTTCCTAAAACTGTTCCTGTCTGTCCAGTCAGAACTGGGTCCTTCCCATTCCTACATTTAAGTCCTACCTGCCTGTGTCCCAGTCCTTCCTGTAACTGGCTCCTACCTCTGCCAGAGTAACAGCCGTATCCACCTGCACCAACCTGCCTGTATACTTGCCATGTCTGCCTGTACATCACCTGTATCTGTCTATTTATCAGCTGAGCAAGACAGTATATTTACATTACTTTCCTGCACCTGTCATTACAGTGTCCTGCTGTCCCCTGTGGGATCAGCTGCTGCTGCCAGACACAGCCCTGGAGTGGTACCTGGCAGCTACCTGCCACACAAGCCTGACATCACCACTAGAGGCTCCAGTGAACAACAAGGTAGCTGCTTAGTCACGCCTCTCCTGGGTAAGCCTGGTTTGTGGCACAGTGGGGCCACAATCCACGCTCCCGCTAACCAGTCTGGGTGCGAGCATAACAACCTGCACGATCCTTGATGCCTTTGAGGTGAGTTGAGTATTGACTGTTCTTTTTGTTTGATTGTTTTTTTGTTTACAGCTTACATTTTTTATATTCTGTTTTTTTGAGACCCTAGATTATAAAGGACATTCAATTCATTGAGAATAAATTTGTAATGAATCTAATTTCCCGGAATATCCTGTGGATTCGGATCTCCTCAGATCTGCTCACATCTAGTTAGTGCTCTTTCCTCACTAAGGTGCTCTTTCTAGTTTACAATACATAAGCACAAACACTCTGTTGTCTCTTAACTTTATTTATTCCATTATAAACTACACATGAGCACTAAAAACTAAAATAAGCAGATAGTATTTTTGTTTTTATACAATTACTGCTTCCATGCACTACTATTATGGAATAATATTGGAACAGATAATTGTTGGATAAGCATTAGGGATGTAATAGTCTCTAAATCATATTGGATGAAAATGCCACACTTAGAAATATAGTGCTATTGACTTTAACCCATATGTATTTCTTGCTAAACTGCTTCCTTTCTTTCAAATTAGTCATTAAAATGAAATCCTACTTGGAGTTTAAATTTTATTAATTCCAGGTCCTTATGCCAATAACACTTCTATGGCTGCAACAAAAGCCAAGCCTGGTCTTCCTAAAATGCATGATCACCATCAATTTTCATAGTAGGGGATGTAGTTATATTAAGATGACACATTAGGCACAATTAAAGTGCTTTTAATGCTTCTTTTCATCCCATTTTGGAAATGAAATTGTTAGTATCATTTAAAGTGCAGTTCTGATAAATGCCTTTTCTGTGCTGGAAATTTAGGTCAACAAATGAAGTCAAATAAAGTTTTAAAATCACTTTGCAATAACATTAAGGGAGGAAGACGGGATAGATCACCGTGAATGATGTATGTCAATAATTATACTTTATAGTACATCTAGAACAGGTAATTCATCACAATATGGAACATACTTATTATTTAACTCAGATGTTTTCTGAATACCTAGTAACTTCTGAAAAAAATAGTGGTATCTTTTACTATTTAAATAACTTATATAATATACATGTATACAGTTGTGCTCAAAAGTTTACATACTCCAGCAGAATTTTTGCTTTCTTGGCCTTTTTTCAGAGAATATGAATGATAACGACAAAACTTTTTCTCCACTCATGGTTAGTGGTTGGGTGAAGCTATTTATTATCAAACTGTGTTTTCTCTTTTTAAATAATAATGGTGTTATCATTCATATTCTCTGAAAAAAGGCCAAGAAAGCAAAAATTCAGCCTGGGAATGTAAATTATATATATATATATATATATATATATATATAAAATATAAAATATAAATTTGGAACAGCACAATATATATTAGTGAGTGCCAGGCAAAAAAGTTCAATACTTGCCCAAAATTAGACAGAAAGACAAAAATTAAGGCAGCACTCCATAATTTTCCAAGTGAAAACGTGGTAAGCTTTATTCAGACCCACATGTCTTGGCGACATTTCGACTCACATTGAGAAAGGCTCTAGTCTGTGCAGGAACCAGCAGGGCACTTTATAGCTTTATCTATTATTGCTACACTAGAATAACACCACATTAGACTTTACAAAGAAACATCTAAAGAAGTCAGACCAGTTCTTGAAAATCATTCTTTGGACAGATGAAACTAAAAGCAACCTGTACCAGAATGATCGGAAGAAGAAAATATGGAGGAGGCTTGGAATAGCTCATGATCCACAACCTCTTCAGAACGTGATAGAGGAAGTGTGATGGTATGGGAATGCATGGCTTCGAATGGCACTAAGTCAGAACTGTTTGTTGATGATGTATTGAATTAAGACAGAAGCAGCTGGATGAATTCTGAAGTGTATAGGGTGATACTTTCTGCTCACATTCAACCAAATGCAGCACGGTTGATTGAATGGTGCTTCACAGAACAGATGGACAATGACCCAAAACATACTGTGAAAGCAACCACAGAGTTTTTTTTAAGGCAAAGAAGTGGAATATTCTGCAGTGGCCGAGTCAGTCACCAGATATGAACTGTATTGAGCACATTATTAAGACAAAACTCGAGGCAGAAAGACCCACAAACATGCAGAAACTGAAGTCAGCTGCAGTAAAAGACTGATAAAGCAATACAAAGAAGGAAGCCCAGCGTTTGGTGATGTCCATGGCTTCCAGACTTTGAGAAATCATTCCCTGCAATGTATTATTTAATTAATGTAGTATTAAAAATAAATATTATATTAAAGGCAAAGTTAATTTGTCCAATTACTTTAGACCCCCTGACATGAGGAGGCTTTGTCAAAAAGTGGTTGCAATTTCTTAACATTATTTTTCTTCAACCCCCTTCTAATTAAACCTGAAATCCTACACCTCATTTGCATTTCAGTTGTTTCATATAAATAAAAAAGTAAGAGCCCAAAGATTAGGTCACTGACAAAAAAAATTCCGGACCTAACTAAGCCTGAAGTGTTTCTCTAGTTCACATAGTACTATGAGGCTTGTTTGGTGCATGTGGGCCAGGCTTTACAAGCAGCCTGAGACATGGGCAGGTCTGGCAGCCCACATGTCACACCTCTGTGTGTGGTTCAAATGTTAATACAGAGTCTGTTGTTTGACATATTGTCTGTGGATGTGGAGGGAGAAGGCCTCCTGGGTATCATATCCAGACTAAGACAGTATACTGGATGCTATCCAACCTATGTGATCTGTACTGGCTCAAAGAGACTTTGTTAAGAACTGTTTACTTTATTTTGCCTGCAGTAAAAGTTTTTTTATTTTTTGTTTGCTTGCGACTGGTTTATGAAGCACACATATGAAAGATAGACTCACCAAACTCTGACTAATGCACTAGCAGGATGCAGCAAACCTCTATTGATAAAGGCTTAGGGCAGCACTGGCGCAACCCACTGATGAAGACAGCCAGTAACCCAGCAAAGGAGGGGCTCGCTGCCTAGTGGGAAAAATGTACACAAAGAGGACTTGCATAGGACATCAGTCACACTGATCAGTGTGGTGCAAAGTATCTAAACTAGAGTTGAGCGAAATCGGTCTGTCAAATTCATAAGTCGCCGACTTTCACTGAAGTCGGGTTTCATGAAACGAAACCCGACCATAGCGTGAGGTCGGCCACGAGGTCGGCGACCAGAGCGCCAAAGTTGCTTTTCAAATGATGCGCCCTTTTTCAGCCAAAGATGGAGGACACACACTGTGGACAACGCGATGACATGGGCATCGGTCACCACCATCTTTGAGAAGGGCATGCAAGTGATTGGCTTGCTTTGTGTGGCGTCACAAGGGCTATAAAAGGGCGTGCACGCCGCCCGACATCTTACTTCTGCCGATATTAGCATTAGGGAGAGGTTGAAGCTGCTGATTCTGAATAAGAAGAACAATAGGTAGCAAGATGTGCTGGAAAAATTAGTCAACCGTATGTTCATAATGAATGTACTGGGGACCACCAACAAGATTCCAGCACATCATAGGACAGTGCAGGACACACTGTATATATAACTATACCAACACCGAAAAAAACAGTGTAAAAAGTCCAATATAAATATAAAAATCACAATCTTTATTGTCAACAGATGAGGCACAATACAGCTAAAAAGTGACACAAAAAATGGCAATGTATAGTGGGCCACAAATGTATAGATGGTATGTATATAGGTACAACTATACATATATATTATATTTTATAAGCACCAAAAATTGAAAAGGCAAGTATAATATATAGAAGGCCATCAAAAAGTAAGGGGAAAAGTCCCTGGCTAGCCATGCTGAATGAAAATATTGCCCAAACATAGGTGGTAGAGTCACATACCTGTAGAAAAGCCGGGGCACGGCTGTGTACATTGTGCCACACTTTTCTACAGGTATGTGACTCTACCACCTATGTTTGGGCAATATTTTCATTCAGCATGGCTAGCCAGGGACTTTTCCCCTTACTTTTTGATGGCCTTCTATATATTATACTTGCCTTTTCAATTTTTGGTGCTTATAAAATATAATATATATGTATAGTTGTACCTATATACATACCATCTATACATTTGTGGCCCACTATACATTGCCATTTTTTGTGTCACTTTTTAGCTGTATTGTGCCTCATCTGTTGACAATAAAGATTGTGATTTTTATATTTATATTGGACTTTTTACACTGTTTTTTCGGTGTTGGTATGATTCTGTAAAATACTTTTCTTCCTCTTTTCTGCACAGTTACCAAACATTCATTTTTCCACACTTCTGTGTGCAGCAGTCCTGCTTATTAGGCTACCTGCTGCCATACTTGGACTGAGAGCATCATTGCCAGCCTCCTAAAATCTCTAGGGAGCTTCCAATTCTCCCCAATACTATATACACACCTTGTACTTTGTCATACACCAGCCAATTTCAGCCTGTTAAATTGAGGTGTAATCTATAGTGGGCCTGAGATAATAGTTCAGCCTCCTAAAATCTCTAGGTAGCTTCCAATTCTCCCCAATACTATATGCACACCTTGTACTTTGTCATACACCAGCTAATTTCAGCCTGTTAAATTGAGGTGTAATCTATAGTGGGCCTGAGATAATAGTTCAGCCTCCTAAAATCTCTAGGGAGCTTCCAATTCTCCCCAATACTATATACACACCTTGTACTTTGTCATACATCAGCCAATTTCAGCCTGTTAAATTGAGGTGTAATCTATAGTGGGCCTGAGATAATAGATCAGCCTCCTAAAATCTCTAGGGAGCTGCCAATTCCTCACAATACTATATACACACCTTGTACTTTGTCATACACCAGCCAATTTCAGCCTGTTAAGTTGAGGTGCAATCTATAGTGGACCTGAGATAATAGTTCAGCCACCTAAAATCTCTAGGGAGCTTCCAATTCTCCCCAATACTATATACACACCTTGTACTTTGTCATACACCAGCCAATTTCAGCCTGTTAAATTGAGGTGTAATCTATAGTGGGCCTGAGATAATAGTTCAGCCTCCTAAAATCTCTAGGGAGCTGCCAATTCCTCACAATACTATATACACACCTTGTACTTTGTCATACACCAGCCAATTTCAGCCTGTTAAGTTGAGGTGCAATCTATAGTGGACCTGAGATAATAGTTCAGCCACCTAAAATCTCTAGGGAGCTTCCAATTCTCCCCAATACTATATACACACCTTGTACTTTGTCATACACCAGCCAATTTCAGCCTGTTAAATTGAGGTGTAATCTATAGTGGGCCTGAGATAATAGTTCAGCCTCCTAAAATCTCTAGGGAGATTCAAATTCTCCACAATACTATATACACCTTGTACCTTGTTTTACAGTACCATATAGCTGGTGGTATTTTAGGTACATTTTTCCAAAAATGAGGAAGTATGGTGGAAGAGGCCGTGGAAGTGGGCGGGGGTTGCCAGCTGGTACTGATGGTGGTGGAGGTGGTGGTGCATCTGCTGGTAGTGGCAAAATCACAATAGTACCTAAGGCAGGAGGTGTTGAGCCTGCGTCATTGTCTGGCTCCACAAGGCCTCGAAGGCTCCCTTTTCTGGGAGTAGGTAAGCCGGAGCTTCAGGAACAAGTTTTGGCTTACATTGCTGACACAGCCTCCAGCTCTATCGCCTCCTCTTCTGAAGTTTCAAAAAATAAAAGCACTGAGTCATCAGTGGAGGCTCCTGGTCAGGAACAACACCTTTCCTTGTGTCCTTCACCCCTACCAAAAGTGAAGGATGCGACAGGCCACACTACAGATTATTCCATGGAGCTCTTTTCACACAGCATGCCTGGGTTATCAAGTCAAATCGTGAATTCCCCAGTCCAAGATGAATCGGACATGGAGTGCACTGATGCACAGTCACAGCTAGATTTTTCTGCTGGTACATTCACTCAGAGCACTACATTGTCCTCGCAGTGTACTGAGCCAGAATCTGACCCTGATGAAACTCAGGTGCCCCTTCATGCATACTATACCACCTTACACGGTGACACAGAGGAAAGTGCACATGAAATTGAAGAGGAGGTGATGGATGACCCAGTTGTTGACCCAGATTGGCATCTATTGGGGGAAGAGGGTGCCGCTGCCAATAGCTCTGAAGAAGAGGAGGATCCGCAGCAGGCATCGACATCGCAACAGTAGTTATCTGGCAGGCCCGTAGCAGTCCAAAAACGGTTTACAAAAACCAAAAGAGTTGCAGGACAGCTAGGCCAGACGGTCATATTAGCACAGCGTGCAAGGCCTCAAAATGTCTTCCATAGTAGGAAGAGTGCAGTGTGGCACTTTTTTGAACAAAATCCTAATGATCAGGCAAAGGTTATCTGTAAGAAGTGCGTAAAGACCTTTAGCCGAGGGAAAAATCTGAGAATTTGAATACCAGTTGCATACTTAGACATTTAACCACCATGCACTTGCAAGCGTGGACGGACTACCAAATCTTACGTACCACATGTGCACCTGCTCCGAATGAAGGTAGTCAGCAACGCTACATCGCTTCCCCCACTGTAAGCCCACCAGTTAGCACACCACCAGCAGCAAATGTTGAGGAGTCGTCGCAAGGCCAAAGCAGTCAGGGAATCACAATGTTATTGCTACAAAAGACTGAATCTAGGCCATCAAAAAGACCACGAACACTATCACCATCACCAACCCTCTCTCAGTCCACCATGTCCACCGCTAGTTCCACCATATGCAGCTCTCAAGTCCAGCTCACCCTACCAGAGACTCTCAGTAGGACAAGAAAATACTCATCCTCTCATCCACATACACAGTGTTTGAATGCCCACATTGCCAAACTAATCTCGTTAGAGATGATGCCCTACCGGTTGGTTGAAAGTGAAGCTTTCCACGAGCTCATGGCCTACGCAGTACCACGCTATTACCTACCCAGTCAGCACTTCTTTTCTCGAAAAACCATCCCTGCCCTCCACCTGCATGTGAAAGACCGCATTGTCCATGCACTCAAGCAATCAGTGAGTGGAAAGGTGCACCTCACAACAGATGCATTTTCCAGTAGGCATGGCCAGGGCCGTTACGTGACCATCACTGCGCATTGGGTTAATGTGGTGGATGCAGGGTCCACAGGGGACAGCGGCGGTGGGACAGTGCTGCCTACCCCACGGTATAGGAAACAGTTGGCTGTAGGCGTTCGACCCTCCTCCTCCTCCAGAAGCGAAAGCTCGTCCACAGAGAGCAGTCGCATGAGCACTCCATCCGCAGCTGCCAGTGTTGCACATGAGGTGTCCCACTATCGAACAGCTAGTGGTAAGCATCAGCAGGCTGTGATAAAGATGTTGTGTTTGGGCGACAACAGACACACTGCAGAGGTACTGGCTGACTACTTGCAGTGACAAACTGTGTCATGGCTGGGCAGTCTACATCTTGAGGCAGGCAAGGTAGTTAGTGATAATGGCCAGAATTTTGTGGCAGCCATAGCCCTTTCAAAACTCAGACACATACCTTGCCTGGCTCAAACCTTGAACCTGGTGGTGCAGTGCTTCATCAATAATTATCAGGAGTAAACAACAGCCCTGCTCCATAAGGTGCGAAGACTGTGCTTGCACATCCGCCGGTCGCCTGTACACTCCAGTCGTATGCAGAAGCTGCAGCGATTGCTCCACCTTCCCAAGCACTGCTTAATTATCGACGTTGCAACAAGGTGGAACTCTACCCTGCACATGGTTCAGAGGCTGTGCGAACAGAGGCAGGCTGTAGTGCATTTGTGGGAGGATACACGGGCAAGCAGTTTGAAGGCAGACATGGAATCATCTGGTGTGGAGTGGTCGAAGCTGAAAGACCTCTGTAAAGTCCTTCAGTGTTTTGAGGAATGCACATGGCTGGTAAGCACAGGCGACGCCATCATAAGCATGAGCATCCCACTTATGCATCTGCTCATGCAAACTTTGATGCACATTAAGGAGCAGGCGTCTGCAGCCGAGGAGGAAGAGGAGAAGGGAAGCCTTGATGACAGTCAGCCATTGTCTGCTCAGGGAACTCTCCTGGACGAGGTGGAGGAAGAAGAGGAAGAGGAGGAGGAGGATGATTATTTAGGGGAGGAGGATGCTTCTGAGGGGGCAAGAGAAAATGTTGGCGTGGCAAGGTCAGGTACAGGGTTTGTGCGTGACTGGACGGATGTTAATTTGCTAGAAAGTGCTCCTCCACCCAGCACTCGCAGTGCATCATTGACACCTGGAACATTGGCCCACATGTGTGATTATGCCTTGCAGATCCTAAAAAAGGACCCCTGCATTGCCAAAATGCTGAACGATGACGACTACTGGTTTGCCAGCATCCTGGATCCACGCTATAAAGGCAAATTCCAAAACATCATGCCACAGGAGAACCTAGAGCTAATATTGGCTAACAAACAAGCAACTCTAGTAAACCGTTTGTTTGAGGCATTCCCAGCAAACAGCGGCAGTGATGGTTCTCCCACGAGCCGTAGGGGGCAACATGGAAAAGGTGTTCGTGGTGCACACAGCCGAAGTGGCGTTGGACACACGGATTTCATGACCATGTTGTGGACTGATTTTTCAAGTACCGCTCACACGACTGGTAATACTGCATCGATTGAAAGTGACAGGAGACAGCAGTTATCAACTATGGTTACAAACTACTTCTCCCATATCGATGTTCTCCCTCACAGGTCATTCCCCTTTGACTATTCGGCCTGTAAGCTGGACACCTGGCTTGAATTGGCACAATATGCCTTACAGGAGCTCGCTTGCTCTGCTGCTAGTGTGCTATCCGAAAGAGTCTTCAGTGCTCCATTTAGCCCAGTCAATACTTTGGGCTTAGTACCCGTGTCTACTGCTCAGCAGAGGAGCCCACCCGTGAACCTAGCTATGCCGCCTGTTTATGTAAGCACTGTCTGCTACTCAGCAGAGTTGCCCACCTGTGAACCAAGCTATGCCGCCTGTTTATGTAAGAACTGCATGCTACTCAGAAGAGGAGCCCAGCTGTTAAGCAAGCTACAGCACCTATGGTTTGGACAATTAATTTTTTCACATTCTTTCTGGAATGCCGGTTAGGCCTAATTCCGGAATTCCGGTTGACCTGCACTTACTGGGAAATCCTCGTTCACGGGGAAGAATTGGAATACCAGATCACCATCACTAACGGGGTTCAGCAGGTTATCTGCACCTGTAAGCGACACACACTGGTCCTTTCAGTGTAGCGTGCATGCAGCCCCGGACATGTAAGGGCATGACAGACCTGTTATTGCTCGATCTCGCGTGCCAGAGCCTCGCGTGTCCCTCTAGTAAGCTGGACACGGAAGCGGGGTCATGCCGGAGTCTCGTTCTTTAACTAAATTAAGCGGACAAATCGCTAGCACAACTAAAAACGGCCATGCATCACCACCCACAGAATCGACAAAGCTTGCAATCTGTCCATCTCTTCCATAGCTGGCATGGTTGAGGTTGCCCGTGTGGAGACCAATTAAGCCGCAGGCTCCACTCCTGGTGGTGCCCTTCTGGACATTTCTTTAAGGTTCAGCTTTGCAACCATACTGCCCCCGGAAACCAAACACTTTGCCTTCATGGACGCTGTTCGGAGGGTCGTGGGAATAACGCCGCCTGATCGGCAGTTGGCATAATTTATTGTGGGAAGTGCAACGGTATATGATCGTCTTCGATTTTAGAATTATAGATTTTTTTATTTTAGATTTTTTGTCCAGCCTTTCTTGACTTTATAAGGGCATGACATGCCTATATCTGTGTCTCCTCCTCCTCCTTTTACTCCTCCACCTCTTTTCTATATGTAGTTGCCCTTTTCCATATGTTATTTTTGTCTTCTGAGCATTGTGTCTGCTTTGGGACACCTTTTAAGGTGTTTTGTAATTGTTTTCTATGTGTTTATATGTGTTTGTGTTTGCCTTCCATTGTTTTCAATGGGGTTCCACGATGTTCGTCGAACGTTCGACGAACATTCGATGAACTTCCTCCTGTTCGACGAACCGAACTGAACCAGTGCCATTGCCAACGAGTGGGCCCCCCCTGCTTTCTCAGGATCATAGCACTTGCAAAGCTGAAATACTTACCTCTCCCTGATCCACCGCCGTGACGTCTTCCGCGTTTCCTGACAGTGACATTCTGGTCAGAGAGCGCGATGACATCACGTCTGTACACCCTCTGCCTAAACAGTCAAAGTGCAGAGAGATGGAAGATGGGGATGATGAGGAGGAGACTTATTTAATTGTTTTAAAGGTTGGGAGCAATTTTTGGGGAGCACTATACTCTGGAGAATGATATATGGGGCCCAACATACACTGGAGCATTCCAAAGGTGGACATCAGACAGTGGAGCAGCATTTACAGGGCCCATTATACATTGGAGTATTAGAAATGGGGCCCATTATATATGGAGCATTATTTGGGCCCATAAGACAGTGGAGCTTCATCCATGGGGACCAACATATACTGTAGCATTATGTGGAGCTCATCATATACTGTATGGAACATTATATGGGACCAATGATTCTGTATGGAGAAATATATGGGCCTCATTACTCTGTATAGCGCACTATGCGGTGGCCATAAAAATGTATGGAGTAATATACTGTCCGTTTTTGGAGCTATTGGAGAATTTATAATGGATATCAGTCATGTGATGTAAGAAGTGAAGTATTTTTCATTGTACTATACCGCTATTTCTCTGCCATATCAGAGGATCATGAATTGTGGCATGTGTTAAAGGAGCCCATTGACACTCTTTGGCCCTGGGCCCACGAAAATCTGGAGCCAGCCCTACCCCCCCACAACTTTAGCCAAATAACCCCCCAGTTTTCAATGCCTAACTATTATTATAAAGTAAATTAAGGTTGACAAGCTTAAGTAATAAGAATTGATGTTTTGGCATTAAAATGGGCACTGTAGGTGTGCTTGCTGTCCACCACTCACTGCCGACTTTTCTTCTCCATTGACTTGCATTGGGTTTCGTGTTTCAGTCGGCCTTCGACTTTTCACGATAATCAGCCGATTTCGTTCGACCCGACTTTAGCGAAAGTCGGGTTTCATGAAACCCGACTCGACCCGAAAAAAGGCAAAGTCGCTCATCTCTAGTCTAAACAGCCTATTGATCACGCCCATAATATTAGTAGGTGGGCTGTTCCGCACTCGCAGACCTCTAACTTCTTTAAGAGACTCCTCTGTCCTCCACTCATTACCTGTAGTAATGGCACCTGTTTGAACTTGTTATCAGTATAAAAAACACCTGTCCACAACCTCAAACAGTCACACTGCAAACTCCACTATGGTGAAGACCACAAAAACAAAATTGCAGCCCTGCACCAGGCGGGGAAGACTGAATCTGCAATAAGCAGCAGCTTGGTGTGATGAAATCAACTGTGGGAGCAATAATAAAAAAAATGGAAGACATACAAGACCACTGATAATCTCCCTCGATCTGTGGTCTACTTATGATGTCAATTATAGGCCTCTCTCATCCTTTTAAGTGGGAGAACTTGCACAATTGGTGGCTTACTAAATATTTTCTTCCCCACTGTATGTATGTATGTATATATATATATATATATATATACAGAGAGAGAGAGAGAGACAAAAATTAAGGCAGCACTTCATAATTTTTTAAGTAAAAGCATGGTATTGTTTATTCAGACCCACATGTCTGGGCGACGTTTCGGCTAACACTGAGCCTTTCTCAAGCCTCATATGTGAATTTGTCAATTTATGCGCTAAGCATTTTCAATTTTTGAAATTTCTAGTGCAGTAATGCAATTCAATTTTCATATTTCATATTTGCATGCTATGGCGCTACAGAGTGCTGTTTTATTTGTTTTATTGTACATGAGTTGGAGACTCTAGCTAAGCACCTGTTCAGATCTAGTATATGTTTGGATGTGACAGTCAGTTTTTTTAAATTTTTATTCATTAGCCTTCTGACTGAGCACTCCGCCCCTTAGCCTCAGGTGTTTTTAATCACAGCAGTACTTTACCCCTCCACAGAGATATAGATGTTAGTCCAAGAGAGGATTCACGTTAGGTTCCCATGCAGAAGGATACTTTAGTCTAAGAGAGGATTGGCATTAAGTTAGGTCCTGGAAATGAGAATCGCCTTAACGCGGCTTCCAGGTTCACATGAATTGGCCAATTTATGCGCTAAGCATTCTCAATTTTTCATATTTCTGGTGCAGTAATGCAATTCAATTTCCATATTTTATATTTGCATGCTATGGCGCTACAGAGTGCTGCTTTATTTGTTTGATTGTATATGAGTTGGTGACTCTAGTTAAGCACCTGTTCAGACCTAGTTTATGTTTGGATGTGATCATCAGTTTTTTTGAAATTTGCATTCCTTGGCCCTCTGACTGAGCACTCCGCCTTTTAGCCTCAGGCGTTTTTAATTATAGCAGGACTCTACCCCTCCACAAAGATATAGATTTCAGTCCAGGATTCACATTAGGTTCCCATACAGATGGAGACTTTAGTCTAAGAGAGGATTGGCATTAAGTTAGGTCTGGAAATGAGAATCGCCCTAACATGGCATGAACATGTACACATGAATTGGCCAATTTATGCGTTAAGCATTCTCAATTTTTCATATTTCTAGTGCAGTAATGCAATTCAATTTTCATATTTCATATTTGCATGCTATGGCAACACAGAGTGCTGCCTAAATTGTTTCAGACTACAGATTATGACCTCACAGTACCTAGTGGTGCCTGTCTGAGCTGAGATTGCCCTAACCACAGTCTAGTCGATGGCAACTTGGACCTATGCTGCCGTAAAAGCCAACAAGCGGCTCATGCTCCTCCTAAAGAACCAGACGGCAGAGCAGAGTGTAAATTACCTACAAAAGGGATACTTCTGCAAATTCTGCACTTACAGACATAGTCTGTAAAGCTTTAAGATTATTAGGTTGTACCCAATCAAGGACAATCTGTGCCTTATCCATCTGAAAACCTTTAGCACAATCTAAATGACCCATAAACTGAAACTGCTGCACCTCAAATTGACACTTCTCTAATTTGGCAAGCAAATGATTATCATGAAAAACTTGAAGCACCTGTCAAACATGCTTTCGATTTTCCTCACGAGAACCTGAGTAAATCAAGATATCATCCAATTAGAACACTACAAATCTACCCACCAAAGAAAAAATATAATTTATGATATTCTGTAACACTGCTGGAGAATTGATCAAACAGAATAGCATTACCAAATTTGTGACCTTTGGGTGTATTAAAGGCAGTCTTCCACTCATCACCATGGCAAACAGATATATGGTTATATGCCCCTCTCAAATACAGTTTAGAAAACCACTTGGCCCCTGCTAGTTGATTAATCAGATCAGGAATAAGAGCTGATGGGTGGATTCCATACAATAATCTTATTAATCTCTCTAAAATTCAAACAAGGATGCAAACCTCCATCTTCTTGCTTAGCAAAGAAAAAACATACAGCAACTGGTGAGGTTGAAGGCCTTATTTAACCATTGGAGAGACTCTTTTGAATGTACTATTTCAAGCCACCTCTTTTCAGGAAAAGAAAGGTTAAACAGACAAGATTTAAGCAATTTGGCCCCTTGAATAAGTTTGATAGCGCAATCATAACACCTATGTGTGGGAAGAACTTCAGATTCTGTCTCAGATAAAACATCAACAAAATTCTGAATAAACTCTAGAAGAAGAGATCTCGTAGATGCCAGGGATTTAGAGAAACAACTGGAAAACCCAAAATTGCCCAAGACTTAAAGCAAACCTGTCAGCAGGATTTTGCTAAGTAAAGTACAGGCACTGTTAGGAAGGCATTGTTGTACTAATTAAAATGATACCTGGTGTGAAGAAATTGGTCTTGTGGTTCTTGTGTAATCAATGTTAGAAGTTTTCAGTTAATGATATTTCCATGCTCCAGGGTGAGACTGTAGGTACAGTATTATCTTCCTGCTCTAAGCCAGAGAAACCACGGAAATACCTGCTCACAGGAACCACAAGACAGATTTCTTCACCGCAGGTATCATTTTAATTAGTATAACAATGCCAACCTGACAGTGTCTGTAGTTTACTTGGTAAAATCCCGCTGACAAGTTTACTTTAACTTTGCGAGTCTCTCAATTGATGGTAGGATTGTGTTTCAGTAACCAGGACATGCACAACACAACTATAGCTGACAAGGAAGTAAGCACAATGAATTAAATAGATTCTTTGTGTAATGCTCCGACACTCATGAACACATTCTCAAACTTAGAAGGACCATGACTTTGGTTAAAGGAAGAATTATCAATTGAAGATACTTGAATATGATGACCAAGAGTTTAAACTGTGTACCCACACTCAATAGCAAAATCACTGTAAATTAGATCTAATGTGGAACCTGAGTCAACAAATACCAGAGGTAAATATAACTCCTGATTTGGTAACCAAAAATACCTGTAAAAAACAAACACTAATATGCATGAAAAGTAACCTCAAACTTTTAGAACCAGTGTCCTTACATATTAATGATTCTTTTCATTTTTTATCTTTAGTTTTAAGAAATTCATTATTGTATCTGAAACACTGAATCATTACATGACCGGTTCGACCACAGTATAGATAGAAACAAGCAGGTGTTTAAAGTTTAATTCCCTCCTTGGACTCTCTACAGGCCCCAATTTGCATTGGTTCTACTGCCTCAATAGGATGAAAGGGAGAAGTCCCTAAAACACTTTTTAATGTTTTCTTAAGACGTCTTTCCAAATGCACTTCCAGTGACATGGCCTCATCCAGGGACAACAATTAGGGATTGTGTAGGTATGTGTGCCGACTGGGGGGTGTTCCTTTTTTCCCCGCAGACAGACTTGAGACAGACACCGATGTGCGTTCAACAGGTCCTCATTATTGGCCATCCTCTCGACGACCGCAGCACCAAACAGCAGCTGCATGACAACTTCCGCACACAGGCCCGGGTACCTTCACTTTCTTCCTTCTCCTAATTGACGTCCCTCACGGCTCTTTCACTGTGGCTGCCCTAGGCCTACCACCACAGTGCTTCACCCATCCGAGTCCATCCGTCTGGTACCCCCGGACCTTCACTGTCCTGCGGCTCTCCTGTCAGGGCCACCCCCTGACTGTCTTTCTCCTCAGTCCCTGCTGTAGCTTCTTGTCTGTCTGTTTCCTCCTTTCAGTCTCTTCTTCTCCTAAGCTTCTCTTACTGGACTGGCTTGCTTCTGGATCTCTCTACCCTTTCTTATATCCCTCTCTCTGGGAATTCCCCTCTAGAGCTCCTGTAACTCCGACCCCCATGACTCTGCAGTTTCGTAGCCTTAAGCTGATGTTAAGCCTTTCCTCACTGCTCTCTGCTGCCATCTTGTGGACAAGCTACAGTAGTATATTTTCTTCTGTTTTCTGCTGTTCTTGGTCTCCCCCTAGTGGCTAAACCCAGTGCTTCACCATCTTCTCTACTATCTCCAGCTGTCTCCCACATTCATATATAGCAGTCCACGTCAAGCACATTGTACAGTTACCTTCCTGCTGCAAACGGGTCCGTAGGTCAGTCCACTTCCCCTACAATTATAAACCATCATATCTCATATCTGGCTAGAAGGACCCTGACTGTGGAGAGTTGGGTCATTCTAGGAGGTTTCCACTGCCCAGAGTTGGAACTGAGAGCAGTAGTCCCCTACTTTATGATTTCCCTGAATCAACCTATGGATTATTTATTCAGCAGCATCAACTTTATTGGGGTTGTCATAAAAGAGCCCCAGAACAGAGAAAAAAGCATCAACTGAGGAAAGTGCTGGAGAATCCTCACGCAGAGAAAATGCCCAAACCTGAGGAGCTCCACTTAGAAACAACAGAACAATACCTATGCCCTGACTTTCTCCTCCATATGAGGCAGAATGGAGATTAAAAAACAACTTATATGAAGAAAGAAAAATGGAAAACATACTATATACAGTATATTCATTCTTAAGCTAGAAATATAATTTGCATAAATATTGTAATATGTTAATTTACCCTCTTTTGCCTATTTCCTGTAGAGGACAGATGCAAAAGTGTGCTGTGCCAACTGCTTAGATACTTTCACCATATCTAGTGTACAGATCTGCCAACTTTTAGTAGGGTGGGATCAGAATCTTTAAAGTGTGCACAATCTACCACATAAATAGTAGCCACAGTGAGAGAAGTGCAGGAGCTTCGTCTGGACAACACTCTGCGGTTCTAGCTTCATTGCACTAATAGTGAGAGCTTTGTGCAGATCCAGATCCTGCACTCCTCTCACTGTGGCTGAAATATAGAAGGCAGAGTACGCACGCTGTGAAAATTCGGCTTCTCCTTAATTAAAGTTGGTAGGTCCGTCCATAAGGTAAAAAATAGTTGTTTCAGCACAGTTCAGCATCTGTTTTCAGAAAAAACAAAAAAACAAAATAGAGTAATTAACTTTACTAAAATTTTTATGCAAATTGCATATCTAGAACTTTAGTGGGACACTTAATATTGATGTTATGATCACCAGTGCATCTGAGTTAGTGTATATATAAAATACTGTATATTTTAAGCATACTACAGGAATGATTTAAATTCATCTACATCAGCTAAATTCTCAACTCATCTTATCTAACAAATTAAATGACTTCTAAAGGAAGACCCTGTGTGTAGTTTTGGCTATAAATCTGCTTCCCATATTGTTTAAGACATTGCCAGCTTCCCATCCGGTTGGTGGAGATTCTCCTGGTGGTAAGGGCATTGGTTGTCATTTTTATTATACCATACATCATATTTATTAGACACAGCAGCAGCTGTACCTGACCTTGAATTATCTCTGCTTTTTTCCTAGTCTTTCTTCTTTTTCCACAAAGTAAGAAAGTATCAGATTATTGAAAGAAGCAAAACATGCCCCGAATCCATCTCATTAAAGTCTAAAAAGATATTACATAAATATGCAGAAAATAAAATGAACATTCTTGTAGAAAATAATTATATTTACTTGGTTAACATACGTTAAAGATAACAAAGGACGTTCCATGTGTCTTCTGAAGTTGTCAAAATGTTTGTTAAGGATGAAAATCTTTATTGATCGTAATGGGAATTTTAACAGCCACCTATTGGAAAATGCCATACGATATGTGTCACCGGAACAAAACAAAGAGAAAAAACTTTTACATTTAAATGTCTTAAGTGTTCAACACAGTTCATGCTTGATTCCATTATTCTCTTTTTTTTGTGATATGCTTTATTCATCAAATTGGATACAGAACATTTGGAACATTCAGAATAATTATTTCACTGTCATAACAAAGATGATCAAACAATAATATTTACTGTTTTGCATATGTCTTTCATTAGTTTAAATATGTAAATTAATTCACTGACATAACGTCGACGTTCAAATGTATAAAATTCAAGGAATAATTATAAAATAAAATAATCTGACAACTCACCCTAAAATAATTAGAAAATGTACGAAGAAAAGTAAGAAAAACATATATAACATATATGTTAACATTAATATATATAAAAAAAATCATTGTAGACTGTAATATAATAAAGTATTATAATTTAATGTTACATTGTTAAATCATCAGTAGAGTTGAGCGATACCGTCCGGTACTTCAAAGTATCGGATCGGAATGGATCGGCCGATCTTAAAAAAAAGTATCGGTATCGCCGATTCCGATACCGGAAGTCCCATTCAAGTCTATGGGACTTCCGGTATCGGAATAAGAAAAATCCTGTTTTTCCCTTGTACAGCCTCTCTGGGGTCTGTACGGGCCTTTCAGGGGGCTGTGCCGGCCTGCCAGGGGGTCTGTGCCGGCCTGCCGGGGGGCTGTGCCGGCCTGCCAGGGGGCTGTGCCGGCCTGCCAGGGGGGCTGTGCCGGCCTGCCGGGGGGCTGTGCCGGCCTGCTGGGGGGCTGTGCAGGCTCCGGGGGGCTGTGCCGGCCTGCCGGGGGGCTGTGCAGGCTTCGGGGGTCTGTGCAGGCATCGTCCGATGGGACTACAAGTCCCATCGGGCGATGCCTGCTACCATGACAGTGATTGACACATTAGCCAATGATGGGACAGTACAATGAGTAGGGAGAAGACATAGTACTGTGGAGGCCGGAAAGTGTAAAACTAAACGGCCGTACATTGTGATCAATAATATATATTATATATCATGATCCACATATTAAAACTATCCAATAAAGAGGACACTGCACATTCAATAGAAGCTACCCAAGAAGAAAAAGCAGTCAAAAATCCATAAAACATAATTTTATTAAATAATGTAAAATATTATATAAGGACATACGGTGTGTGGTAGGGAAACAGGAATAAAGAGCATAATGGTCAACAAAGGAGACCAGCCACACTGCAAGCATCGCTCCAAGAATAAGCTTATTAAATTGAACAGAATAGCAAACGTCAGACAGGGAAAGAATGGCACATGTTGTTATGGCAAGGAGTGTATTGAAACATCACCATGCAGCCAAAGGATGGTATCCTATAACATGGCACACTACCCTGCCCATCAAAGACACATGACAACCATAACTGATGCTATGTAAAGCATCAGAAACAAGAGCAGAAGTAACTAGTTATACCTGGAAGCAGTGGTGGCAGTGGGGTCGGTCCAATCCCCGACGCGCGTTTCGGAGCCAAGAGACTCCTTCCTCAGGGGGCGTTAGGGAAGGTACGGCCACCCAGGTTTAAATAGCGTGCGCCTAACCAGAGGCCATCTGCGCGCACACAAGGGGCCCGCCCCGCGCCGACCGGATCCATGCCATGACGTCACCGGAAACACGCGGGCCCACGTGATCCGGCGCGTCAGGCAGAGAGCCAGGGCGGACGCGCGACGGACACCGCGCATGCGCACAGGCAGCGCCAGGCAGGAGCCGCCATATGTAAAGAGGGCAAAGCGAATGGGCAGACAAATATGTGTGAGGGGAGGGAAATGTGCAAACATGGATACATCATGCCACCGATGTGCTGCATAGTACTGGTGCATAAAGGGGTACATCGGCAAAGCCCATGGCATAGAATGCAGGATCAAAGCAATAGGTCACATGACAATAAAGACACGCACAGGATGCATACATATACACACAGAGAGATAATCAAAGGATGTAAAATCTCACCAGCATAGAACGTATCATTAAAAAGCGCAAAATTGCCTAAATCGCTATGTGTATAGATGCAACCCAGGGAGTGCATGCGACATAAAGTGCACCCTATATTGCAAATGCTCATGGACAGATACCCATGGATGTATGCACAAATGTACACAATGCATAAACAGTCACATACGTGATGTGTGCAAAAAATGCACGCACATGAGTGACACACAATGTGAAAATATGCTAAATGCACATAAAAAACGAATAACCATATATGTGCAATTAGGATGATATATAATATAATAATACAAACAATGAATACAGAAATGACAAAATTATTATATATTGGAAATAGTAATGCACAAAAAATGCACAAAAACATGGAAGATAGTGCACATGAGAAATAAATATGCCAAAGATGGATAAAAACCCAGCCCATCGAGTTAAACTAAATAGTTGAACCCATGTGATGTGGGTATAGACACATCAGAGATCCCAAAGTCTTCATCATGAATGAATCCATCAGACAACTTCCATGGTTCACAGGGACCTCAAAACCTTCCTAATTCCAAAGGAAATATGTCATTCAGGACACTAGAAAATAAATGAAACATAAAAACCGTAAGTAAAAACACACAAGACCAAAGAGCTCAGAAATGAGATAAATTGGATGAGTTACAAGTATGGGGCATATGAAATGTTTTCATTTAGACCACGTGGATGGATGGTGCCTAGTGTCCAGATCCATCTAGTTTCGGACCTAGCCAACCTATTGGATAATTTGCCACCCCTTATATTGATGTTGAGGGCATCAATGCCCCTTATTCGTAGGAGTGTGGCATTGCAACGGTGAGATTCCTTGAAATGCCTGGGTAACGTCTTCAGGCTAGAATCGTCGGTGCAATTGGCAGCCGCCAAAATGCCCAAGACATGTTCCCTAGTGCGTACCTTCAATTGTCGCGTGGTCATGCCCACATAAATGAGCCCACACGGACATGTAGCATAGTATATCACGTACCGAGTGGTACATGATATACGTTGCTTGATGGAAAACGTCTTAGTACCATCAGAATTAGTAAATGAAGTACTGCGTTCAATGTTGGGGCAGGCTATACACCTGCCACAAGGGAAGCAGCCATGTCTAATTGGATGATCATCCAAAAAAGTGTGCGCTGGATGATCAACATAATGACTAGCCACCAATTGGTCACGTAAATTCCTAGCCCTTCTATATGAAATAGATGGATACTCTGGGAGAAGCTTGTTCAAAATAGGGTCCACCTTGAGGATGGGCCAGGCCCTTTTCAATACATCCCGCATTATTCCATGTTGGGGATGGAAAGAGGTAACAAATCTCACAACCTCACTACCCTTAGATTTATCAAAGTCCCTGTAGAGTAGCTCATTACGAGTTGACCATCTGGCACGTTGATAGGCCTTTTTTATACTCCGTTTACTGTACCCACGTGCTATGAATCGAGCTCTTAATTCATTAGCCCGATTTTCAAAATCGATATTAGTGGAACAGATGCGGCGGAGACGTAAGAACTGTCCCACAGGGATGGCTTTAATAAGATGATGAGGGTGACAGGATGAGGCGTGGAGTAGAGAATTGGTGGATGTCTCCTTACGATAAATATCAGTTTGAATGATCCCTTGTGAATCCTTTTTGACAGAGACATCCAAAAAATTAATTTTCACGGGATCCCACGTCAATGTCAATCTGATGTTCAGATCGTTGTCATTCAAATTAGACGTCAATTGCAGAAGGTCGATGGAGCTGCCCTGAAAGATAAAGAAGATATCGTCGATGTAGCGTGCCCAAAACGGGACACGCTCAATCAACCCCTGTTTATCAGACAGAAAGAGATCCCTCTCCCACAGCCCCAGGAAGAGGTTGGCATAAGACGGCGCAAAGGCCGCGCCCATGGCAGTCCCCTGGAGCTGCAAGAAGAAGGACCCCTTAAACACAAAAAAATTGTGTGTGAGGGTGAACTCTAAAAGCTCCAGGATGAGGTCCCTAACTCCCGTAGAGATGGTGGAAGTGGATAAATAAAATCGTACGGCACGTAGGCCGTCGATATGCTTGATGTTGGTATAAAGGGACTCAACATCAACCGAAGCAAGAAGAGAATCACTCTCCAAACAGAGTCCATCGACCTTCCGCAAGAGATCCCCAGTATCCTTGAGGAAGGAGGGCAGATTAGATACTAACGGCTGAAGATGATGGTCAATCCATTTGTTGATGTGCTCAAGGAAATTCCCACGACCAGATATGATAGGTCTGCCGGGTGGTGATCTGATGTCCTTATGGATTTTGGGTAAGAGGTATAGAGTGGATATAGTAGGTTCTTTTACAGTAAGTGCCGAAGCCAGTTCTTTGGTGACAATGCCATTGATGACGGCCCTGTTAATGATCAGATCCAATTTGGCAGAAAAAGCTGAGAGAGGATTATAGGTTAATTTTTTATAGCATACCGGATTATTTAATTGCCGGAATGCCTCTCTCTCATACATTATTACTGGCCAAATCACCACATTGCCACCTTTGTCAGCTGGCTTCAGCACTACATCAGGAAGATTTTTAAGATACCTTAACCTCACCCTTTCTTCCTTGGTCAGATTGTCACACCGGCCATATTTAGGAATCTTCCTAAACTCATCCGTCACCACACGCACAAAGAGATCTATGCTAGGGCATGATGTGAATGGAGGGAATTTGACCGATCTGGGACGGATGGACGGGGGAATCTTACCTCCCTCACCATCATGTTCAGCCGCCAGCACCTCCAAAGTTCTTATTGCCTCCTGCTCCTCTTCTGTGGGAAAAAGACACTGGAGATCATTATTAAAGAAGTATCTTTTGAAGAGCAGCGACCTGGCAAACAGGTTGAGATCCTTCACCGCTGTGAAAGTATCAAAGTCAGATGTAGGTGAAAAAGTAAAGCCCCTTTCCAATAACGACAGATCAACCCTTGTGAGGACATGTTGACTCAGATTAATCACCTTATTATCCTTCTGATATGACTCAGGTTGATTCCTAAAGTGTCTTTTGTAAGGATGAAACGAGTGGTCTCGTAATTTGCGGGACCCACCAATATCATGGGATGAGGCCGAAGCTTGAGACACATCAGATTGCCCACTTATAGAGGTGACTGAAGTATTAGAAACAGAGCGTTGCAATTTGGAATTGTTGCTATTTCTCCATAAATAGACTTTTTTCATCTGATAATCTTTACCATCCCTGCTAAATTTGTTCAATTGGTTTTGCTGGATTTTTGTAACCACCATATCCATAGATTTCTCTAAATCAGTTTCAAATAATTGAATTTTATCAGGAGAACAACCCCTGCGGATCTCCTCTTGACATGAATCAATGGATTTATCAAGCGTCTCTATATTACCAGAGTAAAGATTCACCAAAAGTTGCAAGAAGGTTTGAGAACACAAATTAGATGCTTCTTCCCATTTCATGATGAAAGTGTCATCCTCGATGGGGAATGTGGGGATGACTTTGACTCTCAAACCTCTGGGAATCACTTGGTTGGCTATGTATTTCTCTAGGAATAACCTGTTCCACCATAATCTGGAACGTTTGAGAAGTAATGTTTTCATATGTTGAAGTTTAACATCCCAACTCGAATCAACCATCTGTGGGGTACTGCTCCCCCCAGAACCAAACACCTGGTCCACTTGTTCGAGCCAGACTTTGTCTCTTGCCCGATAGTCCATCACGTCCGCAACCAAAATACCTGTGCATAACACAGCGAGAATGTAATACAATGAGTAGGGAGAAGACATAGTACTGTGGAGGCCGGAAAGTGTAAAACTAAACGGCCGTACATTGTGATCAATAATATATATTATATATCATGATCCACATATTAAAACTATCCAATAAAGAGGACACTGCACATTCAATAGAAGCTACCCAAGAAGAAAAAGCAGTCAAAAATCCATAAAACATAATTTTATTAAATAATGTAAAATATTATATAAGGACATACGGTGTGTGGTAGGGAAACAGGAATAAAGAGCATAATGGTCAACAAAGGAGACCAGCCACACTGCAAGCATCGCTCCAAGAATAAGCTTATTAAATTGAACAGAATAGCAAACGTCAGACAGGGAAAGAATGGCACATGTTGTTATGGCAAGGAGTGTATTGAAACATCACCATGCAGCCAAAGGATGGTATCCTATAACATGGCACACTACCCTGCCCATCAAAGACACATGACAACCATAACTGATGCTATGTAAAGCATCAGAAACAAGAGCAGAAGTAACTAGTTATACCTGGAAGCAGTGGTGGCAGTGGGGTCGGTCCAATCCCCGACGCGCGTTTCGGAGCCAAGAGACTCCTTCCTCAGGGGGCGTTAGGGAAGGTACGGCCACCCAGGTTTAAATAGCGTGCGCCTAACCAGAGGCCATCTGCGCGCACACAAGGGGCCCGCCCCGCGCCGACCGGATCCATGCCATGACGTCACCGGAAACACGCGGGCCCACGTGATCCGGCGCGTCAGGCAGAGAGCCAGGGCGGACGCGCGACGGACACCGCGCATGCGCACAGGCAGCGCCAGGCAGGAGCCGCCATATGTAAAGAGGGCAAAGCGAATGGGCAGACAAATATGTGTGAGGGGAGGGAAATGTGCAAACATGGATACATCATGCCACCGATGTGCTGCATAGTACTGGTGCATAAAGGGGTACATCGGCAAAGCCCATGGCATAGAATGCAGGATCAAAGCAATAGGTCACATGACAATAAAGACACGCACAGGATGCATACATATACACACAGAGAGATAATCAAAGGATGTAAAATCTCACCAGCATAGAACGTATCATTAAAAAGCGCAAAATTGCCTAAATCGCTATGTGTATAGATGCAACCCAGGGAGTGCATGCGACATAAAGTGCACCCTATATTGCAAATGCTCATGGACAGATACCCATGGATGTATGCACAAATGTACACAATGCATAAACAGTCACATACGTGATGTGTGCAAAAAATGCACGCACATGAGTGACACACAATGTGAAAATATGCTAAATGCACATAAAAAACGAATAACCATATATGTGCAATTAGGATGATATATAATATAATAATACAAACAATGAATACAGAAATGACAAAATTATTATATATGGAAAATAGTAATGCACAAAAAATGCACAAAAACATGGAAGATAGTGCACATGAGAAATAAATATGCCAAAGATGGATAAAAACCCAGCCCATCGAGTTAAACTAAATAGTTGAACCCATGTGATGTGGGTATAGACACATCAGAGATCCCAAAGTCTTCATCATGAATGAATCCATCAGACAACTTCCATGGTTCACAGGGACCTCAAAACCTTCCTAATTCCAAAGGAAATATGTCATTCAGGACACTAGAAAATAAATGAAACATAAAAACCGTAAGTAAAAACACACAAGACCAAAGAGCTCAGAAATTAGATAAATTGGATGAGTTACAAGTATGGGGCATATGAAATGTTTTCATTTAGACCACGTGGATGGATGGTGCCTAGTGTCCAGATCCATCTAGTTTCGGACCTAGCCAACCTATTGGATAATTTGCCACCCCTTATATTGATGTTGAGGGCATCAATGCCCCTTATTCGTAGGAGTGTGGCATTGCAACGGTGAGATTCCTTGAAATGCCTGGGTAACGTCTTCAGGCTAGAATCGTCGGTGCAATTGGCAGCCGCCAAAATGCCCAAGACATGTTCCCTAGTGCGTACCTTCAATTGTCGCGTGGTCATGCCCACATAAATGAGCCCACACGGACATGTAGCATAGTATATCACGTACCGAGTGGTACATGATATACGTTGCTTGATGGAAAACGTCTTAGTACCATCAGAATTAGTAAATGAAGTACTGCGTTCAATGTTGGGGCAGGCTATACACCTGCCACAAGGGAAGCAGCCATGTCTAATTGGATGATCATCCAAAAAAGTGTGCGCTGGATGATCAACATAATGACTAGCCACCAATTGGTCACGTAAATTCCTAGCCCTTCTATATGAAATAGATGGATACTCTGGGAGAAGCTTGTTCAAAATAGGGTCCACCTTGAGGATGGGCCAGGCCCTTTTCAATACATCCCGCATTATTCCATGTTGGGGATGGAAAGAGGTAACAAATCTCACAACCTCACTACCCTTAGATTTATCAAAGTCCCTGTAGAGTAGCTCATTACGAGTTGACCATCTGGCACGTTGATAGGCCTTTTTTATACTCCGTTTACTGTACCCACGTGTTATGAATCGAGCTCTTAATTCATTAGCCCGATTTTCAAAATCGATATTAGTGGAACAGATGCGGCGGAGACGTAAGAACTGTCCCACAGGGATGGCTTTAATAAGATGATGAGGGTGACAGGATGAGGCGTGGAGTAGAGAATTGGTGGATGTCTCCTTACGATAAATATCAGTTTGAATGATCCCTTGTGAATCCTTTTTGACAGAGACATCCAAAAAATTAATTTTCACGGGATCCCACGTCAATGTCAATCTGATGTTCAGATCGTTGTCATTCAAATTAGACGTCAATTGCAGAAGGTCGATGGAGCTGCCCTGAAAGATAAAGAAGATATCGTCGATGTAGCGTGCCCAAAACGGGACACGCTCAATCAACCCCTGTTTATCAGACAGAAAGAGATCCCTCTCCCACAGCCCCAGGAAGAGGTTGGCATAAGACGGCGCAAAGGCCGCGCCCATGGCAGTCCCCTGGAGCTGCAAGAAGAAGGACCCCTTAAACACAAAAAAATTGTGTGTGAGGGTGAACTCTAAAAGCTCCAGGATGAGGTCCCTAACTCCCGTAGAGATGGTGGAAGTGGATAAATAAAATCGTACGGCACGTAGGCCGTCGATATGCTTGATGTTGGTATAAAGGGACTCAACATCAACCGAAGCAAGAAGAGAATCACTCTCCAAACAGAGTCCATCGACCTTCCGCAAGAGATCCCCAGTATCCTTGAGGAAGGAGGGCAGATTAGATACTAACGGCTGAAGATGATGGTCAATCCATTTGTTGATGTGCTCAAGGAAATTCCCACGACCAGATATGATAGGTCTGCCGGGTGGTGATCTGATGTCCTTATGGATTTTGGGTAAGAGGTATAGAGTGGATATAGTAGGTTCTTTTACAGTAAGTGCCGAAGCCAGTTCTTTGGTGACAATGCCATTGATGACGGCCCTGTTAATGATCAGATCCAATTTGGCAGAAAAAGCTGAGAGAGGATTATAGGTTAATTTTTTATAGCATACCGGATTATTTAATTGCCGGAATGCCTCTCTCTCATACATTATTACTGGCCAAATCACCACATTGCCACCTTTGTCAGCTGGCTTCAGCACTACATCAGGAAGATTTTTAAGATACCTTAACCTCACCCTTTCTTCCTTGGTCAGATTGTCACACCGGCCATATTTAGGAATCTTCCTAAACTCATCCGTCACCACACGCACAAAGAGATCTATGCTAGGGCATGATGTGAATGGAGGGAATTTGACCGATCTGGGACGGATGGACGGGGGAATCTTACCTCCCTCACCATCATGTTCAGCCGCCAGCACCTCCAAAGTTCTTATTGCCTCCTGCTCCTCTTCTGTGGGAAAAAGACACTGGAGATCATTATTAAAGAAGTATCTTTTGAAGAGCAGCGACCTGGCAAACAGGTTGAGATCCTTCACCGCTGTGAAAGTATCAAAGTCAGATGTAGGTGAAAAAGTAAAGCCCCTTTCCAATAACGACAGATCAACCCTTGTGAGGACATGTTGACTCAGATTAATCACCTTATTATCCTTCTGATATGACTCAGGTTGATTCCTAAAGTGTCTTTTGCTATTCTGTTCAATTTAATAAGCTTATTCTTGGAGCGATGCTTGCAGTGTGGCTGGTCTCCTTTGTTGACCATTATGCTCTTTATTCCTGTTTCCCTACCACACACCATATGTCCTTATATAATATTTTACATTATTTAATAAAATTATGTTTTATGGATTTTTGACTGCTTTTTCTTCTTGGGTAGCTTCTATTGAATGTGCAGTGTCCTCTTTATTGGATAGTTTTAATACGTGGATCATGATATATAATATATATTATTGATCACAATGTACGGCCGTTTAGTTTTACACTTTCCGGCCTCCACAGTACTATGTCTTCTCCCTACTCATTGTATTACATTCTCGCTGTGTTATGCACAGGTATTTTGGTTGCGGACGTGATGGACTATCGGGCAAGAGACAAAGTCTGGCTCGAACAAGTGGACCAGGTGTTTGGTTCTGGGGGGAGCAGTACCCCACAGATGGTTGATTCGAGTTGGGATGTTAAACTTCAACATATGAAAACATTACTTCTCAAACGTTCCAGATTATGGTGGAACAGGTTATTCCTAGAGAAATACATAGCCAACCAAATGATTCCCAGAGGTTTGAGAGTCAAAGTCATCCCCACATTCCCCATCGAGGATGACACTTTCATCATGAAATGGGAAGAAGCATCTAATTTGTGTTCTCAAACCTTCTTGCAACTTTTGGTGAATCTTTACTCTGGTAATATAGAGACGCTTGATAAATCCATTGATTCATGTCAAGAGGAGATCCGCAGGGGTTGTTCTCCTGATAAAATTCAATTATTTGAAACTGATTTAGAGAAATCTATGGATATGGTGGTTACAAAAATCCAGCAAAACCAATTGAACAAATTTAGCAGGGATGGTAAAGATTATCAGATGAAAAAAGTCTATTTATGGAGAAATAGCAACAATTCCAAATTGCAACGCTCTGTTTCTAATACTTCAGTCACCTCTATAAGTGGGCAATCTGATGTGTCTCAAGCTTCGGCCTCATCCCATGATATTGGTGGGTCCCGCAAATTACGAGACCACTCGTTTCATCCTTACAAAAGACACTTTAGGAATCAACCTGAGTCATATCAGAAGGATAATAAGGTGATTAATCTGAGTCAACATGTCCTCACAAGGGTTGATCTGTCGTTATTGGAAAGGGGCTTTACTTTTTCACCTACATCTGACTTTGATACTTTCACAGCGGTGAAGGATCTCAACCTGTTTGCCAGGTCGCTGCTCTTCAAAAGATACTTCTTTAATAATGATCTCCAGTGTCTTTTTCCCACAGAAGAGGAGCAGGAGGCAATAAGAACTTTGGAGGTGCTGGCGGCTGAACATGATGGTGAGGGAGGTAAGATTCCCCCGTCCATCCGTCCCAGATCGGTCAAATTCCCTCCATTCACATCATGCCCTAGCATAGATCTCTTTGTGCGTGTGGTGACGGATGAGTTTAGGAAGATTCCTAAATATGGCCGGTGTGACAATCTGACCAAGGAAGAAAGGGTGAGGTTAAGGTATCTTAAAAATCTTCCTGATGTAGTGCTGAAGCCAGCTGACAAAGGTGGCAATGTGGTGATTTGGCCAGTAATAATGTATGAGAGAGAGGCATTCCGGCAATTAAATAATCCGGTATGCTATAAAAAATTAACCTATAATCCTCTCTCAGCTTTTTCTGCCAAATTGGATCTGATCATTAACAGGGCCGTCATCAATGGCATTGTCACCAAAGAACTGGCTTCGGCACTTACTGTAAAAGAACCTACTATATCCACTCTATACCTCTTACCCAAAATCCATAAGGACATCAGATCACCACCCGGCAGACCTATCATATCTGGTCGTGGGAATTTCCTTGAGCACATCAACAAATGGATTGACCATCATCTTCAGCCGTTAGTATCTAATCTGCCCTCCTTCCTCAAGGATACTGGGGATCTCTTGCGGAAGGTCGATGGACTCTGTTTGGAGAGTGATTCTCTTCTTGCTTCGGTTGATGTTGAGTCCCTTTATACCAACATCAAGCATATCGACGGCCTACGTGCCGTACGATTTTATTTATCCACTTCCACCATCTCTACGGGAGTTAGGGACCTCATCCTGGAGCTTTTAGAGTTCACCCTCACACACAATTTTTTTGTGTTTAAGGGGTTTTTCTTCTTGCAGCTCCAGGGGACTGCCATGGGCGCGGCCTTTGCGCCGTCTTATGCCAACCTCTTCCTGGGGCTGTGGGAGAGGGATCTCTTTCTGTCTGATAAACAGGGGTTGATTGAGCGTGTCCCGTTTTGGGCACGCTACATCGACGATATCTTCTTTATCTTTCAGGGCAGCTCCATCGACCTTCTGCAATTGACGTCTAATTTGAATGACAACGATCTGAACATCAGATTGACATTGACGTGGGATCCCGTGAAAATTAATTTTTTGGATGTCTCTGTCAAAAAGGATTCACAAGGGATCATTCAAACTGATATTTATCGTAAGGAGACATCCACCAATTCTCTACTCCACGCCTCATCCTGTCACCCTCATCATCTTATTAAAGCCATCCCTGTGGGACAGTTCTTACGTCTCCGCCGCATCTGTTCCACTAATATCGATTTTGAAAATCGGGCTAATGAATTAAGAGCTCGATTCATAGCACGTGGGTACAGTAAACGGAGTATAAAAAAGGCCTATCAACGTGCCAGATGGTCAACTCGTAATGAGCTACTCTACAGGGACTTTGATAAATCTAAGGGTAGTGAGGTTGTGAGATTTGTTACCTCTTTCCATCCCCAACATGGAATAATGCGGGATGTATTGAAAAGGGCCTGGCCCATCCTCAAGGTGGACCCTATTTTGAACAAGCTTCTCCCAGAGTATCCATCTATTTCATATAGAAGGGCTAGGAATTTACGTGACCAATTGGTGGCTAGTCATTATGTTGATCATCCAGCGCACACTTTTTTGGATGATCATCCAATTAGACATGGCTGCTTCCCTTGTGGCAGGTGTATAGCCTGCCCCAACATTGAACGCAGTACTTCATTTACTAATTCTGATGGTACTAAGACGTTTTCCATCAAGCAACGTATATCATGTACCACTCGGTACGTGATATACTATGCTACATGTCCGTGTGGGCTCATTTATGTGGGCATGACCACGCGACAATTGAAGGTACGCACTAGGGAACATGTCTTGGGCATTTTGGCGGCTGCCAATTGCACCGACGATTCTAGCCTGAAGACGTTACCCAGGCATTTCAAGGAATCTCACCGTTGCAATGCCACACTCCTACGAATAAGGGGCATTGATGCCCTCAACATCAATATAAGGGGTGGCAAATTATCCAATAGGTTGGCTAGGTCCGAAACTAGATGGATCTGGACACTAGGCACCATCCATCCACGTGGTCTAAATGAAAACATTTCATATGCCCCATACTTGTAACTCATCCAATTTATCTAATTTCTGAGCTCTTTGGTCTTGTGTGTTTTTACTTACGGTTTTTATGTTTCATTTATTTTCTAGTGTCCTGAATGACATATTTCCTTTGGAATTAGGAAGGTTTTGAGGTCCCTGTGAACCATGGAAGTTGTCTGATGGATTCATTCATGATGAAGACTTTGGGATCTCTGATGTGTCTATACCCACATCACATGGGTTCAACTATTTAGTTTAACTCGATGGGCTGGGTTTTTATCCATCTTTGGCATATTTATTTCTCATGTGCACTATCTTCCATGTTTTTGTGCATTTTTTGTGCATTACTATTTTCCATATATAATAATTTTGTCATTTCTGTATTCATTGTTTGTATTATTATATTATATATCATCCTAATTGCACATATATGGTTATTCGTTTTTTATGTGCATTTAGCATATTTTCACATTGTGTGTCACTCATGTGCGTGCATTTTTTGCACACATCACGTATGTGACTGTTTATGCATTGTGTACATTTGTGCATACATCCATGGGTATCTGTCCATGAGCATTTGCAATATAGGGTGCACTTTATGTCGCATGCACTCCCTGGGTTGCATCTATACACATAGCGATTTAGGCAATTTTGCGCTTTTTAATGATACGTTCTATGCTGGTGAGATTTTACATCCTTTGATTATCTCTCTGTGTGTATATGTATGCATCCTGTGCGTGTCTTTATTGTCATGTGACCTATTGCTTTGATCCTGCATTCTATGCCATGGGCTTTGCCGATGTACCCCTTTATGCACCAGTACTATGCAGCACATCGGTGGCATGATGTATCCATGTTTGCACATTTCCCTCCCCTCACACATATTTGTCTGCCCATTCGCTTTGCCCTCTTTACATATGGCGGCTCCTGCCTGGCGCTGCCTGTGCGCATGCGCGGTGTCCGTCGCGCGTCCGCCCTGGCTCTCTGCCTGACGCGCCGGATCACGTGGGCCCGCGTGTTTCCGGTGACGTCATGGCATGGATCCGGTCGGCGCGGGGCGGGCCCCTTGTGTGCGCGCAGATGGCCTCTGGTTAGGCGCACGCTATTTAAACCTGGGTGGCCGTACCTTCCCTAACGCCCCCTGAGGAAGGAGTCTCTTGGCTCCGAAACGCGCGTCGGGGATTGGACCGACCCCACTGCCACCACTGCTTCCAGGTATAACTAGTTACTTCTGCTCTTGTTTCTGATGCTTTACATAGCATCAGTTATGGTTGTCATGTGTCTTTGATGGGCAGGGTAGTGTGCCATGTTATAGGATACCATCCTTTGGCTGCATGGTGATGTTTCAATACACTCCTTGCCATAACAACATGTGCCATTCTTTCCCTGTCTGACGTTTGCTATTCTGTTCAATTTAATAAGCTTATTCTTGGAGCGATGCTTGCAGTGTGGCTGGTCTCCTTTGTTGACCATTATGCTCTTTATTCCTGTTTCCCTACCACACACCGTATGTCCTTATATAATATTTTACATTATTTAATAAAATTATGTTTTATGGATTTTTGACTGCTTTTTCTTCTTGGGTAGCTTCTATTGAATGTGCAGTGTCCTCTTTATTGGATAGTTTTAATATGTGGATCATGATATATAATATATATTATTGATCACAATGTACGGCCGTTTAGTTTTACACTTTCCGGCCTCCACAGTACTATGTCTTCTCCCTACTCATTGTATTACATTCTCGCTGTGTTATGCACAGGTATTTTGGTTGCGGACGTGATGGACTATCGGGCAAGAGACAAAGTCTGGCTCGAACAAGTGGACCAGGTGTTTGGTTCTGGGGGGAGCAGTACCCCACAGATGGTTGATTCGAGTTGGGATGTTAAACTTCAACATATGAAAACATTACTTCTCAAACGTTCCAGATTATGGTGGAACAGGTTATTCCTAGAGAAATACATAGCCAACCAAATGATTCCCAGAGGTTTGAGAGTCAAAGTCATCCCCACATTCCCCATCGAGGATGACACTTTCATCATGAAATGGGAAGAAGCATCTAATTTGTGTTCTCAAACCTTCTTGCAACTTTTGGTGAATCTTTACTCTGGTAATATAGAGACGCTTGATAAATCCATTGATTCATGTCAAGAGGAGATCCGCAGGGGTTGTTCTCCTGATAAAATTCAATTATTTGAAACTGATTTAGAGAAATCTATGGATATGGTGGTTACAAAAATCCAGCAAAACCAATTGAACACATTTAGCAGGGATGGTAAAGATTATCAGATGAAAAAAGTCTATTTATGGAGAAATAGCAACAATTCCAAATTGCAACGCTCTGTTTCTAATACTTCAGTCACCTCTATAAGTGGGCAATCTGATGTGTCTCAAGCTTCGGCCTCATCCCATGATATTGGTGGGTCCCGCAAATTACGAGACCACTCGTTTCATCCTTACAAAAGACACTTTAGGAATCAACCTGAGTCATATCAGAAGGATAATAAGGTGATTAATCTGAGTCAACATGTCCTCACAAGGGTTGATCTGTCGTTATTGGAAAGGGGCTTTACTTTTTCACCTACATCTGACTTTGATACTTTCACAGCGGTGAAGGATCTCAACCTGTTTGCCAGGTCGCTGCTCTTCAAAAGATACTTCTTTAATAATGATCTCCAGTGTCTTTTTCCCACAGAAGAGGAGCAGGAGGCAATAAGAACTTTGGAGGTGCTGGCGGCTGAACATGATGGTGAGGGAGGTAAGATTCCCCCGTCCATCCGTCCCAGATCGGTCAAATTCCCTCCATTCATATCATGCCCTAGCATAGATCTCTTTGTGCGTGTGGTGACGGATGAGTTTAGGAAGATTCCTAAATATGGCCGGTGTGACAATCTGACCAAGGAAGAAAGGGTGAGGTTAAGGTATCTTAAAAATCTTCCTGATGTAGTGCTGAAGCCAGCTGACAAAGGTGGCAATGTGGTGATTTGGCCAGTAATAATGTATGAGAGAGAGGCATTCCGGCAATTAAATAATCCGGTATGCTATAAAAAATTAACCTATAATCCTCTCTCAGCTTTTTCTGCCAAATTGGATCTGATCATTAACAGGGCCGTCATCAATGGCATTGTCACCAAAGAACTGGCTTCGGCACTTACTGTAAAAGAACCTACTATATCCACTCTATACCTCTTACCCAAAATCCATAAGGACATCAGATCACCACCCGGCAGACCTATCATATCTGGTCGTGGGAATTTCCTTGAGCACATCAACAAATGGATTGACCATCATCTTCAGCCGTTAGTATCTAATCTGCCCTCCTTCCTCAAGGATACTGGGGATCTCTTGCGGAAGGTCGATGGACTCTGTTTGGAGAGTGATTCTCTTCTTGCTTCGGTTGATGTTGAGTCCCTTTATACCAACATCAAGCATATCGACGGCCTACGTGCCGTACGATTTTATTTATCCACTTCCACCATCTCTACGGGAGTTAGGGACCTCATCCTGGAGCTTTTAGAGTTCACCCTCACACACAATTTTTTTGTGTTTAAGGGGTCCTTCTTCTTGCAGCTCCAGGGGACTGCCATGGGCGCGGCCTTTGCGCCGTCTTATGCCAACCTCTTCCTGGGGCTGTGGGAGAGGGATCTCTTTCTGTCTGATAAACAGGGGTTGATTGAGCGTGTCCCGTTTTGGGCACGCTACATCGACGATATCTTCTTTATCTTTCAGGGCAGCTCCATCGACCTTCTGCAATTGACGTCTAATTTGAATGACAACGATCTGAACATCAGATTGACATTGACGTGGGATCCCGTGAAAATTAATTTTTTGGATGTCTCTGTCAAAAAGGATTCACAAGGGATCATTCAAACTGATATTTATCGTAAGGAGACATCCACCAATTCTCTACTCCACGCCTCATCCTGTCACCCTCATCATCTTATTAAAGCCATCCCTGTGGGACAGTTCTTACGTCTCCGCCGCATCTGTTCCACTAATATCGATTTTGAAAATCGGGCTAATGAATTAAGAGCTCGATTCATAGCACGTGGGTACAGTAAACGGAGTATAAAAAAGGCCTATCAACGTGCCAGATGGTCAACTCGTAATGAGCTACTCTACAGGGACTTTGATAAATCTAAGGGTAGTGAGGTTGTGAGATTTGTTACCTCTTTCCATCCCCAACATGGAATAATGCGGGATGTATTGAAAAGGGCCTGGCCCATCCTCAAGGTGGACCCTATTTTGAACAAGCTTCTCCCAGAGTATCCATCTATTTCATATAGAAGGGCTAGGAATTTACGTGACCAATTGGTGGCTAGTCATTATGTTGATCATCCAGCGCACACTTTTTTGGATGATCATCCAATTAGACATGGCTGCTTCCCTTGTGGCAGGTGTATAGCCTGCCCCAACATTGAACGCAGTACTTCATTTACTAATTCTGATGGTACTAAGACGTTTTCCATCAAGCAACGTATATCATGTACCACTCGGTACGTGATATACTATGCTACATGTCCGTGTGGGCTCATTTATGTGGGCATGACCACGCGACAATTGAAGGTACGCACTAGGGAACATGTCTTGGGCATTTTGGCGGCTGCCAATTGCACCGACGATTCTAGCCTGAAGACGTTACCCAGGCATTTCAAGGAATCTCACCGTTGCAATGCCACACTCCTACGAATAAGGGGCATTGATGCCCTCAACATCAATATAAGGGGTGGCAAATTATCCAATAGGTTGGCTAGGTCCGAAACTAGATGGATCTGGACACTAGGCACCATCCATCCACGTGGTCTAAATGAAAACATTTCATATGCCCCATACTTGTAACTCATCCAATTTATCTAATTTCTGAGCTCTTTGGTCTTGTGTGTTTTTACTTACGGTTTTTATGTTTCATTTATTTTCTAGTGTCCTGAATGACATATTTCCTTTGGAATTAGGAAGGTTTTGAGGTCCCTGTGAACCATGGAAGTTGTCTGATGGATTCATTCATGATGAAGACTTTGGGATCTCTGATGTGTCTATACCCACATCACATGGGTTCAACTATTTAGTTTAACTCGATGGGCTGGGTTTTTATCCATCTTTGGCATATTTATTTCTCATGTGCACTATCTTCCATGTTTTTGTGCATTTTTTGTGCATTACTATTTTCCATATATAATAATTTTGTCATTTCTGTATTCATTGTTTGTATTATTATATTATATATCATCCTAATTGCACATATATGGTTATTCGTTTTTTATGTGCATTTAGCATATTTTCACATTGTGTGTCACTCATGTGCGTGCATTTTTTGCACACATCACGTATGTGACTGTTTATGCATTGTGTACATTTGTGCATACATCCATGGGTATCTGTCCATGAGCATTTGCAATATAGGGTGCACTTTATGTCGCATGCACTCCCTGGGTTGCATCTATACACATAGCGATTTAGGCAATTTTGCGCTTTTTAATGATACGTTCTATGCTGGTGAGATTTTACATCCTTTGATTATCTCTCTGTGTGTATATGTATGCATCCTGTGCGTGTCTTTATTGTCATGTGACCTATTGCTTTGATCCTGCATTCTATGCCATGGGCTTTGCCGATGTACCCCTTTATGCACCAGTACTATGCAGCACATCGGTGGCATGATGTATCCATGTTTGCACATTTCCCTCCCCTCACACATATTTGTCTGCCCATTCGCTTTGCCCTCTTTACATATGGCGGCTCCTGCCTGGCGCTGCCTGTGCGCATGCGCGGTGTCCGTCGCGCGTCCGCCCTGGCTCTCTGCCTGACGCGCCGGATCACGTGGGCCCGCGTGTTTCCGGTGACGTCATGGCATGGATCCGGTCGGCGCGGGGCGGGCCCCTTGTGTGCGCGCAGATGGCCTCTGGTTAGGCGCACGCTATTTAAACCTGGGTGGCCGTACCTTCCCTAACGCCCCCTGAGGAAGGAGTCTCTTGGCTCCGAAACGCGCGTCGGGGATTGGACCGACCCCACTGCCACCACTGCTTCCAGGTATAACTAGTTACTTCTGCTCTTGTTTCTGATGCTTTACATAGCATCAGTTATGGTTGTCATGTGTCTTTGATGGGCAGGGTAGTGTGCCATGTTATAGGATACCATCCTTTGGCTGCATGGTGATGTTTCAATACACTCCTTGCCATAACAACATGTGCCATTCTTTCCCTGTCTGACGTTTGCTATTCTGTTCAATTTAATAAGCTTATTCTTGGAGCGATGCTTGCAGTGTGGCTGGTCTCCTTTGTTGACCATTATGCTCTTTATTCCTGTTTCCCTACCACACACCGTATGTCCTTATATAATATTTTACATTATTTAATAAAATTATGTTTTATGGATTTTTGACTGCTTTTTCTTCTTGGGTAGCTTCTAATGATGGGACAGTAGTAGTCCCATCATCCGGCTAATGTGCTGAATGTAAAAAAAAAAAAAAAAAAAAATTACATGCTACATACATACAACATGCATACTACATACATGCTACATTCATACTACATACTACATACATGCTAAATTCATACTACATATATACTACATGCAACATACATACTACATATATACTACATGCAACATACATACTACATATATACTACATGCATGCAACATGCATACTACATATATACTACATGCAACATACATACTACATATATACTACATGCAACATACATACTACATATATACTACATGCATGCAACATGCATACTACATATATACTACATGCTACATACATACTACATATATGCTACATACATACTACATATATACTACATGCATGCTACATACATACTACATACATACTACATATATGCTACATACATACTACATATATACTACATGCATGCTACATACATACTGCATGCTACATACATACTACATGCTACATACATACTACATATATGCTACATACATACTACATATATACTACATGCATGCTACATACATACTGCATGCTACATACATACTACATGCTACACACATACCACATATACAGTGGGGAAAAAAGTATTTAGTCAGTCAGCAATAGTGCAAGTTCCACCACTTAAAAAGATGAGAGGCGTCTGTAATTTACATCATAGGTAGACCTCAACTATGGGAGACAAACTGAGAAAAAAAAATCCAGAAAATCACATTGTCTGTTTTGTTTTCATTTTATTTGCATATTATGGTGGAAAATAAGTATTTGGTCAGAAACAAGCAATCAAGATTTCTGGCTCTCACAGACCTGTAACTTCTTCTTTAAGAGTCTCCTCTTTCCTCCACTCATTACCTGTAGTAATGGCACCTGTTTAAACTTGTTATCAGTATAAAAAGACACCTGTGCACACCCTCAAACAGTCTGACTCCAAACTCCACTATGGTGATGACCAAAGAGCTGTCAAAGGACACCAGAAACAAAATTGTAGCCCTGCACCAGGCTGGGAAGACTGAATCTGCAATAGCCAACCAGCTTGGAGTGAAGAAATCAACTGTGGGAGCAATAATTAGAAAATGGAAGACATACAAGACCACTGATAATCTCCCTCGATCTGGTGCTCCACGCAAAATCCCACCCCGTGGGGTCAGAATGATCACAAGAACGGTGAGCAAAAATCCCAGAACCACGCGGGGGGACCTAGTGAATGAACTGCAGAGAGCTGGGACCAATGTAACAAGGCCTACCATAAGTAACACACTACGCCACCATAGACTCAGATCCTGCAGTGCCAGACGTGTCCCACTGCTTAAGCCTGTACATGTCCGGGCCCATCTGAAGTTTGCTAGAGAGAATTTGGATGATCCAGAGGAGTTTTGGGAGAATGTCCTATGCTCTGATGAAACCAAACTGGAACTGTTTGGTAGAAACACAACTTGTCGTGTTTGGAGGAAAAAGAATACTGAGTTGCATCCATCAAACACCATACCTACTGTAAAGCATGGTGGTGGAAACATCATGCTTTGGGGCTGTTTCTCTGCAAAGGGGCCAGGACGACTGATCCGGGTACATGAGAGAATGAATGGGGCCATGTATCGTGAGATTTTGAGTGCAAACCTCCTTCCATCAGCAAGGGCATTGAAGATGAAACGTGGCTGGGTCTTTCAACATGACAATGATCCAAAGCACACCGCCAGGGCAAAGAAGGAGTGGCTTCGTAAGAAGCATTTCAAGGTCCTGGAGTGGCCTAGCCAGTCTCCAGATCTCAACCCTATAGAAAACCTTTGGAGGGAGTTGAAAGTCCGTGTTGCCAAGCGAAAAGCCAAAAACATCACTGCTCTAGAGTAGATCTGCATGGAGGAATGGGCCAACATACCAACAACAGTGTGTGGCAACCTTGTGAAGACTTACAGAAAACGTTTGACCTCTGTCATTGCCAACAAAGGATATATCACAAAGTATTGAGATGAAATTTTGTTTCTGACCAAATACTTATTTTCCACCATAATATGCAAATAAAATGAAAACAAAACAGACAATGTGATTTTCTGGATTTTTTTTTCTCAGTTTGTCTCCCATAGTTGAGGTCTACCTATGATGTAAATTACAGACGCCTCTCATCTTTTTAAGTGGTGGAACTTGCACTATTGCTGACTGACTAAATACTTTTTTTCCCCACTGTATACTACATACATACTACATGCATGCTACATGCTACATACATACCACATACATACTACATACATACTACATACATACTACATGCTACATACATACTACATATATACTACATGCATGCTACATACATACTACATGCTACATACATACTACATATATACTACATGCATGCTACATACATACTGCATGCTACATGCATGCTACATACATACTACATACATACTACATGCTACATACATACCACATATATACTACATACATACTACATACAATACATTCATACAATACATACATAGACATACAGTACATATAACATAGAGTAACATACTTACCAATACTTGTCACATTGTTCCCCGAAGCCATTGTCTTTTACGGAATAAATATTAACATAACAAACCACAAAAATACTCACCCACGATCCGAAGCAGTCCACGAGTGTGTCCCACGACGATCTTGGGTAGAGAACTGCAGCATCAGCTGTTGCTGCCGTTCTCTACGGGCTGCAGGAATCCAATGACGGAAGGTAGGTATCCTTCCGCACTGTATTCCTCCGCCACTTAAAAAAAAAAAAGTCCCTAGTCTCACTTTATGCCATTGCTGTGTGGGAAATTCCCACGCAGCAATGGCATAAAGTGAGACTAGGGATTTTTTTTTTTTTAAGTGGCGGAGGAATACAGTGCGGAAGGATACCTACCTTCCGTCATTGGATTCCTGCAGCCCGTAGAGAACGGCAGCAACAGCTGATGCTGCAGTTCTCTACCCAAGATCGTCGTGGGACACACTCGTGGACTGCTTCGGATCGTGGGTGAGTATTTTTGTGGTTTGTTATGTTAATATTTATTCCGTAAAAGACAATGGCTTCGGGGAACAATGTGACAAGTATTGGTAAGTATGTTACTCTATGTTATATGTACTGTATGTCTATGTATGTATTGTATGAATGTATTGTATGTAGTATGTATGTAGTATATATGTGGTATGTATGTAGCATGTAGTATGTATGTAGTATGTATGTAGCATGCATGTAGCATGCAGTATGTATGTAGCATGCATGTAGTATATATGTAGTATGTATGTAGCATGTAGTATGTATGTAGCATGCATGTAGTATATATGTAGTATGTATGTAGCATGTAGTATGTATGTAGTATGTATGTAGTATGTATGTAGTATGTATGTGGTATGTATGTAGCATGTAGCATGCATGTAGTATGTATGTAGTATATATGTGGTATGTATGTAGCATGTAGTATGTATGTAGCATGCAGTATGTATGTAGCATGCATGTAGTATATATGTAGTATGTATGTAGCATATATGTAGTATGTATGTAGCATGTAGTATGTATGTAGCATGCAGTATGTATGTAGCATGCATGTAGTATATATGTAGTATGTATGTAGCATATATGTAATATGTATGTAGTATATATGTAGTATGTATGTAGCATGTAGTATGTATGTAGCATGCATGTAGTATATATGTAGTATGTATGTAGCATGTAGTATGTATGTAGCATGCATGTAGTATGTATGTAGTATATATGTAGTATGTATGTAGCATGTAGTATGTATGTAGCATGCATGTAGTATATATGTAGTATGTATGTAGCATGTAGTATGTATGTAGCATGCATGTAGTATGTATGTAGTATGTATGTAGTATGTATGTAGTATATATGTAGCATGTATGTAGCATGTAGTATGTATGTAGCATGCATGTAGTATATATGTAGTATGTATGTAGTATATATGTGTTATGTATGTAGTATGTATGTAGTATGTATGTAGTATATATGTGGTATGTATGTAGTATGTATGTAGTATGTATGTAGTATGTATGTAGCATGTAGTATGTATGTAGCATGCATGTAGTATGTATGTAGTATTTTTTTTTTTTTTTTTAACATTTAACACATTAGCCGGATGATGGGACTACTACTGTCCCATCATTGGCTAATGTGTCAATCACTGTCATGGTAGCAGGCATCGCCAGATGGGACTTGTAGTCCCATCGGACGATGCTTGCACAGACCCCCGGACATCAGCACAGCCCCCCGGCAGGCCGGCACAGCCCCCCGGCAGGCCGGCACAGACCCCCACAGGGTGCACAGACCACCGGCAGGCTGGCACAGCCCCCCGGCAGGCCGGTACAGACCCCCACAGGGTGCACAGACCACCGGCAGGCCGGCACAGCCCCCCGGCAGGCCGGTACAGACCCCGGGCAGTCCACACAGCCCCCCGGCAGGCCGGCACAGCCCCCCGGCAGGCCGGCAGAGACCCCCGGAAGGCCCAAAATGACGGCGCATCATGATGCGCACACACCGCGCATCATGATGACGTCAGGCTGTCAATCAACTTTGAACTTCCGATTCCGATGCCGACTTCCGATATTGAAAAAATATCGGAAGTCGGTATCGGAATTCCGATACAGCAAGTATCGGCCGATACCCGATACTTGCGGTATCGGAATGCTCAACACTAATCATCAGCATTAAAATAAAAAAAAATACATAATTATGGAGTTAGCAAAGAACAAAACTCATCTCGAGAAACTGATCAAGCTACTACATCAAACTTAGAAAGTTGTAGAATGTCGACATTCAAAAAGAAAATAAAGCAGCCAGAAACAGAGATAAAGTGTACATGTATGTACCGTATTTTTTGCTTTATAAGACCCACCTGATTATAAGACGCACCTAGATTTTAATGGGGATATATAGGAAAAAAAATATTTTGAGCACTTTAATTAAATAACTAAATATTATTTTAATATAGTAGACTCAACAGCAGCATTGTGGGTAGTGTAAGAACAGTCCCATGTACCGTAAGTAACAGCAAGAACCATATTCTGGCTAACAAGTGAGGAGAAACTTTACTCTTCAGGCACCGCAATCTTCTAATCAGGGAATCACCGGAATTCCTCATCACTGCCCAATAGTGTGCAAAAACTTTTAATTACCGGTAAATAACAAAATATTATTTTAACATAGTAGACTCAACAGCAGCATTGTGGGTAACATGTAAGAACAGTCTCATGTACCGTACCAGCAAGAGCCATGCTCTGGCTAACAAGTGAGGACAAACGTTAATCGTCAGACACCGCAATCTTCTAGTCAGAGAATCACAGGAACTCCTCATCATTGCTGTGAGAGTCTAGGAAGCTCAAGTCCTCACAGTCATTATTATCACTTTCCTCACTGTCCTCATAAAGAAAACCATCTTCAGTGCCATCTAAGGCATTGCTAATTCCATATTTTTTGAAAGATCAGATCATATAACCGTTTCATCCTTTACTGATTCCCATGATGTTTTCACCCACTCACAAACTTGAGTGATAGTGGACCTCTTCATCCATCCAGTTGTGTAAGGTCATGATTGCCAGCAGCCATCCATTTATTCCACTCTTTTCGCATGTAGACTTTAAACGGCTTGTTTATAGAAACATCGAGAGGTTGCCGCTGGCTGGTAAACCCCCCTGGAATTACCGCGAGATGGGTCTTCACTAGTGTTGAGCATTCCGATACTGCAAATATCGGGTATCGGCCGATATTCACGGTATCGGAATTCCGATACTGAATTACGATACTTTTTGCATATCGAATACCGGAATCGGAAGTTCCCTTAATGCTATGAGCCAGTTTGATTTGATTCAGCCAATGAGGAATCCTAATAAGTGTGGGCACATCCTGTTAGGCATGGAGGCATGTTAACTAATGGCATGTCTGTGATTGGCTGCTGAAATGATGTCATGATGCACTATAAAAGCCGCTGCCACCATTTTGGGTTCACTCTGCAGTGAATTCAGTTAGGGATAGGACGCTGCTGTTCAGACTCTGAGGGACAGTTAGAGATAGTGATTTTCTATATAGTGCTTTACCCAGGCTACTTTATCAACCGCTGTAGCTTTATTTTGCCTTGCAGCGCTGTTCACAGCTGTCTGCAAGGTCTGTGTGTGTGAGTGCAGCTCACGCTGTAGTGTGTTCTGCAGCCACCTGTGGTTGTAGTCCGCTCAGCATGCGTCACTGTCTCATACATAGTCCTTTTTTTGTTTTATTGCTGCTCATTTTTCTTGATTTCTCCTATTATTGTGCTTCCATCCATATCCATCTACATTGGTTGCAAACACTATATAGGAGTAGATAGCGGAGCCTTTCTGCAGCCTTTCAGTGCTAGTGCACAGTTCTCTGCACTGTTCATGGCTGTCTGTGAGGTCTCTGTGTGTGAGTGCAGCTCATGCTATTGCATTGTAGGTTAACTTCCTGCATTGTTATAGCTACAAAAAGTTTGTGATACTATCGCTTTTACATCTTTGGCCACATCCTTTTTTTTTGTGAAAAAAAAAACGTAAAAAAAGTTCACCAAACACTCCACTTTACAGTTATATAGGCCACATTAGCTCATATTAAAGTGTAGTCCACGCGAAACCGCTGGACATTTCTTTTGTCGCTGGTCTCCCGCTGGCCAGCACGTATCGCTGCGTGTGACAGGCGGGAGACGAACGATCTGCAGGTAACTAACATACACATCGGGTATCCAAGGGGCGTGCGTCCCTTGGATACCTGATGTGTACGTTAGTTACCAGCACGCTGATGCAGGGAGCTGGTAACTAACGTACACATTGGGTATCTAAGGGACGCATGTCCCTTGAATACCCGATGTGTATGTTAGTTAGCAGCTCCCTGCATCAGCGCGCTGGTAACTAATGAACACAGCGACGATGCGCGCTCGGCATCGCTGTGCTGATAGCTGGTGAAGCTGTCTGTGTGACAGCTCACCAGCGATCACATAGCGACTCACCAGTGATCCTGACACGTTGATATTGTTGTCGGGATCGCTGGTGTGTCACTATGTGTGACTCCAGCTTTAGGAACGTGGTCGTGGAGTTTCAGCAGGGAGAGGACGTCGGGATTCTGTGCCTGCTGCGGGCACCAGTGACTCAGCATCCCCCAGTTTTCCCAGGGAATAGTCCTTTATGCGCAGCTTTGTAGGAGCTCGCCGTACCCCACTACTGCGGGAAGAACAAATTGAAGCCATTGTCAGATGGATGGCAGCTAATACATCGACTTCAATTACTTCAACATCCTCTCAGGTCCAGAGCACTGAAGAGCAACCATCTGTCTCTTCACCACCTGCCAAATTGCCCAGGCAGTCAGAGAGCCCTGGACAGGAGCCATCTCTACTTCTGTTTTCTGAATCTCTTGGCTTAGAAAGAGGGGGCCAGCCAAGCAGCATTCTAGAATGTGAAGAAGAGGGAGTATGCAGTGATGCACAACAGCTTTGTCTCTCTGAATCTGAAGAGGCGGGTGGGCCAGTGCCTATGGTCAGCACACCTCAGTACGCATCTGATGATGAGACTCAGGTGCCACTTTCTGGTGCGTACTGTGCTGGCGAGACTACCCAGGAGAAGCAGGTGTTTGAAGAGGGTAGTGTAGATGATGAGGTCCTTGACCCATCATGGTGTGAGGAACAAGAAGGTGGTGGGAGCAGCTCTGAGGAAGAGATTCCCAAAATGGCCAAAGCAGGAGGGAGAGGGAGGGGGCAGACTTGGTTGCCTGTAGCCTCCACTTCGGCACCCGTTAGGAGCATTCCTCTTCCAAAAGCCAAAACGGGCGCTCCCAAGACTTGCAGTGCGTGGTCCTTTTTTGACACAGTTGCAGATGACATTTGCTTTGTCAAATGCAAGCTGTGTCATCAGAAAGTCAAAAGAGGGAAAAATGTCAGCAACCTCAATACCACAAATATGTGGAAACATGTGCAGACCAAGCACATGGTGGAGTTACAAAGACACACTGAAGACGTAGGCCAACCTACAGCACCACCTACCACCTCTTCATCTCGTGTTGTAACCTCTTCCTCCAGCTCACACACAGCTGGTTCGGCTTCCTCACAGGATCGCCATAGAAGAACCTCTGGCACTATTGTACAGAGACCCAGTGTAATTCCACCCACAGCACCACGTTCCCTGTCATCCTCACACTCCCAGGCCACTCTACAGCCATCGGTAGCACAGGCATGGGAGAAAAGGCGGCCATACTCGGCAAACCATCCCTGAGCACAGGCTCTGAATGCTGGCATTGCAAAACTACTGTCCATTGAAATGCTCTCATTCAGGCTGGTGGAGACTGATACCTTCCGTAACTTCATAGCATTGGCAGTCCCAAAATACAACGTCCCCAGCCGCTTTTATTTCAGCAGGCAAGCCGTCCCTGCCCTGCAAAAGCATGTGGAGGAAAAAATTAAACATGCGCTACTAAACGCCGTCAGTAGCAAGGTCCACCTGACCACCGATGCATGGACCAGTAACCATGGACAGGGACGATACCTTTCCCTCACTGCCCATTGGGTAAATGTTGTGGAGCCGGGTACAGATCTTGAGAGTGGTGCTGTACGTGTTCTGCCAACTCCAAGGATTGCAGGAATCCAGTCTGTACACATTGACTCCTCCTCATACTCCAGTTCCTCTGAATCAGCGCTGCAGGAGCCGTCACGGTCTACCTCCACATGGACCCGTGAACGCTTACCTGTTACTACCGATATGAGCACAGTCGTGGCCAAACGTCAACAGGCCGTGCTGAAATTAATTTCTTTGGGGAATCGAAGCCACACAGCGCAGGAGCTCTGTAATGCCATCAAGCAGGAGAGCGACGTGTGGTTTGTGCCAGTGAATCTCCAGCCAGGCTTGGTAGTGTGTGACAATGGCCGAAATCTGGTGGCAGCTCTGGGCCTAGGCAACCTCACTCACATCCCATGTCTGGCACATGTGCTCAACTTGGTCATGCAGAGTTTTTTGAGGGACTCTCCGGATCTTGATGCACTGCTGCACAAGGTCCGCATAGAGTGCGCTCACTTGCGGCATTCCAGCATGGCAAGATCGCGCATTGCAGCTCTGCAGCGCCGATTCCGCCTTCTGGAACATCGCATCATATGTGACCTACCCACCAGGTGGAATTCAACGTTACATATGTTGGAGCGGTTGTGTGAGCAGCAGGCAGCAGTAATGGAGTACCAGCTGCATCAGGCGCAAAAAAGTCGCACTGCGCGCCGTTCCACTTCACCACCACTGAGTGGGCTTCTATGAAGGACACCCGCCACGTTTTGCGTGCCTTCGATGATTCCACGTGGATGGCGAGTGCAGATGATGCACTAGTCAGCATGACAGTCCCCTTTATCTGCCTGCTTGAAAAAACACTGCAAGCACTAAGGGAGGAGGTTGTGGAAGAAGTGGAGGATGAGGAGTCACAAATGCCATCTGCTTCTGGACAGTCTGCGCAACGTGGTTCCTCACAAAGGCCTAGGTAGTAGACACTTTGTGAGGAGGATGAGGAGGAGTCAATGGAGGAGGAAGACATCTGTCCAGAGGAGGGAGGTACACAATGCTCTAGTAGTCAGTATGTAGAGCGAGGGTGGGGTGATGCAGAGCAGGAAGAGATGACGCCTCAAGCAGGGGACAGCGTTTCTTGGCCAGTTGGGAGTCTGCAGCACATGGTTGATTTCATGCTGCAGTGCCTAAGAAACGACCGCCGAATCGCCCACATTCTCAACATGGATGATTATTGGGTGTACACCCACCTAGATCCTCGCTAGCGGGACAACTTACAAAGCCTCATAACACCGTTGAACCGGGAGCGTAAAATGCGGGAGTACCAAGACACACTGGTGCATTCCATCATGTTCTCCATTCCACCCGAGAGCAGTGCTGCTAGTGCTTTACAAAGCAGGTCTGTGCGTCGAGGCAGTGGAGGAAGCTCTGCACAAAGAGGGAGCAGAAGCAGCGCCTCACCACAAGGCAAGACCAGTATAGCCCAAATGTGGCAAATTTTTGTGTGCCCGCCACAAATGTCTACACCATCACAGACGGCTCCAGTCAGCAGGAGGCAATGTTTCCGTCAGATGGTGACAGACTAAATGTCTTGCCCTCTCAGTGTTCTCCCAGACGGCTCTTTCCCCTTCAAGTTTTGGGTCTCTAAGCTGGATACATGGCCAGAGCTTAGCCAGTATGCATTGGAGGTGCTGGCTTGCCCTGCTGCTAGTGTATTATCGGAATGTGTCTTTAGTGCCGCAGGTGGTGTACTAACAGACCGTCGCATGCGACTATCCTCCGATAACGTTGACCGGCTTACTTTTCTGAAAATGAACAAAGCCTGGATCTTGCCGGAATTTGCCATTCCTCTTCCAGATTAAATAATTGGTTGGCAACAGTATCCAGGTCTCCTGTTTTGTTCATGTTTCTACCACCTCAACTGTAATCCCTGGGCTCCAACACCGCCAGTTGCTGCTCAGAAGTGCCATCTGCACAGAGAAAAACACTAGCTCCTGTGCTAGTGGGGTTCTATAATGTCAGCTGCTCCCCTGCTGTGTGACCGGCAATATCTCCTGCTCCGTCCACATTCACACAACATCAGATATTAAACTTGCTCCAATTAGGCCTCAGCTTACACCCTGATTGACCCTGGGCTCCAACACCGCAAGTTGCTGCTCAGAAGTGCGGTCTGCACAGAGAAAAACACTAGCTCCTGTGTTAGTGGGGTTCAGTAACGCCAGCTGCTCCCCTGCTGTGTGTCCGGCAATGTCTCCTGCTCCCTCCACATTCACACAACATCAGATATTAAACTTGCTCCAATTAGGCCTCAGCCTTCAACCTGATTGACCCTGGGCTCCAACACCGCCAGTTGCTGCTCAGAAGTGCCGTCTGCACATAGAAAAACACTAGCTCCTGTGTTAGTGGGTTCAGTAATGTCAGCTGCTCCCCTGCTGTGTGTCCGGCAATATCTCCTGCTCCGTCCACATTCACACAACATCAGATATTAAACTTGCTCCAATTAGGCCTCAGCCTTCAACCTGATTGACCCTGTGCTCCAACACCGCCAGTTGCTGCTCAGAAGTGCCGTCTGCACAGAGAAAAACACAAGCTCCTGTGTTAGTGGGGTTCAGTAACGCCAGCTGCTCCCCGGTTGTGTGTCCGGCAATTTCTCCTGCTCTGTCCACATTCCCACTACTAGTAGGACAGAGCAGGAGAAATTGCCGGACAAACAGCAGAGGATCAGCTGACGTTACTGAACCCCAATAACACAGGAGCAAGTGTTGACTGTGCAGATGGCACTTCTGAGCAGCAACTGGCGTTGTTGGAGCCCAGGGTAAATTCTAGAAACAGAGTGGAGCCAGAGGCCTAATTGGAGCAAGTTTAAAATCAGTAGTAGTCTACAACAGATATTAATCTTGATCCAATTAGGCCTCTGGCTCCACTATGTTTGTAGTGTTAACCCTGGGCTCCAATACCGCCAGTTGCTGCTCAGAAGTGCCGTCTGCACAGTCAACATATGCTCCAGTGTTATTGGGGCTCAGTAATGTCAGCTGATCCCCAGCTGTGTGTCCGGCAATTTCTCCTGCTCTGTCCACACTCACACAACTACAGATTTTAAACTTGCTCCAAAGCGGCCTCTGCCTCCACTTTGTTTGTACTATTGACCCTGGGCTCCAACACCGCCAGTTGCTGCTCAGAAGTGCCGTCTGCACAGTCAACATATGCTCCAGTGTTATTGGGGTTCAGTAATGTCAGCTAATCCCCAGCTGTGTGTCCGGCAATTTCTCCTGCTCTATCCACACACACACATCTACAGATTTTAAACTTGCTCCAATTAGGCCTCAGCCTTCAACCTGATTGACCCTGGGCTCCAACACCGCCAGTTGCTGCTCAGAAGTGCCGTCTGCACATAGAAAAACACTAGCTCCTGTGTTAGTGGGTTCAGTAATGTCAGCTGCTCCCCTGCTGTGTGTCCGGCAATATCTCCTGCTCCGTCCACATTCACACAACATCAGATATTAAACTTGCTCCAATTAGGCCTCAGCCTTCAACCTGATTGACTCTGTGCTCCAACACCGCCAGTTGCTGCTCAGAAGTGCCGTCTGCACAGAGAAAAACACAAGCTCCTGTGTTAGTGGGGTTCAGTAACGCCAGCTGCTCCCCGGTTGTGTGTCCGGCAATTTCTCCTGCTCTGTCCACATTCCCACTACTAGTAGGACAGAGCAGGAGAAATTGCCGGACAAACAGCAGAGGATCAGCTGACGTTACTGAACCCCAATAACACAGGAGCAAGTGTTGACTGTGCAGATGGCACTTCTGAGCAGCAACTGGCGTTGTTGGAGCCCAGGGTAAATTCTAGAAACAGAGTGGAGCCAGAGGCCTAATTGGAGCAAGTTTAAAATCAGTAGTAGTCTTCAACAGATATTAATCTTGATCCAATTAGGCCTCTGGCTCCACTATGTTTGTAGTGTTAACCCTGGGCTCCAATACCGCCAGTTGCTGCTCAGAAGTGCCGTCTGCACAGTCAACATATGCTCCAGTGTTATTGGGGCTCAGTAATGTCAGCTGATCCCCAGCTGTGTGTCCGGCAATTTCTCCTGCTCTGTCCACACTCACACAACTACAGATTTTAAACTTGCTCCAAAGCGGCCTCTGCCTCCACTCTGTTTGTACTATTGACCCTGGGCTCCAACACCGCCAGTTGCTGCTCAGAAGTGCCGTCTGCACAGTCAACATATGCTCCAGTGTTATTGGGGTTCAGTAATGTCAGCTGATCCCCAGCTGTGTGTCCGGCAATTTCTCCTGCTCTGTCCACACTCACACAACTACAGATTTTAACCTTTCTCCAAATAGGCCTCTGCCTCCACTCTGTTTGTACTATTGACCCTGGGCTCCAACACCGCCAGTTGCTGCTCAGAAGTGCCGTCTGCACAGTCAACATATGCTCCTGTGTTATTGGGGTTCAGTAATGTCAGCTAATCCCCAGCTGTGTGTCCGGCAATTTCTCCTGCTCTGTCCACACACACACAACTACAGATTTTAAACTTGCTCCATATAGGCCTCTGCCTCCACTCTGTTTGTACTATTGACCCTGGGCTCCAACACCGCCAGTTGCTGCTCAGAAGTGCCATCTGCACAGTCAACATATGCTCCAGTGTTATTGGGGTTCAGTAATGTCAGCTGATCCCCAGCTGTGTGTCCGGCAATTTCTCCTGCTCTGTCCACACTCACACAACTACACATTTTAACCTTTCTCCAAATAGGCCTCTGCCTCCACTCTGTTTGTACTATTGACCCTGGGCTCCAACACCGCCAGTTGCTGCTCAGAAGTGCCGTCTGCACAGTCAACATATGCTCCAGTGTTATTGGGGTTCAGTAATGTCAGCTGATCCCCAGCTGTGTGTCCGGCAATTTCTCCTGTTCTGTCCACACACACAACTACAGATTTTAAACTTGCTCCAATTAGGCCTCTCTCTCCACTCTGTTTGTAGTATTTACCCTGGGTTCCAGCACCGCCAGCAGGTTCCCGGCAGTGTCTTTGGCATGGATACTCCCTCCTGCCAGCATGGTTCCAGCAAGCCAGCTGTTTCCGGGTAGTGTCAACGTCACTTTGCCTCCAAAACTTTGTCCTGTCGTGTTGCGGTCGGGTTAGCTGACTCTATGGTGCCTGCAATTTAGGTGCTTCCTTTGTGGGCTGCGGGATCTGGCAATAAAGGCTGGTTCCGTAGTGCCAATAGGACAAGCACCCCCTGTAGGACTGTTGGGTTTTGGTAACTGCGGCCGGCTTGCGGCCTTGCAACTTTGTTTTTCATGGGTACCTTCTGCTACCCATCCAGGTTCCAGTACCGTCAGCTGGTTCTCGGCAGTGCCTTTGGCTTCGGTGCCTCCTTCTCGGTATCCGAGTTCCAGCAACATCTGCAGGCCCTTGGTAGTGCTTTCTGGCACAGGTACCTCCTGCTTAGTAACCGGCTTCCAGTACCATCAGCTGGTCCTCGGTAGTGCCATTGGCTCTTGTTCCTTCTGCTGCCCCTCCGGGTTCCAGCACCGTCAGCTGGTTCTCGGCAGTTCCTTCAGCCTTCTTGTACCTTCTGCTACATTTCCAAGTTCAAGCTTTTAGAAATAGTTTTTGGTAATCACTCTGGATCTCCCTGACGACGACCCTGAAGACGACCCTGAAGACCACCCCGAAGAAGACGACGACCCCGAAGATGATGACCCTGAAGATGACTACCCTGAAGACCACCCCAAATAAGACCAAAAAGATGACCCTGAAGAAGATGACCAAGAGGACAAAGAACATGAAGACAACCACCAAGATACAGAACAACAAGAGACAAAAGACCAAGAAGCAGAAGACCAAGAAGCAGAAGAACAAAAAGCAGAAGAACATTAAGCATAAGACTAAAAATCAGAGCAAAAGATATTATCTAAATTATAAGCAGAAGAAGACTAAGCAGTGCATGGGGTGAGTCTGTTCCTCCTCGTGGTGCCCCTGGAAAATGCCTGCTGCTGCAGGCCAAACTGAACACGGACAAATCCTGTTGTAAATCTTTTGTGACAGGCAGAACGGAAGGTGTAATCTTCAAACTTTTATAGATAACAACTACAGGAATGCCTGTCACAAATAAGAATATGATGAAGAAGAATGAAGAAGAAGAATAGGAAGAAGATGAAGAAGTAGAATATGAAGAAGAATAATAGTTGAATAAGAAGAATATGAAGAATGTAAAAAAAAAGAATAATAGGAAGAAGGTGAAGAAGATGAATAAGGTGAAGAAGAAGTTGATGAAAAAGATGCTGCTCCTGCTGAGGATCATGAAGGAGAAAGTGTGGGAGAATTAAAAAAGAAGGTGAAGAGCATGGAAGTAGTGAACATACATATCTGACAAAATATAAAAGAGGTTAACATAGTCAATATCTTTGTAACTCCGAACGTCTTAAAAAATATTTAATTCCTGCTATTACCTTTGATTGGGCTAAACCTCTATGCCTTTAATGTCTCCTCCACCTCCCCCAATACATTCTACATTACTCTTAGTTGTTTTCCTCCATGTAGAATTAACCTACAAAGAAAGAAAGGGTTTATTTTAATTCCGATATTTCTGTCCCATTGACTTGCATTGGTTTCCGGTATCGGAAACGGCGATATCTGATACTTTTTGGGTATTGGTCTGATCCAATCCGATCCGATATTTCCCGATATCGGAAGGTATCGCTCAACACTAGTCTTCACTTCTTTAAACAGTTTTTTTGTGTTTTCACTAATATGTGCCCTGAACTGGTCTAGCACTAACGGATGCTTTTTCATAAGCCCTCCAGGACCTTTGTACCACACTTTATCAACCAACAATCTCATTCCGTTCTCGTCCATCCATCCTTTTTCGTGAACATGCACAACAACTCCTTGTGGGATAGCTTCTTTGGGCATGTTCTTTCTTTTAAAAATTAACATTGGTGGCAGTTTCGTGACATCGGCACAGCAGGACAAAACAACTGTGTAGTGTTTTTTTTCATGTCCTGTAGTCTTTACCGTTACAGTTTTGGCACCCTTTGCATCAACAGTCCTGTTGGATGGCACGTCAAAGGTTAGAGGGACTTCATCCATATTCCCAATCTGGCCTAATTCATATCCATTTTTCTTTCTACAGTCAATTACAAATTTGTGGAAAGACAGAATCTTTGCTTCATATTCTTGTGGCATTTTTTACGCAATTCTAGTTTTGGTGCGCATAGCCAGGCCACATCTCCTCATAAATCTGAAGCAACATGATGATGATCCAGTGAAGTCATTGATGCCTTTCTCAGCAGCAATCCGCTTGGCTTCGAATATGATCATTTTTGTTGAGACCGAAAGGCCATTATTTCTGTGGTGTATGATCCATTCTTTTAGGTCCACGTTTAACTATGGCCACTTTGCACCACACCTACGAAGACCAGATCTGCTTATTCCTGCTTTTTGTAGCTCATCGTCCTGTTTTCTCCACTCTCTTATCATTTTTTCAGTTGGAGGCGGTCCAAAATGTCTCTCCGCTGCTCTGTTCCCATGCTCTTTAGCGTATTTGGTAACTTCCAGTTTAAAGGGGATTTTATATGCAAGCCTTTTCTGCTTTGACATTCTTTATAATTGCACAATATGGAGCAGCCAACTGTATGGTATTTTCTGCAACAAAATACAGTATTGAAACAAGTTTCGTCTCTGTCCTTCATAGTTATGGGGGCATTGCAACTGAGAGCATGAATGAATGCGGTACTATTGCTGTAGGAAAGACATGGGCCGCACATCCAAAAATCGCAAGTTGATCTAGTGGTGTTAGGCAAAAATGTACCATATTCAACTGAACAAGAAGTTTGTAGTTTACTGTAACATTATGGTCAGACTTATGAAGCTTACTGTCAAGTCATGGCGAATCTCAGTGTGTCCATAACTTTAAATACTGTAGCCTTAAAGGTGTGGAGCAATGTGCCGACCACCACCACAGCTACAATGAACCAGCAGGGTGGGTACCTGGTGCCCCACAGTACTCATGCTGCAAGGCTGGAGACTGCAAGAGGGGTTCCGCCTATTTTTGCTCACTAAGAGGTTCGCCGTCATGTGCTAGCGGCTTTATACAGTCTACCGTAATTACGGTAAAATGTTAAACTAAGAACCTCATGTTGTTTCATTTTGCCTAAGTGGCATTAGATGAACTTATGATTTTAGATGTGTGGCCCATGTCTTTCTCTACACCTATGATGAAGAAAAACATTGTTATGGGGGATCTGCGAGTGGTGCACTGTTATGTGGGATCTGTGGTGATGCACTGTTATAGGGGATCTGTTGTGATGCACTGTTATGAGGAATCTGTGGTGACGCATTGTAATGAGGATCTGTGGTGATGCACTGTTATGAGGATCTGTGGTGACGCACTGTTATGAGGATCTGTGGTGACGCACTGTTATGAGGATCTGTGGTGACGTACTCTTATGGGGGATCTATGGTGACGTACTGTTATGGGGATCTGTGGTGACGCACTGTTATGAGGATCTGTGGTAACGCACTGTTATGAGGATCTGTGGTGATGCACTGTTATGAGAATCTGTGGTGACGCACTCTTTGGGGATCTGTGGTGACGCACTGTTATGGGGATCTGTGGTGATGCACTGTTATGGGGATCTGTGGTGATGTACTATTATGGAGATCTGTGGTGACGCACTGTTATGAGGATCTGTGGTGACGCACTGTTATGGGGAATCTGTGGTGACGCACTGTTATGGAGATCTGTGGTGATGCACTGTTATGGGGAATCTGTGGTGACGCACTGTTATGGGGAATCTGGTGATGCACTGTTATGGGGATCTGTGGTGACACACTGTTATGGGGGATCTGTGGTGATGCACTGTTATGGGGATCTGTGGTGACGCACTGTTATGGGGATCTGTGGTGACGCACTCTTATGGGGATCTGTGGTGATGCACTGTTATGGGGGATCTGTGGATGACGGAGTTATGGGGGTTACACCAAATATGGCTACAACCCCCATCATCCATCAGAATACACACATTGGTACAGTGTATTCTGAAGGATGATGGGGGTTGTGCTTCCTTTCAATATGTGCTCACCTCTCCCAAGGATCTGGTACTTGTGGAAGTGTAAGTGCAACAGTATACATTGTGCAGGGACAGATATATGATTGGTGGAGGCAGCTCAGCAACAGTTCCCTCCACCAATCAATATCTATCCCTGCAGAGGAGGCGGAGAATCATGCTTCTCTCCCTCATCTGCTTTAGGGCTCCGTGTGCAGCGGAGCCCAGAATCCTGCCTGCTGCCAGCTCATATTGCCTTGAAATAGAGCAGCGCATGCGCAGATCGAGCACTCAGTGAACGAGAGCTCCATCTGCGCATGCGCTGGCTCGGCGGCCATTATCTTGAAGTCCTGTACAGCACAGGCACAAGCGCTCTTTCTGGAAACCGGAAACTCTGGATACTGGAAGTGCAATGGCACTGGCCTGCACTGTGCCGCCCGAACACCGGAGAAGCTGCACCGCCACCTCCAGCTCCTGCACTGCCCCACCAGTGACCCTGCTTTAATCCAGCCAGCCAGCCCAGACCACCCACCTGCTCCATAGCCGCCCGCCCACTTCGCATCCACCGCTGGTGTTAAGGTAAGAGATTACATCACTTTTTTACACTGTTCCGATTGTAAGACGCACCCCTTTCCCACCCCAATTTGGGGGAAATAAAAGTGTGTTTTACAAAGCGGAAAATATGGTAAATAAAAAGGCATTAGAATAAACACAAAATCAATAAGAAATGATTTAGTAAAAAGTGGGATTTTATTTTGTTACTTTCTTGATATTGATAATGCAAAAAGATACTCCAGCCCGTGGATTAAGAGAAACACTAAAGTTTTTGCTAAGGAAAATGCGCAAGAATTTTGATGCATATGCCAATTGCCACATTTATGAATAGTTTAAGATGATTTTTGTGCCCCACTAGAGACTATTTCAAAGAGTTAAAAAAGAAAGCATGGCTAGGCAGATTAGTAAGATATAGAATATTCAATTGTAGCATGCACCAGCTTTGGGTTAAAAAAAAGTGGTGTAAAGTAAGCCAGTCTTCAGCTGGTGTGATGAACAGAAATGTAACCAAGATGTACTAAACTTAAAAATAGTATGAGCCTCTGTGATGGATATAATAACTACTGCGGGAATTATGTTTGTGTTATATAAATGTTGGACTGCATAAGTACCGCATTTTTCAGATTATAAGACACTCCAGATTATAAGATGCACCCCAAATTTTGAGGAGAAAAATAGGAAAAAATGTTTAATGAAATTGTGGTGTTTCTTAGAATCTATGCATCTTATTGCTTACTGAGGGTGGTGGCTGCGGTGAAGTGGGGTCCCAGGGTCACCGCTGGAGGAGGCAGGAGTGGGGTGATGCTGCAGGCCACAGGCTGGGAGGATGGGGTGTCATATGTGCAGTGCGCCACTGCAGGTGTCCAGTGCTTCGGGGGGTGTCCGGCGCTGCAGGTGTGTCCAGAACTGCTGGGGTGTCCGACAGTGCTGCAGGGGTCTCTGGTTTTGCTGCGGGAGTCTCTGGTGCTGCGGGGGGGACTCTGATCACATTTTGTGAAAGGCCAGATCCCCGCAGTTCCGGGGTTTCTTGTGTGGTGGACTCCAGGAAATTGGCCGCCAGTGGTGGCGCATGCGCAGATGGGGATCTCGGCATCAAGATCTCGGGACATGAGATTTCAGAGCTGAGATCTCATCTCCCGAGATCTTGATGACGAGATATCCATCTGCACATGCGCCACCCCAGACGGCCATTTTCCTGGAGTCTACCGCATGTGGGCTCTGGCCTTTCACGAAATGTTGGCAGAGCCCCCCGCAGCCCCTGAGACACCTGTAACAACACTGGAGACCCCTGCAGCACCGACAGACACCCCAGCAGCACTGTCGGGCACCCCTCATCCCAGCCTGCAGCAACGGTACTGGTAAGGTATATACATATTATAAGATGCACCCCCCATTTCCCCCCCAAATTTTGGGGAAAAAAATTGTGTCTTATAATCTTTAAAATACAGTAAATCTGCCCCACTATTGTGACCTGTGGTGGACGTGGATGGAAGAGGGCCCTTGTACAAGAAAAGTATATGGGCCCCTCTTAATGTCTGTGACAGGGCCTGCTTGTTGATTTGAAAGTAAAAATGGGCCTGTTTACCCCTTGGGCTCCTGTTCAACAGCACACGCTGCAGTAATGATATGTCTGCCCCAATTGTGACATTATCACATTAGGACACAACAGAAAAGACAAAGGTTATTGTGACATCTTTACAATAAACACAGTTTAATAATAAATATAAACACAACTATGACATCATCACAATATAAGGGACTCTAAATATAAGCACATGAACAATTGTGAATTCACCTGTAGTTTCTAAATGAGGACACAAATTAGTGTGTACAATGTGACATCATCACAATAGTGCTCAGTTGATAAATAGGACTATTGTTATACATCTACTATATGTTATACTCTAAGAAGACAGACATACACTATTTTTACATTATCCCAATGTAATACAATGATCGATAAAGTGGCTGTAGCTTTGATACGTGTTAACAAATAAACCACTTACTACTGGATTGGCATTCTCCATTCTTTCACGGCAGTGCAGAAAAAAAACATCTGCTCCTTGTTTTTATGCATATAAAATCTTTTGTTACTTTGAATGTTTTTATGGAGTCATTCAGTATTTCTCGGGTAGAAAAAATCTGTAATCCAGCGCCCCACTAGTATCACCTATCAGTACATGGACTCCTCCCGTAGCAAGTAGGTAAAAATGCTATTTGTCAAGGTTCCACATCTCAGAGTGTCTGGGATGTGGTTACTGACAACTCGACTGTCCAATTTCGTATAGGGGTGTGCTGAAGCTGTCAGTACTTTGATTGACAGCTTGGCCATCCACTCTGGTACAGGGGCGAGCTGAGCTGTCAGTGTGTTGATTGACAGCTCAACTATCCAATCTGAGACTGTGAGGCATCAGCTGTCTCATGTGTTCATTATTCCAGTTAATGGCCATGCTTCTTAACTGAGCTGTGCTACCCAGAACACTGCCATACGTACATTCATCTTGTGAGATTTGTGCTGTGCTTCCCTGTGCCTTGACTTCTGTATGCTTTATCTGTTGCCTGACCTTGGCCTTCATTCTGACCATCCACCTGTTTAACCCTTTCAGTTCTGATCCATTATCCTATCGGTGCTTTGACCTCGAAACGCTACCTGACTGAGATTTGTCTCTTCCTTCTGTTTATGACATACCCTCCTGGCTTCTGACCTTGGACTCCTTGACCACTCTGACTCATGGCTTGGCCATGAGAAGTGACTAGTGTCACATTATGTCTGGCCCCTACGCTTTTTTTCACCAGTATGGATCCTGTTCACATGCTTTGTGACCAGGTCGCAAATTTGATGCAGGTGACTCAGGATCTAGCAAAGAGTCTAGAGTTATCGCAATGTCAGTTGCATAGCCCCTCACTGCCAGCAGTGGCTGTGACATCAGTACCCTCTAATGTACAGTTGGTCTCTCCTGAACCTGTCATATCCCTCCCTGATAAATTTTTGGGAGAGAAAGACCAGTTTAGGGTATTCAGGGAGAGCTGTAAGCTATTATTTACCCTGCGCCCCTGGTCATCAGGAGGGGAGTTCCAGCAAGTAAGAATAATCATGTCCCTACTGCAACAGGGTCCTAAGACCTGGAAATTTTCTTTGTCCCCACAAGCTCCAGAACGGTTTCCTGTTGATGCCTTTTTTGACAGATTAGGTCTGAAATATGATGAACCCGACAGAATCCAGGTCCCGTAGGCTAAGATCATGAACCTGGCACAGGGGGGTTGCACAGCTGAGGGCTATTGTACTGAGTTCTGGCAATGGTCCATCGAAGTTCTATGGAACGATGCTGCTCTCAGGTGCAAGTTCCAAAGAGGCTTTTCTGAGACACTCAAGGATGCTCTGGTCCTCCGTGACACCCCTTTTTCTCTGATGGAGGCCATGACTCAGGCCATGCGAATGTACTGCAGAATCCGTGAGAGACATGGTGAACAGCAGGCGGCATGTTATACTTCCCTGGAGCAGGTCCATTTACCCGAGGTAAGAGTTGCCAGTTTACGTGTTGCAGAGAGAAGACGAAGACAAGATCTCAGACTCTGTCTATTCTGTGGTCTCTCTGGACATTTTCTAAAGAATTGCCCAACTTGTCCTCAAGCCACCAAACCATTGGGAGAACATCTGAGTCTGGGTGACGACTGAGGAGGTCACCCAGACTCTGAGGTACCTTTTTCTTCCTCTGATAAAGTACTAATACATACAATGATTTCCTTTGGGAACCAAGTGTTATCAACATTGCTATTCATTGACTGTGGGTCTGCTGCTAAATTTATTGATTCAGGACTGGTTCTGAAGTTAGGACTAGGGACAGTTAGTTTAGAAAGACCCATTCAAATCATTGCCCTTGACAAGACAGCGTTAGTTTACAATTTGTTCAAGAGAGAAACAATGGATTTCACTCTCCAATTGGGGGTACTCCACTCTGAATCCATCTCCTGTTTTGTGTTGGGTAATTTACCTGCTGAATTGGTACTAGGGTTTTCATGGTTGCAGATTCACAATCCACTTATTGATTGGTGTCTGAAAGAGATTGTGAAATGGAGCCTCAACTGTTCCAAGAAATGTCTTAAAAATTGTACAAATATGCTCTGCTATTCTGAAGGGTCTTCCAGGGTACCTGAAGAACTTTGGAGATGTGTTCTCAGAAAAAGAGGCAGAGATATTACTTCCCCATTGTCCTTATGATTATGCTATTGATCTTATTCCTAGCTCTAAATTGCCAAAAGCTCACCTATACAATTTGTAGGGGCCTGAATGGACCACCATGAAAGAATATGTTACCAAAAGTTTACGGAAGGGTCATACCGGTCCCTTCTCCTCCCCTGTAGCTGCTGGATTTTTCTTTGTTAAAAAGAAAGATGGGGGTCTACGTCCTTGCCTTGATTTTCGAGGACTAAACAAGATCATGGTTAAAAATACCTACCCACTTCCACTCATCCCCTATCTATGTAAAAAGCTTCTGGGGGCCAGGGTGTTTTCTAATCTTGATCTTAGGGGGGCTTACAATTTGATATGCATCCGGAAGGGTGATGAGTGGAAAATGGAATTTTTAGCGTCTAATGGTGTGTTTGAAAACCTTGTCATGCCTTTCGGATTATCTAATGCACCTGCTGTGTTTCAAAATTTTAAGAGTGATATTTTCTCTGCATTGGAAGATATGCTGTGATTTACCTCGATGACATTCTAATTTTCTCACAATGCTTGGACACTCACCAGGAACATGTCTGTGTGGTGTTACAGAGACTGAGGGAGAACTCTCTGTTTGCTAATTTAGAGAAATGTTTTTTTTTTCTGTTCTGGAAATCTCTTTATTGGGGTTTATCTTGTCAGCAGAAGGTTTTAAGACGGACTCTGGGAAGGTGCAGGCTATAATTGATTGGGTTCAACCTCGTGATCTTAAGGCTTTGCAGTGTTTTCTGGGATTTGTCAACTATTATAGAAAATTTATCAAGGGGTTTTCACAGATTGCTAAACCACTTACTGACCTTACACGTAAGGGAGCAAATCTCAAGGTTTGGTCGCTGGGTGCTATCAGGGCTTTTGAAAGATTAAAAGAGTGTTTTATGCCTGCACCCATTCTGATCCAACCTGATCTCCAAGAACCATTGTGGAGGTGGATGCTTCAGCGATTGGAGTGGGGCAGTCTTATTGCAGGGGTCCAAAACTCTGACTAACCTGCGTCCATGTGATTTTCTTTCTAAAAGATTTTCACCAGCGGAGGGAAATTATGATGGTGGTTATCGGGATCTACTTGTTGTTAAATTGGTCTTTGAGGAATGGAAGCATTTTTTGGAGAGGGCAGTTCATCCAGTTACAGTAATCAGGGATAACAAGAATTTAGCTTACATTGAATCGGCTAATAGGTTAACTCCTAGATAGGCCAGATGGTCCTTGTTTTTCTCTCGGTTTAATTTTTCTTTTACTTTCAGGCCAGGGTCTAAGAATTTGAAAATGATGCTTTATCTTGTAGTCTAGATTCCATTTCTCCTCCAGAACCTCCATCCTCCATTATTCTTCAGGGTGTTGTGGTGTCTTTGGTAATGTTTTTTCACATTGTTTGCTTCTGCATGCCTGGAGCCGGGGCGACTCCTTGCGTGGATTTCATTTTCATCTGAAGTAAATTACGGTGAGTTGACTCTCCTATTCCCTGCCACTCTATATGTCTAACAATAGTAGGGCCGCTTGATTACCCTCTACAAATAGTGACAGCTGCCTGATGGCCCTGAAAAAAAATTGTAACTTTCAGAGTTCCTCCTTCACAAATTAAACAGGATGTGTCTGATCATGTCGCACACATCACATGGACAGATAATGTTTTTTTCACCATTGAAAGCAATGAACAAACACTATGTGTGAACATAGCCCAAGGTGTGTAAGATAATTTTTTTCTTTTATTTATTTTGCTTTATATGCAAGTCATTAGCCTGGAAATAATGTTTCTTAACATTTTTTTTCCAGTAAAATAAATTTTAGCTTTGGTTTTGTATGTTTCATTGTCAGTCTGCAAAAGTGGCGTAATACTCTTATAACATTGTTCCCAGCAGCAACCTGGGATTCAGAGATCCTTTTCAGCAATTTGTAGATCCTTCAGATCTCTGTGGAAGGGGGCGTTGGAAAATTACTTGAGTGTCCCATTGACTTCCATTATACTCGTTACTCAGGTCGAGCACATAAGCATTACGATTTGATCGACTCGAGTGATGAGCACCCGAGCGTTTCAGTTCTCGCTCTTCATTATTCAGTACTCATTGTTTACGTTGGTCTGCCTGTTTAAACAGACATTAAAACGTGTACCCATAGGTGAAAGTTTACCAATCAGCAGTCATATCTTTCTCCTGGTCAGTCTGTGCAAACACACAATAAGCTATAAAATAAATTATGTAAGATAATTGGAAGAGGAAAAAAAAATCTCCAGCATGTAATCCAATAAAATCAATTCTTTTATTCAAGACATATTAAAATTTATGTATCAAAAATACAAAGGAAAGTAGGGCTCCAGAGCCCAAGAATGGGATTTACAAAGGACTGTGTAGAATGGAATAGAATGCTTGGCCCGTCATCCATTCATACTCAAGTAACTGCAGGAAATAGGCAAGCATTGTGAAGTGGAATAAACAACAGAGTAGAGGTGTGCACCTTCGCCCCATACAAGACATGGATTTACATTGGTTGGACCACCAGAAATTGATTTTCGGATTCCAGTAAGATACTTTCAAGCATGGCTCACAACAGTTTTACCTCCCAGGTTGATCTTTGTCTGTGCTATACACACCTAATGACAAAATTGCACAAGTTGTGCAACTGTTCAGGTAATGTCATCAAACCCAAAGTAGACTCAATAGGAAGCAATAAAATGAGCTGTGCTTTCCTCCTGCATTTTTGCACAATGCCATGCTAAAAAAGTTTAGCAGTTGAACATATGTGAAGGATACCTTAGTCATTTACTGTTTTAATATTTGTTTACATGGCATTTTACCTGAAACAAAATAGGACATTTTTATTAAGAAACATTTATTCTAACAATTAACTAAGCAGTTTGCTCTTAAGGTTTCTTTGACATTCTTAATGGTTAGTCTAAAATGAGAATTCTGTTCCTGGCATAAGTGATTCTTGTATTTTAGATGGAAATTGTAAAATAATATTTTTAAGAATTTTTGCTGTCCTTATGGAAAGTAGATATAACAAACAAATCTTATTTAATCTGCTCATTCAATGTATTATTCTTTGGCACATATACCTCCTTCAGCACCATTAAGCACACTGAATAATTACTTCCTCAGATAGTTCTCAAGACTTTTATCCGGCATCACATCCTCATTTGTCTGTCTATATTTCACTGAAAATACAATTATTGCAGCCACAGTATTCATTTTACATACAAACAATATCTATGCTTGCAGATATGCAAATGACTAAGCACATTCGGTACTTCAAAGTGAATTGCCTATTCACCTAATTATTTAACTGTGTCAATGGGCTCTGCATTATCATATGTAATTGAATAGTTCAACAAGATAACAGGTTAACATAGACACTATCCAGCAAAATTAAATAACGTACTCTTCACTCTGAATAAGGAGGGTCACACTTAAAAAGGTGACATTCATATTATTTAAATGGAAATCTGGATACATTAGTGTACATTAAATAACACATATTAATTCAGTTACATACCATGCATAATTCCTCTGTAATGTATCATCTGCGAAAATGTAAAATCCATTCAAAAATGTTATTACTTTTGTCCCTTTTCAAGATGATGGAAGGGATATTAAATTCCTGTGACTAGAGCTATAATGCTGCTGAATACATATACAGTGACAAGCAAAATTGTAACAATGTTTTGGACTTTGGAGTTTCAGGCTCCATATCGCACCATCCACTACTGCTTTGAATGTGAGACTACCATCATTTTATAAACAATAATCTTGGCTATCTCATACGTAAATGTGATTTGTAACTATATAGTATATGATTAGTTATGCAGATTATTGTTTGTCACTACACTGTTATTGTTTTGCTCCTAAAAATGTAAATTTATTATTTTGTTAATATTTTGTAAATCCTCCTTTGACTTCCAACACTGCCTTAATCCTTCTCGGCATGCTCTCATTCGGATTCAAACATCTCTTGACTGAAATATGATGCTAGGTCTCTACTACACATTACAAAAGTTGGTGCATACAGGTCGACTCACTTGGATATGTGTTCAGTTTTTTCTTCAGCTCTACTCAGAAGTGTTCAGTTCGTTTGAGGTCTGGAGACTGTGGGGGCCAATCCAGGTCCTCTTCTCTATTGTCATTGAATCATTCCTTCGCCAATCTCAACATTTGCTTCAGGTCGTTGTCCTGCTTGGACACTATGTTGTCCTTTTCATACCCATAATACTTCAGTTTGCAAAGTAACTCATCTTGTAGGATACTCACAAATAGCTCAGAATTGAGACCACCATTGATCCAGGAAGTATCCACTACTTTTGGCTGTTAACCCACCCCATATCATCAGGCTTCCTCCCTGAACTTGATGGTTCCTTCAATTTATCATTCCGGTAGCCCCTTTTTACTTTGTTTCTCCCAGGGCCTAGTCTATTGACGTTTGTCTTATTGATCCAAATCACTCGTTTCCAATATTCTTCTGTTCCCTTTTCATACTTTTTTGTAAACTCAAGCTGATGCATCATATGACAATATTGAAGTCGAGGCTTCTTCACCTTTTTGCTAGCCACCATTCCAGACTTGTGTAATGTGCATTGCACAGTGTTTGCATGGACGCATGTGATCTCACTATCACATATGATATGAGCCACTTCGACTGCTGTGTTAGTTGCGCCAGAGCTGATAGACCTTGTGATGAGCCAACTCCAATATTTTGCCTGGACAGCCACTTCTTGGCTTTTCAGTGGATGGACAGATTTCATTTAATATTTTTTCAACTGTCATTGCACTCACACGATGCAGGTTGGTAATTTTCTTGGCTGAAAGACCGCTATCAATGAGCTGAATGACCCTGTTTCTCTTCTTCATGGCTGCTCCTTTATTAGAAGCAGTGACATTTTGCTTGGAAATCAGCCTAATAACACTTTGCACTATTAGGGAATATGAAAATAGGTTGTATTTTGAAAAATACAAGAAGAAAAAGATTTTTCTACAACGAGGAGCAAAACATTAACAATGCAGTGACATGACATGTGTCTGCATACCTAATCAAATGTTAAATAAGCCAATTTTATCTATCTATCTATCTATCTATCTATCTATCTATCTATCTATCAATCTATGCTCAGGCCTATGGCCAAATTGCACTCATCATAGTATGCTTTGCACCACTATTGGCAGTGTACATCACTGCCAGCAATAAAGAATTGCAGCAAAGCTACAGAAAGCTATGCTTTTGCTATGACCTTGCCAGCTGGATGATGCAATCAGCTTCGTCATTTACTATGTACCTGCTGGCCATAAGATAAAGGAATCAAAGCCACAGGGCATCATCTAGAGCGGTTAGTCATTTATTTATTTTATCTGTTTAAATGGAAAGAATGAGGAGATGTGAGAGAGGACTTGACATTATAATGAACTGATGGAAGGGGAAGGCCATAATAATAATAATCTTTATTTTTATATAGCACTAACATATTCCACAGCGCTTTACAGTTTGCACACACATTATCATCACTGTCCCCGATGGGGCTCACAATCTAAATTCCCTATTAGTATGTCTTTAGAATGTGGGAGGAAACCGGAGTACCCAGAGGAAACCCACGCAAACACGGGGAGAACATACAAACTCCTTGCAGATGTTGTCCTTGGTGGGATTCAAACCCAGGACCCCAGCGCTGCAAGGCTGCAGCGCTAACCACTGAGCCACCGTGCCGCCATATAACTATAATGAATAGGGGAAGTGAGAGGCACACAATAGTGGGTAAAGGACAAAGGAGAGGGACTGGTAATGAATTGGGGGAACAAATACAGTGGCCGATTAACTTTATTTTTATTGGGTGAGGGAATAAGGCTAATTATAGTTGATGGGGCACTGTGCTGGCTTATTAAAGGAAATCTGTGACCTGGTTTTTGCAATGTAATCTGAGCGCACCATAATGTAGGAGCAAACACCCTGATTACAGGATTACAGCAATGTGTCACTTACTAAGTTGTGTTTTGGTGTTTAAATACAATCAGTGTTTTATTAGCAGGAGGTTATCACTAGAGGACAACTTGCCTCTTGTCTCATGTCCAACCGTGCCCCCAGCACCGATTATCAGCTTCCTGTCACTATACAGTGCACACAGAAAGCTGTAATGTGGATGTGTGACTGAGCTTTGCCAGAACTGCAGCAGAGAAAACTGCAAGTCTATCATAACTGTGTCTCACCAAATTACTTGAAAGGTAAATAAGCCCCAAGTAAGGCTTGCATTAAAACATGACTTTTATTATTAATCTTAAAAACTGGTAAATAATCGTAAATTATACCAGTTTGACTGTGCTACCTCTCATATGTCTCGATAATTGGATATCTGTTCCTGTATTAATTGAACTTAGATATTTTGAGATTCTCCTTCTAAATTTTTGGATGGTCTTCCCTGTATATAACTTCTAACAGGGGCACTTAGCTACTTTATACTTGTATGCCCTAAGAAATCGCACTACAAGTTGTGAATTACCATCTAGTTAAACATAGCAATTATGCATCTGATCTGTGTGGCTAGATTATACAGGTTGTACAATTTTTGATGACCCATAACTTTTCTATGTACAAAATGTACTTTTTTCTTCAATGTAAGGACATGTCCATAGGGCCAAATACTCACCCTCTCTTGCCAATTTGGTGATATCCTACTGGGAGCTGAATTATCTCTATGTCTCCACTAACCCTTTTGTACAGAACCTCCTTTGTTATGGCAGATATATCGATGAACTCCTCTTCATATGGAGGGGTAATATATCTGTCATATCTGGATTCACCCCTTCACCCCCAAGGGTGGTTTGCACGTTCATGACCGGGCCAATTTTTACAATTCTGACCACTGTCCCTTTATGAGGTAAGAACTCTGAAACGTTTCCATGGATCCCGGTGATTCTGACACTGTTTTCTCGTGACATATTGTACTTCATGTTAGTGGTAAAATTTCTTCAAATAACTTGCGTTTATTTGTGAAAAAAATGGAAATTTGGCAAAAATTTTGAAAATTTTGCAATTTTCCAACTTTGAATTTTTATGCTCTTAAATCACAGAGATATGGCACACAAAAAACTTAATAAGTAACATTTCCCACATGTTTACTTTACATCAGCACAATTTTGGAACCAAAATTTTTTTTTGTTAAGAAGTTATAAGGGTTAAAAGTTGACCAGCGATTTCTCATTTTTGCAACAACATTTTATTTTTACGGACCACATCACATTTGAAGCCACTTTGAGGGGTCTATATGATAGAAAATACCCAAAAGTGACACCATTCTAAAAACTGCAACCCTTAAGGTGCTCAAAACCACATTCAAGAAGTTTATTAACCCTTCAGGTGCATCACAGGAATTTTTTGAATATTTTAAAAAAAATGAACATTTAACTTTTTTTTCACCAAAAAATATTTCAGGTTCAATTTTTTTATGTTACTAAGGGAAACAGGAGAAATTGGACTGCAAAAGTTATTGTGCAATTTGTCCTGAGTATGCTGATACCTGATATGTGGGGCGAACCACTGTTTCGGCGCATGGCAGAGCTCAGAAGGGAAGGAGCGCCGTTTGACTTTTTCAATGCAAAATTGGCTGGAAATCAGATCGGACGCCATGTCACGTTTGGAGAGCCCCTGATGTACCTAAACAGTGGAAACCCCCCATAAGTGACCCCATTTTGGAAACTAGACCCCCCAATGAACTTATCTAGTTATGTGGTGAGAGCTTTGAACCCACAAGGGCTTCACAGACGTTTATAACGTACAGCAGTACAATTAAAAAATCATATTTTTTCCAAAAAAAGTTTTTTCCACCCCCAATTTTTATTTTCCCAAGGGTAATAGGACCCTAAAAGTTATTGTGCAATTTGTCCTGAGTACGCTGATACCCCATATGTGGGTGTAAACAACTATTTGGGTGCATGGCAGAGCTCAGAAGGGAAGCAGCGCCATTTTACTTTTTTGGCTGGAATTGAGATCGGACACCATGTCGCGATTGGAAAACCCCTGATGTACCAAAACAGTGGAAACCCCCCACAAATGACACCATTTTAGAAACTAGACCCCCAAAGGAACTTATCTAGATGTGTGGTGAGCACTTTGAACCACCAAGGGCTTCGCAGAAGTTTATAACGTACAGCCGAACAATTAAAAAATCATATTTTTTCCACAAAAATGAACTTTTCACCCTTAATTCTTATTTTTCCAAGGGTAACAGGACCCTAAAAGTTATTGTGCAATTTGTCCTAAGTACGCTGATACCCCACATGTGTGGGTAAACCACTATTTGGGTGCATGGCAGAGTTTGGAAGGGAAGCAGCGCCATTTGACGTTTTTGGCTGGAATTGAGATCGGACACCATGTCGCGTTTGGAAAGCCCCTGATGTACCAAAACAGTGAAAACCCCCCACAAATGAAACCATTTTGGAAACTAGACCCCCCAAGGAACTTATCTAGATGTGTGGTGAGCACTTTGAACCCCCCAGTGCTTCACAGAAGTTTATAACGCCCGGGCGTGAGAATAAAAAAATCGTATTTTTTCCACAAACATGATCATTTAGTCTCCAATTTTTTATTTTACCAAGGGTATCAGGAGGAAATGGACCGCAAAAGATGTTGTCCAATTTGTCCTGAGTACGCTGATACCTCATATGTGGGAGAAAACTACTGTATGGGCACACGTCGGGGCTCGGAAGGGAAGTAGTGATGTTTTGGAATGCAGAATTTGATGGAATGGTCTGGGGGTGTCATGTGCGTTTGGAGAGCCCCTGATGTACCTAAACTATTGAAGCTCCCCACAAGTGACCCCATTTTGGAAACTAAACCCCCCCAAGGAACTTATCTAGATGTGTGGTGAGCACTTTGAACCCCCAAGTGCTTCACAGAAGTTTATAACGCAGAGATATGAAAATAAAAAAAATAAAAAAATTTCCACAAAAATGATATTTTTGCCCCCAATTTTTTATTTTCCTACGGGTACCAGGAGAAATTGGACCCCAAAAGTTGTTATGCAATTTGTCCTGAGTAGGCTGATACCCCATATGTGGGGGTAAAACACTGTTTGGGCACATGGCAGAGCTTGGAAGGGAAGGAGCACCATTTGACTTTTTCAATGCAGAATTGGCTGGAATTGAGATCAGACGCCATGTTGCATTTGGAGAGTACCTGATGTGCCCAAACAGTGGAAACCCCACAATTATAACTCAAACCCTAACCCCAACACACCCCTAACCCTAATCTCAGCCATAACTCTAGCCCTAGCCCTAACCGTAACCCTAGCCCTAACCCTAGCCCTAATGGGAAAATGGAAATAAATACATTTTCTTTTAATTTTATTATTTTTCCCTAAATAAGGGGGTGATAACGGGGAGTTTGATTTACTATTTATGGTGGTTTTTATGTTTGGCAGCTGTCGCACGCTAAAAGACGCTTTTTGTGAAAATAGTTTTTGCATCACCACATGAGAGCTATAATTTTTCCATATTTTGACCCACCGAGTCAAGTGAGGTCTTATTTTTTGTGGGATGAGTTGACATTTTTATTGGTATCATTTTCGGGCATGTGACATATTTTGATCGCTTTTTATTCCGATTTTTGGGACGTAGAATGAACAAAAACCAGCGTTTCATGAATTTCTTTTGGGGGTGCGTTTACACCATTCCACCTGCAGTGAAATTGATAAGACGGTTTCATTCTTCGGGTCAGTACGGTTACAGCGATACCTCATTTAAGTCATTTTTTTATGTTTTGGCGCTTTTATGCAATGAAAACAATTGCATCTGTCACAGGCACTGCACTTGGCTGCCTCGTGCCTGCGCTTTGCAGGCACTGAGGAAGCCTGCTCCCTGCAGGCCCCCAAAGGTCCCCGTCACCATCTTGGATTCAGGGACCTGCAGAGATGGAGCCCCCGCAGCAGCGCTGCACATTGCGCTGTTGTGGGGGGCTCAGGGAAGCATGGAGGGAGCTCCCTCCCTGCCGATGCTTCCCTTTAACTCCCGATACGCCGCGATTGTGTTTGATCGCGGTGTGCAAGGGGTTAACGTGTCAGGGGCGGTCCGTGACCACCCCTGACACATTGTGCCGGGTGTCAGCTGTGATATTTAGCTGACACCCGGCCGCGATCAGCGGCGCTCACCACGTGAGTGCCGCTGATCGCGCTAGACTTACTATCCCGTCCATGGGCATATGGGCCCGGGTCCCATGGACGGGATAGTACGTCTGATGTCAGAAAGGGGTTAATAATAAAGTGTTCAATGTATCCATCACAGTTTTTCACTCAAAATGTATTTCTTTTTTAGATATCAGATTGGAGGGGGTTAATTGTCGCATATTTACTTCTACCTTTTCTAAACCAATGTCCAGTAATACAATATTGCATGCAGCTAGTGGCATCCGCAGCATGCAGTCAAAACAATCCTGGTAGTTGAGTCAACAGCAATAAAGCGTAATTGCAGTGACATTAATAAATTGGACAACAATGAAATTTTCAGTGTTTCACACTATAGGAACGGAAAAAAGCGCAAATAGGGTCTTATCCGAGAAACAGGGTAAGAAACGTATTAAAATTCTGCTCACCTGATGTAGGAGAGGTACTGTATAGTGCATGAAATTAACAGTCAGCTGCCGCACATCCAAAGGTCAAACCAGTGACCGCCGAGACATATAGTTAAATGGAACTTTTTTATGGATTCAGTGCACTGCTTAACATAACACACAAATACTCGTGCATAAGAAGATCGATGTTTTATTCATTTCTTTTTCCCAACGCGTTTCAAAGTACAAATCACTTCTTCTTCAGGGGATGATATACAGGAGAAAATAGAGTTGCTTTCAAGTTAAATACACTTGACATTTGAAAAAAACTGGCGCCAATAGTCACGTTTTTTGGAAAAAAGTCAAAGTTCATACTGTGACGTATACACTTATCACATGATTAAAATCGATCATTCCATTTAAAATAACAATATTTCTTTATTTCATTTGCAGTTAAAATATGTATATTATGTATGTCAAAAAATACATATCACAAAAACAAAGAAAAAGAAGAAAAAAGAAAAGAAGAAACGAAGAAAGAAAAGACATGAACAAGTCGGAAAAAATCCGACAAAGAGCCAACAGGACATTGAGTCCACTGGACCACAGCCCTAACAGCTGAGCCGACTTTCAAAAAAGAAATCCCCATCAGCTTAAAAGCCTCAAAAAAGTTAAAAAATTATATATATCCAATAAAAAATTATCTTCAAAAAATATATATATATGCATTTTTAATAAAAACTGTGTGTTGATTCATTTAATTAAAATCTCAATATCATATAAAAAATGAATGAATGAAAAAAGAAAGGAAAAAATTATATAGAAAAAAAGAGAAACTAAAATCCTAATCATATCGCAGGATTTTGGAAAAAATTAGTTTTACTAGGCAGCAAATTAAATATAAAATATAAATTTAAAATCGCTGAAAAAGCACAATGATATATATCTCTCTAACTTCACACTAAAATTGCTACAAATAAAACATATCAAAGGGGAGTGTGCCATTATATCAAGTGTGGTATAAGTGATTAAATGTGTTGCATGCTATAAGCTATATGTGGGCTGCACTATCCGCAAGCTGAAGAAACCCTTTTCTGAAGCTTTTAAACAAATATTTATAATTTATCTCACACACAGCTGCACAATTTCGTATGCATCCAGACACTTTATCTAGCATCACAACAGAGGAATTTCTTCTCTGCAGGTCTTTGGCATAGAAAGTATATTTTTAAATCCAAGGTTGAGATAGGTACTAAGAGAAAAAGTGGGTTTAAAACTAATTTCAAACAAAGGAAGACCCTATACCTAAATCATTAGTAAATATGAGATTAAACGAACCACACCAAAAACAGGGAGATAGTACCCCATATGGTGGTGGTCAATCATCATCCTATGTTATACAGCCGATCAGGAGTGAAATTAATCTGAGACCAAATATATCAGTGAATAGCCTGAACATTACAACAAATGGAACCAATACAAAAACAATGCCAATAAATGGTACAATGGTTCCACATGTAGCATCACAATCAATGCAATTAGGTGGAGGTATAGTCCCCATCGATACTACAATATGAACACTATGATTCAACAGATGACTACCCACAATCATTTGAGCACTCCATTTATAACCCCTTCCGCAATGACACCATTTCCTACCTTCACAGGTGTTACACAGCCAAGTTTTCTTTTAGGTTCTCAATCAGTGATCTCTAAAATAGATTGTACAAAGGAGAATGTAGTGGGTGGTCTTGACAATATTAATAGAGTGGAAGTGAAAGATGACCTCCAAATTTTTAACCTTAGTCAAATCTCTCTTTCAAAGAAAGGCCTTTCCTTTACACCGACACCTTCCTTTGCTCCATTTCTTTGGACAAAGGATGTGAATTTATTTGCAAGAAATCTTATCTTTACATATATACCATCAAAATAAGAAGGATCCTATGTTCTTAAGGAAGAAAGAAGAGCAATCGATTAAGATATTGGATGAATGACAAGGGGAAGAGATGTAATGTCAAGCGGTGTGTCCACCGCTGTCATCATTAAAAACAAAAAGTAAGAACACGCCACTATTTTCACAATATCACAACATAGAGACCATTGTTAATATGGTAGAAAATTACCTGAAAAATATAAGAGTGAGTAAGAATAAAATGACTAATATCAACAAAGATGAACAAAAGGCCTTGATAGAATTATCATTAAAGGAAGGCTTAATCATAAAACCTTCTGATAATGGAGGGACATAGTCTTCATGGATACCGAGGACTATGTACGGATGGTCAAAGATCTACTGGGAAACAATAAAGAATATACTATATTAAAAGAGAATCCCACAGAAAATTATCTTCGAGATCTACAGATCATTCTGAAAAAGTTTTGTATGATAATTTGATTTCAGAGGATGAATTTAAAGTACTATTCAACCCACCACCTACAATAGCAACCCTTTTTGCACTGACAGAAGTGCATAAGAATGTTACCCCAATACCTCGTCGCCCAAAAGTTTCTGGTAACAAAAACTTAACAGATGGGGTGAGTAGGTATGTGGATGAAATTAAGGATTAATGTGTACATTCATCGCCATCTTTTATTCGGGACACAAAATGCCTTGTCTCAAAGTGAAAAGATATCACTCTTTCGGATACCACCATACCGACCAGTTTGTACAGGGAGGCCCTTTACAGCAATATCGACCATGAAATGGGTATTTCGGGAACAGCACATTTTTAAGCGCTAAGGGCAAACAATTAGAGTCACATAATTCCTTTGTTTTGACACTTTTGAGATTTGCTCTTATGCACAATTTCTTTTTACCATTGACTACACCTTTTATTACCAAAAGAAAGGTACCACAATGGGTGCAACTTGTGAACCGACCTTCGGAAAATTATTTCTAGTGTAGTGGGAGGATCAGCATATTTTTAATGAGGAACTGATTTTCTACACAAGTTACATTTTGTTTTGCAAAAGGTTTATTGATGATTTAATTTTGTGGGATGCAACACTGATATTTTTTGGACTTCCTGTCTATTCTAAATAATAATCAAATAGGGATGCTATTTATATATGAAATAGGTTTGAAATAGATCAACTATCCTGAGATCTTGGTGCCGAGATCTCCATCTCTGCATGCGCCGCCCAGGAAACCACAGGACTGCTGGGGGTCTGGCCTTTCACAAAATGTTGGTAGACCCCCCCCCGCAGCAGCACCAGAGACCCCCACAGCACCGCTGGCCACCCCAGTAGCACTGACGAACACCCCAGCAGAATCGCCGGGCACCCACTCATCCCAGCCTACAGCCACAGTACCGGTAAGGTATGTACACATTATAAGATGCACCTCCATTTCCCCCCAAATTTGGAGGGAAAAAGTGCATCTCATAATCCATAAAATACCGTAAATATTGGCAAATCCCGTTTGCCAGTCTTAAACGGAAGTTTGTTGGAGTGAAATGCACCAGGTTTCAAGGTACAATCCAGTTTTTGCACTTTACAATCTGCAGAAAATGCCCTTACTAAAATCCTATCAATCTACTAAGAGCTAAATCCAATGCTCACTACTGTACTCCCTGCTGATTCGCCTGGATCTCCCTGCAGCATTTGCACTCTGGCTCACCAGCAACTCCTCACTGTGCTCCACTCTATTGTCCTCAAGGATACTGCTCTCTCTTGGTTCCCTTCCAACCTCTCTGATGGCGCTTTCATTATATATTTTGCCGGCACTTCTTTTACCTCTCTTGCCTTTAACTTCTCAAAGTTTAGTTCCAAGTCAACTTTTCTTTTCTTTAAATATTGCACCTATTGGACAAATCATCAGCAGATGTGCATTCCAGTAACATATCTGATCCTGTTGACACCTTATTATACACATCTTCTTCTGAATTATTATAAAATACCACTGATTGTCTGTCTGTTCCCACTAACATCATGCTTTCCCTGAAAATAAAACTGAATCTGTCCAAAACTGAACTTTTTGTGTTCCCTTCATAAACTAACCTACCATATTTTTCGACCATAAGAAGCACCTAGGTTTTAGAGGAGGAAATTAGGAAAAAAAATTGTGAAAATGTGGTCAATTCTGTACTTAATATCCCTTATTCTGGTATATATAGGCCCCTCATGCCCATCCTGATACACATGGCCCCTCCTCATCCCTACCCTGGTATGCATGGATCCATCATCCCTATCCTGGTAGGAATGGTCTCCCACATCCCTATCCTGGTATGCATCGATCTGTCATCCTTATCCGGGTGTGCATGGTTTCCTCATGCCTATCCTGGTATGCATGTCCCCTCATCCCTATCCTGGCAGGAATAGTTCCCTCAGCCATATCCTGGTAGGAATGGTCCCCTTCATCCCTATCCTGGATCTTGAGGCTATTGATTTTCTGAAGGATTTACTTAGGTTAGTCTTGACGGAAATTTTTTTTCTATTTGAAGATACGATACATTCTACCTACAGGTACAAGGGACAGCCATAGGGTCACATATGGCCCCCCGTATGCTAACTGTTTTATGACTTCTTTTGAGTCAGAGTTAATTTATCCACACAGGGGTTATCAATCACATTGCCTATTTTGGCACAGGTCCATTGATGATGTGTTCTGTCTTTGGCATGGAACATTAGACACATTGAAGGAGTTTCATATGTATCTCAACGAAGTGTGGCCTGAACTTACTTTTACCCTGAATAGCCATCCAAAGGCAATTAGTTTTCTAGACACTACTGTGATTCAGAACTCTTCAGGCCATCTGTCCATAGATCTGTTTACAAAGTAGACAGATCGCAACAACTTAGTCCTTTACCAGAGCTGTCATCCGGTTGCAGTTAAGAGGTCCATTCCCATCTCACAATTTGAGAGAGTTAAGAAAATTGTTAGTGATCCCCAAAGATGTTCCCAACGTCTAGATACCATGGAAGATAAATTCACAGAGAGGGGTTATCCCCGTCATTTACTCAAAAATTGTCGGGACCGTAGTCATCCACAAAAGAATTCGTCCTCAGGCCCTAGGATTCCCTTCATCCACATCTTCCACCCCTTTATGTATAGACTACATAGTAAAATCCGTAAACACTGGCCTATTCTTCAGAGCAGCTTTATACAGGTTCCAGAATTTTTGGCACTTTTTCTCCAATGTTTTAGGAGACTGAACAACCTAAGGGACAAAGTTGTTCAAGCAGACATAGGTTCCATATTAAAGATTCCTAAAACAAAGTTTTCTTCAGACACAAAGAGGGGCACTTTCTCTTGCCTACAATGTGCTCAGTGTGCCAAGGTTCTGAAGGGGCCTACCATTTCACATCCACAAACAGGTGTAGATATCCCTATCAAGGGGTTCTAGACCTGTGATTCAAAATTTGTAGTCTATGCTATCAAATGCCCGTGTGGCAAGATCTATATAGGAGAAACAACCGAGAGTGTCAAGGATAGGACTTCTCGTCAACAATCGGACATACGGTGTGAACGCCATCACTCACCCATCCCATACCAGTTTCATAATGCAGGGCATACTATAGCTCAATTAAGGTTCCTAGTTCTTGAGCAAGTCCATAAGAGTAGGAGAGGAGGTAATCAGGTAAAATTTCTGAAACTCAGGGAGACTTTTTGGATCCACTCATTACAGAGCATGTAACCCAAGGGATTAAATAGAAAATACGACATTGTTAGTTTGTTTTAATTGTATGTACATATATCTTTTTACTAACATATCTTTTTGTCTTCCACAGCAACAACAATCGCGATAGAGAATAGTCTTGGAGGGGTTTGGATATTATGTATTATATAACCCGCCCCCGGAAGAAGAACAGGCGAAACGCGCGTTGGGGTGGGTCGCGTTGACAGCTTGGACATACAGTCAGGTAATGCTGACCTATACATTTGGTAGCATTTGCTATGATCTAACACCCACTATATGGAAAGGATGTTGATTGCAGTGTAGCTAGGAATCCGGGCATTATGTCTAGATATAAATTGATGTCATTTGAGCACTTGATACAATATGGATTTTAGCGGCAATTGCCTTATAATTGAATGGGTATTTTGGCTATTTATGCACCAGTAAATGGTTAATTTAGTGGATTCAGCATTGCTTTTGTTCAAGCTGCAGGCGACCTTTGATGTTTTGAGGCATCTATGTGTAATTTTCATGTAATGTGATTTTCGTTGAGAATAAAAATTATTTATACTTTGTGCTATACATTCCTTGAGCCCTTCTATGCATCTTGCGGCATTCAGTGTAAAAAAAAAAAAAAAATCACGCAAAAAACCCTGCAAAAAGTCCAACACGTCTGATGCAAAGATCACTGAAGTCACACAACTTTGCTCCCCACTATATCAGCACTCTGGTATATTCTGAAAGCAGAGCAAAAAGACACCAATCTAACGGGATAAAACAAACTGGCACAAGCAGTAACATATGGGCGGTGATTCAGCACAGCTCCATCCGGAGCTGGCTGACCCACACCAAGAAGCGATAGACAAAACCAGATCAAATGCAAACAGAATAGCAAATAAACCACTTAGCTGAACATGCAGGGACAGAGCTGGAGAAATCAGACCTCAGGAGGAACAGGAAGCAAATCACCAGCAGGGATAGAGGGAGTCGGCTGTCTTAAATCCCAATCTGAAACCCCAGATCTCCAATTGTCATCATCATTATCAGGTGGCAAGCCTCTGTCAATCAGATCAGCTCCATTACCTCCAGTAACTACCAGAGGGAGCCCAGAAAGAGAACTCGCAACCCCTCTGTTGATCTGACCAGCTCCACTACCTTCAGTAATAACCAGAGACAGGCCAGAAAGTGAATTCACAACAGTACCCCCCTTGAGGAGGGGTCACGGAACCCTCATCCACACCACCAGGCCAATCAGGATGGGCCCGGTGAAAAGCACGAACCAATCTTTCGGCATGAATGTCAAAAGCAGAGACCCAAGAATTATCCTCCTGGCCACAACCCTTCCATTTGACCAAGTACTGGAGTCTCTGACTAGCCAAACGAGAATCCAATATTTTCTCTACCTCATACTCCAAATTGCCTTTAACCAATACAGGGTCAGCAGGCACCGCCATAGGAACTACTGGCTCCACAAACATCTTCAACAAAGATTTATGAAACACGTTATGGATCTTAAACGTAACTGGAAGAGCAAATCGGAAAGAAACGGGATTAAGGATCTCCAAAATCTTATACGGTCCAATGAATCTTGGCTTGAATTTTGAAGACGCCACCTTCACAGGAATATTCTTTGAAGACAACCAAACCATATCACCCACTTTAAACCGGGGACCAATGGTTCTATGCCAGTTGGAAAACCGTTGGGCTTTTTCTTGAGAGTGGGCCAACTTATCCACCAATTGGTCCCAAATCTGCTGCATTCTCTCTACCACAGAGTCCGAACTTGGGCAGGCCAAAGATTCCACTTGCCCTGAAGAAAATCGAGGATAAAACCCAAAGTTACAGAAAAAAGGCGACATAAAAGAGGCAGAACTAGATGTATTGTTTAGCGCGAATTCGGCCAAGGGCAAAAATGAGACCCAGTCATCCTGATCAGCAGACATGAAACATCTCAAATAGGACTCCAAAGTCTGGTTTGTTCTCTCAGTCTGCCCATTGGTCTGAGGTTGAAATGCAGAGGAGAAAGATAACTGAATTACCAGTTTGGAACAAAAAGCACTCCAAAATCTGGAAACAAACTGGACTCCTCTGTCCGACACAATGTTCTCAGGAATCCAGTGCAACCGAACCACCTGTTGTAAAAACAAGGGCACCAACTCAGAAGAAGATGGCAACTTTGGGAGTGGTACAAGTTGGACCATTTTAGAAAATATTTCACAAATCACCCAGATAACAGTCATTCTCTGAGAGACAGGAAGATCAGAAATAAAATCCATTGAGATATGGGTCCATGGCCTCCTGGGCACCGGCAGGGGCATCAACAACCCACTTAAATGAGAACAGGGCTTGGACCGAGAACAAGTCCCACAGGACTGCACAAAATTCCTGACATCACGAGATAAGGCAGGCCACCAAAAAGACCGACTCACCAAATCTCTGGTGCCAAAAATACCTGGATGACCAGCCAACGTGGAGCAATGAATTTCAGACATTACTCTTTTCCTCCACTGGCCAGGGACATACAATTTTCCCACAGTGCAACGTTCTGGTTTGTCCTCCTGAAATTCCACCAGAGCACGTCTCAAATCAGGTGAAATAGCGGAAAGAACTACACCCTCATTTAGAATGGTAGTATCCTCGGTCACATCAAGAATCCGCAAAGAAACAGCTAGAAAGGGCGTCCGCCTTAACATTCTTAGTGCCCGGAAGAAAAGAGACCACAACATTAAAACGCGTGAAAAACAAGGCCCACCTAGCCTGTCTAGGATGCAAGCGTTTGGCTGATTCAAGATAAATCAAATTCTTGTGGTCGGCGAGGACCACAACTTGATGTCTAGCTCCCTCCAACCAATGTCTCCACTCTTCAAATGCCCATTTCATGGCCAACAATTCAGGATTCCCCACGTCATAGTTGCGTTCAGATGGGGAGAATTTTCAATAAAAGAAGGCACAGGCATTCATCTTAGAAGTCACCTGATCTTTTTTGGGACAAAACGGCTCCTTCACCAATCTCAGAAGCATCTACTCTACCTCCACCTGAAATGGGAGTGAGACATCAGGTTGCCGTAGAACCGGAGCAGAAGTGAATCTCCACTTAAGCTCCTGAAATGCCGAGACTGCTCTGGAGACCAGTTCACCACATCAGCGACTTTTTTGGTCAAATCAGTCAGTGGTTTAACAATACCAGAAAAATGACTTATAAATTTATGGTAGAAATTAGCAAAACCCAAAAACTTCTGGAGAGCCTACAAAAAAGTGGGCTGAACCCAATCATAAATGGCCTGTATCTTGGCCGGGTCCATTTCAATAGCAAATGGGGACAAAATGAATCCCAAAAATGAAATCCTCTGTACACCAAAAAGGCACTTCGATCCCTTAACATATAGAGAATTTTCCCTCAAAATCCGGAACACAGTCCGGACATGTTCCACATGAGAATCCCAATCGCTGGAAAAGATCAAAATATCATCAAGATAAATGATCAAAAACTTATCCACAAAGTCCCAGAAAATATCGCTCATAAAAGATTGGAAGCATTAGTGAACCCAAAAGGCATCACCAGGTACTCAAAATGTCCTTCCGGAGTATTAAACGCCGTCTTCCATTCATCCCTGTGCTTGATGCGAATAAGATTATATGTCCCCATGAGGTCAAGCATGGTAAACCAACAGGCACTTTTAATTCTGGAAAATAAATCAAAAATCAGGGGTAACGGGTACTGATATTTAACAGTGATTTTGTTAAGGGAACGATAGTCAATACATGGCCTTAATGAACCATCTTTCTTGGCCACAAAGAAAAAACCCAGCACCTAAAGGTGAAGAGGATTGTCTGATATGACCCTTCTCCAACGACTCCTTGATATAAGATCGCATAGCATCATGTTCGGGTACCGATAAATTGAAAAGCCGATCCTTGATAAATTTACACCCAGGCATTAACTCAATTGCACAGTCATAACTCCTATGAAGAGGCAAAGATGCAGACTTACTCTCACTGAATACATCAGAAAAATCAGCCAAATAGTCAGGTATATTATGAGACTGAGGAGAGGTGGAGAAAACAGGAGTGTCACTAAGAACACATTAACAACCCCAACTCACCACAGACACAGATTTCCAATCTAAAACAGGATTATGAGTTTCCAACCAAGGGAAACCCAGAGCAATAGTATCATGCAAATTGTGCAACACCAAAATTTACAATTTTCTTGGTTGTCCGGGGCAACCCGCATTATCACCTGGGTCCAAAACTGGGGTTTATTCTCCACCAAAGGAGTAGCATCAATACCCCTCAAAGGGATAGGAGTCCGCAGGGGTATCATGGGAAAACCACAACATTTAGCAAAGTCCAAATCCATCAGATTCAAAGCTGCTCCTGAATCAACAAAAGCCTTAGCGGAAAATGTAGACAAGGAGCAGATCAGGGTAATCGCCAAAAGAAACTTAGGCTGTACACTACCCACCGCAAATGTGTGAGCAAAATGCTTTTCTCGTTTAGGGCAGACAGAAATAGTATGAGAGGTGTCTCCACAGAAAAAACAGAGCTTATTACGCCTTCTAAACTCCTGATGTTGCGCCCTAGACAAAACCCTATCACATTGCATGGGTTCAGATGTTCGTTCGAAAGGTGGCAACGCCTCTCATGTACTTTTACGTTAAAGTAAACGCCGATCAATTTGAATGGCCAATGACATAGAATCGTCTAGACCAGAGGGAACAGGAAATCCCACCATAACATCTTTTACTGTTTCTGCAAAACCCTTCCGAAAGAGAGCTGCTAGGGCATCATCATTCCATTTAGTAAGGACCGGCCACTTTCGGAATTTTTGACAATATAACGCTGCAATATAACCTGACCCTGGTTCAATGCCAATAAGGTTTTCTCAGCTTGATCAATAGCATTAGGTTCATCATATAACAAACCCAAGGCTTGAAAAAACGCGTCCACATTAGCCAGAATAGGATCACCGGGTGTCAAAGAAAAGGCCCAATCCTGGGGATCGCTGCGCAGCAGGGAAATGACAATTTAACCTGCTGCACAGAGCTCCCTGATGAGTTAGGTTTCAAAGCAAAAAATGGCTTACAATTATTTTTAAAATTCAAAAATTTTGACCGATCCCCAAAAAACACATCAGGAGTAGGGATTTTTGGTTCAACAGCAGATGATTGAGCGAGATAGGCAGAAATTCCCCGCACTTCAGCAGCGAGCTGCTCAACACGATCAGACAATTGATTAGTCTCCATTTAGAGAAAAAAAAATCTCCTCCTGCAGCCTCAGAAAAAAAAGAGGAAAATACAGTGGGGAAAAAAAGTATTTAGTCAGTCAGCAATAGTGCAAGTTCCACCACTTAAAAAGATGAGAGGCGTCTGTAATTTACATCATAGGTAGACCTCAACTATGGGAGACAAACTGAGAAAAAAAAATCCAGAAAATCACATTGTCTGTTTTTTTTTCATTTTATTTGCATATTATGGTGGAAAATAAGTATTTGGTCAGAAACAAGCAATCAAGATTTCTGGCTCTCACAGACCTGTAACTTCTTCTTTAAGAGTCTCCTCTTTCCTCCACTCATTACCTGTAGTAATGGCACCTGTTTAAACTTGTTATCAGTATAAAAAGACACCTGTGCACACCCTCAAACAGTCTGACTCCAAACTCCACTATGGTGAAGACCAAAGAGCTGTCAAAGGACACCAGAAACAAAATTGTAGCCCTTCACCAGGCTGGGAAGACTGAATCTGCAATAGCCAACCAGCTTGGAGTGAAGAAATCAACTGTGGGAGCAATAATTAGAAAATGGAAGACATACAAGATCACTGATAATCTCCCTCAATCTGGTGCTCCACGCAAAATCCCACCCCGTGGGGTCAGAATGATCACAAGAACGGTGAGCAAAATTCCCAGAACCACGTGGGGGGGACCTAGTAAATGAACTGCAGAGAGCTGGGACCAATGTAACAAGGCCTACCATAAGTAACACACTACGCCACCATGGACTCAGATCCTGCAGTGCCAGACGTGTCCCACTGCTTAAGCCTGTACATGTCCGGGCCCGTCTGAAGTTTGCTAGAGAGCATTTGGATGATCCAGAGGAGTTTTGGGAGAATGTCCTATGGTCTGATGAAACCAAACTGGAACTGTTTGGTAGAAACACAACTTGTCGTGTTTGGAGCAAAAAGAATACTGAGCTGCATCCATCAAACACCATACCTACTGTAAAGCATGGTGGTGGAAACATCATGCTTTGGGGCTGTTTCTCTGCAAAGGGGCCAGGACGACTGATCCGGGTACATGAAAGAATGAATGGGGCCATGTATCGTGAGATTTTGAGTGCAATCCTCCTTCCATCAGCAAGGGCATTGAAGATGAAACGTGGCTGGGTCTTTCAACATGACAATGATCCAAAGCACACCACCAGGGCAACGAAGGAGTGGCTTCGTAAGAAGCATTTCAAGGTCCTGGAGTGGCCTAGCCAGTCTCCAGATCTCAACCCTATAGAAAACCTTTGGAGGGAGTTGAAAGTCCGTGTTGCCAAGCGAAAAGCCAAAAACATCACTGCTCTAGAGGAGATCTGCATGGAGGAATGGGCCAACATACCAACAACAGTGTGTGGCAACCTTGTGAAGACTTACAGAAAACGTTTGACCTCTGTCATTGCCAACAAAGGATATATCACAAAGTATTGAGATGAAATTTTGTTTCTGACCAAATACTTATTTTCCACCATAATATGCAAATAAAATGAAAAAAAAACAGACAATGTGATTTTCTGGATTTTTTTTTCTCAGTTTGTCTCCCATAGTTGAGGTCTACCTATGATGTAAATTACAGACGCCTCTCATCTTTTTAAGTGGTGGAACTTGCACTATTGCTGACTGACTAAATACTTTTTTTCCCCACTGTATATATATATAAAAAAAAATCCTGACACTTTTTTTTTAAATTCTTTCCTTCTTTGGAGTACCCTAGAGTCTACAGTTAGGCTGGTGTTTCTGTTATGAATGGGTCACCGAGGAGGAGAGCAGGTCCAGGCAAAGCCACAGAAAACCAGAGAGTTTGGTACCTAAGCAGATTGCAGACCCCTGATCCTATCCACACAACTAACAGTAGCCGTGGAGCGTACCTACGATGATCCTAGATGCCTCGGCACAGTCGGAGAGCTAACTAAGCCTAAAGCAAGAAAGGGGAAATCTAAACTGCCCCAGAGCAGACCCCAAAGGAATAGATAGCTCCCAAACATATATTGTCGGTGAGACAAGGTGAAAACACAAACACAGGCAGGAAAATAGACTGAGCAAAAGATGGGGCCCACACTGACTAGACAGGACAGGAAAGGAAAGACACTGTCTGCTATCACGCAAAAAACCCTGCAAAAAGTCCAACACGTCTGATACAAAACACACTGAAGTCACACGACTTCGCCCCCCACTATATCAGCACTCTGGTATATTCTGAAAGCAGAGAAAAAGAGGCCAATCTAATAAGAGACAAAAACAAACTGGCATAAGCAGAAACATATGGATGGAAATTCAGCACAGCCCCAGCCGGAGCTGGCTGACCTCACAAAACTGAAATAGACAAACCAGATCAAATGTGAACAATAGCAAAAGAACACTTAGCTGAGCATGCAGGGACTGAGCTGGAAACTAAGACCTCAGGAGGCAGGAAAAAATCACCAGCAGGGATAGAGGGAGTCGGCTGTCTTAAATCCCAGTTTGAAACCCCAGATCTCCAATCGTCATCATCATTATCAGGTGGCAAGCCTATGTCAATCAGATCAGCTCCATTACCTCCAGTAACCACCAGAGGGAGCCCAGAAAGAGAACTCGCAACCCCTCTGTCGATCTGACCCGCTCCAATACCTTCACTAGTAACCAGAGGAAGGCCAGAAAGCGAATTCACAACAGGGTCCTCTCAACACCGCTGCTGTGCGTTCCACCTTGCGATTCACTGACCACTTGCGGTTGCGCTCCACTGAGCGTTCCACCCTCTGTTTCCGGCCAGCGTCTATCTTGCCAATCGCACTTCCTGCCTTGTCTGCACATGTGCGCTTAAGCGCGCACACCTACTGGTTATTTAAACCCGTTCTAACATTCTAACACGGACACATGCAGCACCTTTTCCACAGCCTGCTGGCATACTGTTTTCAGCGCATCGCTGTCATCCAGTTCGGGAACTACGCCTGTTAATGGTAAGACTGGTGGTCTTTTAGTCACCATGTGTTTATATTCTATTTTTTTAAAATAGTTCTCATAGGCTCTACCTTGTCTTTTTAGTAGCGTTGCTTTATAATTATTAACTTAATCCACACAATCAAGAGATTCACAGTCTTTACATTGGTAAGATCATTGGCAATTAGCTATGTCCCTTTCTGGTTGTTAATTTTTTATTTTTAATTTTTATTTTTTAATTTTTTTCGTTTTTCTTTGAGACATTAGAGTATCCATGTATGATATGTCACTAAGGAATCATTGCTACATTAAGCTCTTACCATACCACTCCTACATTCTCATATTAGAGACATCCCTGGCATTGCCTTTTATAGGGATTCTCTTTCAGATCATGATTTAACTATGCATGCTATCCCTTATGGAATCTTTATACTAGGATATTCAACGTTCTCTAGTCATGTGATATGTTTTCAGTAGGATTTAATAAATAATCCTTTCTCTGGGATAATTCTGTATATTTCTGATGCATTTATATTGGCATATAGATCTCTTAACTGTGTATGTGATTTACTCACGTGACACCTGTCACTGGACTTAGCCCCTTCCCCCTCTTTTTTTGTTTCTATCTAGGGCTATTATGTTTCAACTGATATATGACCAGTTGTTTAAAATATAAATCAAAATATATGGCTGCATTTTTCTGACTTTATGTTTTTCTGTTATATTCTTTATGTATAGTCTGAAGAAGGTCCGGATAGTGATCAAAACGTTACACATTGGAATGTAAACGTTGTGAACTACCTGTGAATAAATTCAAAATAACTTTTTCTGCATTTGGGAGTCCCGGATTTTTTTCTGCATATGATTTGGACTGGTTATCCTTTTCTGTGCACCCCACACTACTATTATGGAGTGACGTGTTTTTTGTTCTTGTCAGTTAGAGAGTGACATTATTTTATAGGATAATACATGGACAGGGAATAATTAACTACAACATTTGGATTTCTCATGCTACAGTCAGTACTCTTATGGATTTCCCTTTGCAGTTCAGAGATTGCTTTTATTGACTACAGACTTCAATCTTATTGAATAGATTTGCACATGTATTCTATACCGATTTGCCTTCTTTGCAGTGAAAATAATTTTGTTCATCTGGATATATTTCTTTTGCTTAATTGGTCAAATGGCAACAGAAAATACATTGGAAAAATATTTTCACATCTCTTTTGGTAACTGTAATGCTCTCTTTATGTTAGTTAGTGTTTTAGGTCTAGCATTTTCAACAGTAATAAAAGTACAGGTTTCACTTTACCAATAACGTACAGCCAAAATGCAAAAGTTACAGATAATACAGCAATCGGTGCGGTCTAGAGATAAGCAAATAAATTAAAGTGGAATTGAATGCTACTCAAATTTAACAAAAATCCACATTCATCAAAATGCAGATTTTTGTGGCTACTGTATACTAGTAAAAATGATGCACTGTCATTAAGATACATCAAATTACCAAGGGTGCTATATTGAAATATACTGGTGGAAAAAATCTGAAGAAAAAGACAATACAAGTAACAATCTGTACACCTCTGCAGCATAGCTACAGTCGCCCCTGGCCCCATGCTCTGAGGTGCCCACCTGGAGCTTCGCTACTGGTAACTGTATCAGTGTGCACAGCCCTTTAACCCTCCATCAGGAACAATGGATCTGACAGGCGCAGCTCTTCTACTTTCATTTCTCCCTTCTCACCAGATTTTCAGGAAACCCCCTCCCTCTAGATAGTCTCCTGGCTCTAGCTGCTGTGTGAAACCTGATACCACAGTTGGTTTGCTTCAGGAAGGAAGATATAGCTGTGCTGGCTTCTCAGGCTCATTGGTCCCATACACATCACACTTTATAAGGTTGGTATGTAATGTTTTTAGTCAGTACTATTGTTTATTTAGCTTGTTTTATGAATGGATAGAGAAAGGTTTGTGGATATTTCATATAAATAAGGCAGATTTTCTTACAAATGAAAATGTACTTCTCAGGAGTTTTGAAATTTGTGTATATCAAAGTTATTACTTTTATGTTGAGTAAATGGGTTTGTTTTGCACCTGATAATGTGTAGACTCTTTTATTACATCCCTATGAAGGTCTCTGATCACTTTTAGATCGCTGAAATTGAGAAAATTAGATATTCTAGGCATTTTTCTAGCCTGCGCTTGACAGGCACATTGTTCCATTACGAGTTAGTGCGAATATTGTTCTTGACGGAGGGTTAATACAGTTAAACTCTGCGGCAGAGCAGGGACACTTGATCTCCCCCCATTACCACCCAGCCACTATGAGGCCTGTGAGCGGGGTTGGGGTGGCTGGGCCCCCGTCCCATCATTGCAAGTTCGACTGTATTGGCTGGATACCAATACAATTGAAAGCAATTATATTAGAGGGAGTGTGATGGTTCCTCTCCCATCACTCCCCCTCTGTGTCTGATGTCACTAACGCAGACACAGCGGGCTTGATGACGTCACTACATGGCACTCGCTGCGCTGAGATGTGCAGGTGCTCGGAGCAGTGGGGGAATGGGGAGGAGAGGTAAGTATTGCATTTTTTTAAAGGGAGTGCATTATACTATATATAAACCTATGGGGAGTACATTAAACTATAGCGGCCTATTGGGAGAGCATTAAACTATATAGGCTATGGTAAGTGCATTATACTATATAGAGGACTATAGAGAGTGAATTATACTATATAGAGGCATATGGGGAGTGCATTATACTATATAGAGGCATATGGGGAGTGCATTATAATATGTATAGGAATATGGGGAGTGCATTATACTATATACAGAGGCCTATGTGGAGTGCATTATGCTACATGGAGGACTATGGCTTGCATTATACTATAGAGGCCATTTAAGGACCATCATACAGTGAGAGGGCCATCATACAGTGTGGAAATAACAGTTAGGGTGCCATTTTACAGTGAGGGGGCCATAATACAGTGTTGGAGCTAATGTGGAGTCTTTGTACAGTGTGGGGGCCATCAAACAGTGTTGGAACCATCAAACAGTTTGGGGACTACTAAGGGGTCAGTAAACTGTGGGGGGTATGTTACAATGAGGGGCATTATACTGTGTATAAGAGAGCATCATTGTCATGTCGGACGCTATTCACACCACAGCGTCCGGCAGGCAGAGGTAGTTCCACCTCCGTCCACTATAGCCTCAGTGGCGCCGGCTTGAGTTTCTCAGGCTATCGGGGGTTAATCTAGCTGGAGATCAGGTTGGATGTTTGGTCACGCCCACGGTCTTTAAATAGTCGTGCTGGCCTATGGGCGTCGCCGATTATAGCTTGTGTGTCATACCAAGTGGTTCCGGTCTGGAGTGGAGGTGTTGGAGAGAGAGAGAGAGATTCATATCTGGTGTCGTATGATCCATTGTTACCTTCTCGCCTTCCCATATTTGTGTTTTGTTGTGCCCTGTTCACATTACTGTATAGTCCTGTGTGTATGCGGCGCGGTGCAGTTTAAGTTCTCCCTGTCTGTCTTTATTGTTTGGGGCTTTGGTGGTTTGTCTCCTCACTGGGTGGAGGGTGGAGGGTTAAGCTTAGGGCTGAGCAGGAGATAAGGAAAGTGTGGAGGCTCAGGCATTTGCACCATCAGCAAAAACCCTGAGTTGAGGGTCAGACAGGGTTTCCCCTAGTGAAAGGGACACCACAGGGGCCCCGGGTATTTCTGCCTTAGTTGACCTAAGCCCCGCGTGACATTATAATCGGCCACATTTTTTCAGGAGTCCATGGATCCCATGGATTCCATAACCAGCCAGTTGGCGGCGCTGTCCTTACAGGCCTCCGAGTTGAAAGGGGCAGTTCAGCAGCAGGGCCTGGTAGTAGCGAAGGTGCAAACGGCATCTGCAGGTATCGGTGCAGAGCCGAAGTTTCCGCTGCCAGAACGATTTTCAGGGGATCGCAGCAAATTTGGCATATTTCGGGAGGCCTGCAAGTTATACTTCCGCATGCGCCCGGTCTCCTCAGGTAATGAGGCTCAGCGGGTGGGCCTGGTGTTATCATTACTGAGTGGGGACCCCCAAGCATGGGCATTTTCCTTACCAGCTGACTCTGCTACATTTCATTCTGTCGATAATGTTTTTTCTGCACTCGGGCTCATTTATGATGATCCCGACAGATTAGCTCTAGCAGAATTTAAAATCCGCGCCCTCCGTCAGGGGGAACGTATGGCGGAAGACTATTGCTCAGAATTTCGCCGTTGGGCAGTAGACACACAGTGGAATGACCCAGCGCTGCGGAGTCAGTTTATTCATGGGGGTTTCAGGAAGAGTTAAACAGGCCCTCCTGATGTATGAGACTCCTGCATCGTTGGAGTCTGCCATGAGTTTGGTTATATGTATTGATCGCCGTTTGCGTCAGGGGGCACAGGAGACGCTACCCCTGGGGGAAAGCAGGGGTGCAAGTGTGGTTGCTGCAAGTGAGCCCACGGAACCTATGCAAATTGCAGGGGTGTCACAGGTTAAGCGTCGCGTTCCTGGGTTCAGGAAGCCCGGAGCATGTTTTTACTGTGGTAAAAGGAATCATTATGTTAACGCTTGTCCTGTGCTACCGAAGAAGGTCACACCGGCGGAAAACTGCTAAGCTCAGTGGGTATGGAGGAGACCCAACTGAGCGTATGCATATCCTCCATGATGGTATCTCAATGTATGCTCCCTGCCAAGGTTATTATCGCGGGCAGAGAGCTACCAATATCAGTGTTTGTTGATAGCGGTTCCGCCACCAATCTCATAGTTGAGGAGTTTGCACGCACTGCCGGGTTTAAGATTGAAAAACTCCCTCATCCTATTCAGGTGGTTACCATTAATGCCGCTCCCCTCCCTCAGGGGGAGATTACGGAGTTTGTGGCTGAGGTGAAACTCCGCATTGGGGTCCTACATTCTGAGTGGGTTACATGTAGGGTCCTCCGTAATCTCCCAGCACAAATGGTCCTGGGTTTTCCATGGTTGTCCAGGCACAACCCGGTGATTGATTGGAAAACTCAGGACATAGTCCAATGGAGTGGTTTTTGCCAGGACAATTGCTTGGCCACATGTGTGTCCGCCGTGACGCCCAGCCTTCCGGAGGCTTTGCAGGATTTCGCGGATGTTTTCTCTGAGAAGGGTTGCTCAGAACTGCCTCCACATAGAGCCTATGACTGTGTGATTAGGTAAAAACCCGGGGCCAAATTACCTAAGGCCAGGATGTTTAATATTTCTGGTCCAGAGAGACAAGCTCTGAAAGACTACATCGCGGAGAGTCTGAGCAAGGGACACATCCGGCCTTCGTCCTCGCCTGTAGCAGCGGGGTTTTTCTTCATTAAGAAGAAAGATGGGGGGTTACGGCCGTGTCTGGATTTCCAGGAGTTAAACCAGATTACGATCTGTGATCCATACCCAATGCCTTTGATCCCTGATTTGTTCAACCAGGTGGCGGGGGCAAAGTGGTTTTCCAAGCTTGACCTCAGGGGTGCCTATAACCTCATAAGGGTCCGTCAGGGGGATGAGTGGAAGACGGCCTTTAACACTCCTGAGGGTCATTTTGAGAGCCTGGTTATGCCATTTGGGTTGACAACCGCGCCTGCTGCTTTCCAACATTTTATTAATGACGTATTTGCTCATGTCCTGGGGAAATTTGTGATTGTATACCTGGATGATATCCTCATTTATTCGAGCGACCGGGACATTCATTTAGAGCATGTCAGGCAGGTCTTACAGTTGCTCCGTGAGAATAAGCTCTATGCTAAGCGGGAAAAATGCTTATTTTTTGTTCAGGAGTTGCCTTTTTTGGGATATATTGTGTCCGCCGCAGGGTTTAAAATGGACACCGCTAAGGTGCAAGCGGTGCTACAATGGGAAAGGCCTGATAATCTGAAAGCGCTCCAGCGGTTCCTTGGGTTTGCTAATTATTATAGGAAATTTATAAAACACTTTTCTACTATAGCCAAACCGCTCACGGACATGACAAAAAAAGGTACCGATCTGACTAGCTGGTCTGAGGTGGCGATAGGTGCATTTGAGCGTCTGAAGAACAGTTTTGCTTCAGACCCCATTCTGGTGCAACCGGACGTGTCTAAACCTTTTGTGGTGGAGGTTGATGCGTCTGAGGTGGGAGTGGGGGCAGTACTGTCACAGGGCTCATCTTTGAGCGATATGCATCCATGCGCCTACTTCTCCAAGAAGCTGTCGCCGGCCGAACGGAATTATGATATCGGCAACAGGGAGTTGTTGGCCATCAAATTGGCTTTTAAGGAATGGCGACACTTCTTGGAGGGGGCGGCTCACCAGGTCACAGTCATCACCGACCATAAGAACCTGCTCTATCTGGAGTCGGCCAAGCGTCTGTCTCCTAGGCAGGCTCGCTGGGCATTGTTTTTTACACGTTTCAATTTTCTGGTGACTTACCGTCCCGGGGCTAAAAACACCAAGGCGGATGCCTTGTCCAGGTGTTTTCCGGGGGGAGAACCTCGGGAAGATCCGGTACCCATCCTCCAGGAAGGTGTAGTGGTTTCGGCTCTCACGACTGAGGTAGAGGCGGAGATTGCCGAGGCCCAAGAGGAGGTACCACCAGGACTTCCCACCAAAAAATCATTTGTACCCCTTCATCTTCGTCTTAAGGTGTTGAGGGAACATCACGACTCAGTACTGGCTGGTCATCCAGGGGTTAAGGGCACCTTAGAGCTGGTATCGCTTCGTTTCTGGTGGCCCAAAATCCGGCAGGACGTGGTCTCGTACGTGGCAGCTTGCATCACGTGCGCTAGGGCCAAGTCGCCCCGAGCCCGTCCTGCTGGCACGCTACAGCCTCTGGGGGTACCTAATAGGCCATGGACAGAGATCTCCATGGATTTTATCACTGACTTGCCAGTCTCAGCGGGGAACACGGTCATCCTGGTGGTGGTTGACCGAATTTCAAAGATGGCGCATTTTGTGTCATTGCCTTCCTTGCCCAATGCAAATACGTTGGCTCAGGTGTTTGTGCAGGAGGTGGTCAGACTCCACGGAGTTCCGTCGGACATAGTATCTGATAGGGGAACTCAATTTGTTGCGAGGTTTTGGAAAGCTTTTTGCTCACGTTTGGGGATCAAGTTGTCACATTCATCGGCGTTTCATCCACAGTCAAATGGTCAAACTGAGCGCATGAACCAAAATCTGGAGCAGTATTTACGATGCTTTGTGTCCGACAACCAAGAGGAGTGGTCTACTTTCCTTCCTCTGGCCGAGTTCGCATTAAATAATCACCGTCAAGAGTCATCGGGAGAGTCTCCGTTCTTTTGTGTTTACGGTCAACATCCTCAATTTTGTACCTTACGTCAGGGTGACTCGGGGGGGGGTCCCGGAGGAGGACCAGCTAGGAGCTCAATTATCATCGGTCTGGAGGAGGGTGAAACAGCGATTGTTGAGCATGAGTGCGAGGTACAAACGGGTGGCTGACAGTAGACGCGTGCCAGGTCCGGACCTGTGTGTGGGTGAATGGGTGTGGTTAGCGACTAAAAATATAAAACTCAAAATTCCATCTTTAAAATTGGGTCCAAGGTTTATTGGGCCTTTTAAGATTGCTGCCATCATTAACCCAGTTGCTTATCGGTTGGAACTTCCTGCAGTATACAAGATACACAACGTGTTTCACAGGGCTTTATTGAAAAAGGTGGTAGGCTCTGTGGACATGACGCCGATGCCACCTCCGGTCATGGTGGATGGCGATTTAGAGTTTGAGGTCTCCAAGGTAGTGGACTCTCGAGTAGTGCGCCGTACTCTTCAGTATTTGGTACACTGGCGGGGGTATGGTCCGGAGGAGAGGTCTTGGGTACCAGCCTCGGACATACATGCAGATCGGCTGGTCAGTTCTTTTCACCGTCGTCATCCGGACAAGCCGGGTCCTATGAGTCTTGAGGGCCCTGGGGTCCCTCGTAGAAGATGGGGTACTGTCATGTCGGATGCTATTCACACCACAGCATCCGGCAGGCAGAGGTAGTTCCACCTCCGTCCACTATAGCCTCAGTGGCGCCGGCTTGAGTTTCTCAGGCTATCGGGGGTTAATCTAGCTGGAGATCAGGATGAATGTTTGGTCACGCCCACGGTCTTTAAATAGTCGTGCTGGCCTATGGGCGTCGCCGATTATAGCTTGTGTGTCATACCAAGTGGTTCCGGTCTGGAGTGGAGGTGTTGGAGAGAGAGAGAGAGATTCATATCTGGTGTCGTATGATCCATTGTTACCTTCTCGCCTTCCCATATTTGTGTTTTGTTGTGCCCTGTTCACATTACTGTATAGTCCTGTGTGTATGCGGCGCGGTGCAGTTTAAGTTCTCCCTGTCTGTCTTTATTGTTTGGGGCTTTGGTGGTTTGTCTCCTCACTGGGTGGAGGGTGGAGGGTTAAGCTTAGGGCTGAGCAGGAGATAAGGAAAGGGTGGAGGCTCAGGCATTTGCACCATCAGCAAAAACCCTGAGTTGAGGGTCAGACAGGGTTTCCCCTAGTGAAAGGGACACCACAGGGGCCCCGGGTATTTCTGCCTTAGTTGACCTAAGCCCCGCGTGCGTGACAATCATACTGTGTAGATGGGAGTATACAGGGGGCACTTATAATTATAGGGGAACTCAGGTTATTGTGGGCACAATTACTTTCTAGGGGACAAAATGCAGGCACTGTTTTCTAGGGCACTTGCACAGGGCATTAATATATTCTAGAGGTTTGTTTTACCATCTAAAGGGCACAAGGTACCACACAGTAGGTGACACAAATGGCAGAAGCAGCTCAGTATCAGCAGGATAAGGAGTTTATGCAGGTTGGAGATAGATGGGACCATTCTGGAAATGTGAGAAGTCAGATACGTCTTTGTTGTAATCTCTGCAGACAAGTCCTGGATGTAAGAAGTTGTCATGTCGGTCTGGGATAGACAGGAAAGATGGGAAAAGTGAATGATTTCATCAAAAAGAACATTAGCTGTAAGTTACTATATATAACTGTACTGTAATCTACTATATTTTCTGCAGGACTGGTATCTATCACTATATCTCAGTACACACATGATCAAAAATGTTGGTACCCCTCGTTTTATGACAGAAAAACCCACAATGGTTACATAAATAACTTGAATCTGACAAAAGTAATAATAAATAAAAAATCTATGAAAATGAACAAATGAAAGTCAGACATTGCTTTTCAACCATGCTTCCACTTAATTTTTCAAAAAATAAAACTCATGAAATAGGCCTGAACAGAAATGTTAGTATCCCTGAAAATAATGTGACAAAAGGGACATGTTCAATCAAGGTGTCTTCACTAATTAGCATCACAGGTGTCTACAATCTTGGAATCAGTGAGTGGGCCTGTATAGAGGGCTACAGATACTCACTGTGCTGTTTGGTGACATGGTGTGTATCACACTCAACATGGACCAGAAGAAGCGAAGGAAAGATTTGTCTCAGGAGATTAGAAAGAAAATTATAGACAAACATGTTAAAAGTAAAAGTTATAAGAACATCTCAGAGCAGCTTGATGTTCCTGTGACTACAGTTGCACATACAGTATTATTCAGAAATTTAAGCTTGATCGGACGAAAGCCAACCTCCCTGGACTTGGCCTCAGGAGGAAAATTGATGACAAATCAAAGAGACGGATAACACAAATGGTAACAAAAGAGCCCAGAAAAATGTTTAAACCGATTAAAGGTGAGCTTCAAGCTCAAGGAACATCAGTGCCAGATTGCACCATCCATCATTGTATGAGCCAAAGTGTGGACTTCATGGGAGACGACCAAGGAGGACACCATTGTTGAAAAAAAATCATAGAAAAGCCAGACTGAAATTTGCCAAACTACATGTTGACAAGCCACAAAGATTCTTGGAGAATGTCCTATGGACAGATGAGACAAAATGGAACTCTTTGACAAGGCACATCAGCTCTATGTTCACAGACGGAAAAATGAAGCATATCAAGAAAAGAACACTGTCCCTACTGTGAAACATGGAGGAGGCTCTGTTATGCTGTGGGGCTGCTTTGCTGTATCTGGCACAGGGTATCTAGAATCTGTGCTGGGTACAATGAAATCTCAAGACTATCAAGGGATTCTAGAGAGAAATGTGATGCCCAGTGTCAGAAAGCTTGGCCGCAGTCACAGGTCATGGGTCTTGCAGCAGGAAAATGACCCAAAACACACAGCTGAAAACACCCAAGCATGGCTAAGAGGAAAACATTGGACTAGTCTGAAGTGGCCTTCTATGAGCCCTGACCTAAATCCTATGGAGCATCTTTGGAAAAAGGCTGAAGCATGCCATTTGGAAAAGGCAACCTTCAAACACGAGACAACTGGAGCAGTTTGCTCTTGAGGAGTGGGCCAAAATACCTGTCGAGAGGTGCAGAAGTCTCATTGACAGTTACAGGAATCGTTTAATTGCAGTTATTGCCTCAAAAGGTTGTGCAACAAAATATTAAGTTAAGGGTACCATCATTTCTTTCCAGGCCTATTTCATGAGTTTTATTTTGTTTTTGAATACTGTTTAACCATGCTGTTCTGTTTGGGTCCATATGACCTGAAATGAAAATTGAGACCTTGCAGATTATGTAACCCATGTAACCTTTTTCTAAAAAAATAAATAAAAATATTTAGTTTTAATTTCATTTTTCATTTGTTTATGATCAACCATGTTCACATACAGTTTAATAATGATATAGGTATTCAAATAAAACACACAGTTAGAGTTGAGTGAAACGGGTCGGTCAAATTCAAAAATAGCCGACTTTAGCTAAAGTCGGGTTTCGCCAATCGAAACCCGACCTTAGCGTGAGGTTGGCCATGAGGTCGCCAATCAGAGCGCCAAAGTCGCGTTTCAAATAATGCTTCCAGTGCCATTTCTCAGCCAATGACGGAGGACGCACACTGTGGGCAACGCGATGACATGGGCAGCGGCCACCACCATCTTAGAGAAGGGAATTGAAGTGATTGGCTGGCTTTGTGTGGCGTCACAGTGGGTATAAAAGGCCGAGACCACTGACCGCCATCTTACTTCTGCTGATCTTAGAATATGGAGAGGTGCTGCTGCTGATTCTGAATAGGGAGAGCGCTAGGCAGGGAAGATGAAAAACAAAATTGCTTCTGCTGATAGCGCTTTTCACTGTACAGTTAGTACCGCGAGCTCATGGCCTATGCTGTCCCACGTTATGACCTACCCAGTCGGCACTTCTTTTCTCGAAAAGCCATCCCTGCCCTGCACCGGCATGTGAAAGACCGCATTGTCCATGCACTAAAACAGTCAGTGAGTGGAAAGGTGCACCTCACAACAGATGCATGGACCAGTAGGCATGGCCAGGGCCGTTACGTGTCCATCACTGCGCACTGGGTTAATGTGGTGGATGCAGGCTCCACAGGGGACAGCGGTGGTGGAACAGTGCTGCCTAGCCCACAGTATAGGAAACAGTTGGCTGTAGGCTTTCGACCCTCCTCCTCCTAATCCTCCTCCATCAGCGAAAGCTCATCCACAGAGCGCAGTCACACGAGCACTCCATCCGCAGCTGGCAGTGTTACACACAAGGTGTCCCACTATCGAACAGCTAGTGGTAAGCGTCAGCAGGTTGTGTTAAAGATGATGTCTTTGGGCGACAACAGACACACTGCGGAGGTACTGGCTGACTACTTGCAGCAACAAACTGAGTCATGGCTGGGCAGTCTACATCTTGAGGCTGGCAAGGTAGCCAGTGATAACGGCCGTAATTTTGTGGCAGCCATAGCCCATGCAAAACTCACACACATACCTTGCCTGGCTCACACTTTGAACCTGGTGGTGCAGTGCTTCCTTAATAATTATCCGGAGTTAACATCCCTGCTCCATAAGGTGCGAAGACTGTGCTCACACATCCGTCACTCATACGTCCACTCTACTCGTATGCAGAAGCTGCAGCGATTGCTCCACCTCCCCAAGCATCGCCTAATCATAGACGTTGCAACAAGGTGGAACTCCACCCTGCACATGGTTGAGAGGCTGTGTGAACAGAGGCAGGCTGTAATGCATTTGTGGGAGGATACACGGACAGGCAGTTTGAGGGAAGACATGGAATTGTCAGGTGTGCAGTGGTCAAAGCTGAAAGACCTCTGTAAAGTCCTTCAGTGTTTTGAGGAATGCACACAGCTGGTAAGCGCAGACAATGCCATCAAAAGCATGAGCATCCCACTTATGCGTCTGCTCATGCAAAGTTTGACGCACATGAAGGATCAGGCGCCTGCAGCGGAGGAGGAGGAGGGAAGCCTTGATGACAGTCAGCCATTGTCTGGTCAGGGAACTGTCCTGGACGAGGTGGAGGAAGAAGAGGAAGTGGAGGAGGAGGATGAGGGGGATGATTATATTGGGCAGGAGGATGCTTCTCAGGGGGCGTTCCAAGGTCAGGTACAGTGTTTGTGCGTGACTGTAGGGATGTGGATTTGCCAGAAAGTGCTCCTCCACCCAGCAGTGGCAGTGCAGCATTGACACCTGGAACATTGGCTCAAATGTGCGATTATGCCTTGCAGGGACCCCAGCTGAATGTGCAGCCAACATATCAACATATGCCATTTTTTAAAACCTCCCTATGTGGGCTGCCCACCCACCCCCCAGTGGCTGGGGTCAACACCTGGCGCACACGGGCAAGTGCCATTGCTCTGAACAGGTGGATGGGCCCACTGATGGCCGATGGCACAGGCACAGGGTCCCTCATAGTACAATACAGTGTCTCAGATGGTGTGGGAGCCCACTCGCCGTCAGACACACCAGCATACTATGAGGGGCCCTGTGCCAGTACCGTTGACCACGAGTGTGCCCCCCCTGCTTGGTCGTGGCCACAGCACTTGCAAGTTGCAATACTTACCTCTCCCTGCTCCACTGCTGTGTAGTCTGGGAAGTTAAATCCTTCACAGGGGCGGCCATTAGAAATTAGGTGTATTGATCGATAATGGTTAAGATGTAGCTATGGCTTGTCCTGCTGGCCTCTATCTTCAGATGATAAATGGCTACCATTTGTAATGGATGTCAACTTACAAGCGAATGCAGTGGTGCTTTATGATCACCTTTCACAGTTGTGATAGTCACAGACGTGTGACATTCCTGCCACCATTTTTCAATGTCTCCTCTCATGCCAATCCAATAGAATTGCCTACGGCCTGTGGCTTCTGTCTTTTGCACTCCAAAATGACGAGACACATCATGATAGGCAGTAGGAACCATGTCTACATCTCTCCCTGTTATCACAATTTGATGGAGACAAGTAACGGTGATGTGATCCATGCTACTGCGATAAAGCAATTCTTTCTTCACAAAGAACCATTTTCGCTGTCTCCACAGACACAGTAATTGAGGGTCTGCATCGCCTCTGCAACTTCTACCAGGAAGTTTTCCCGCGATGAGTAATTCCCAAATTTCTGCTAACACTCGACTTTCCGTCTGTACTTGTATCCATGTAGTTTCCAGTAGCAGAGAGTCTGGACTGGCTTACTGAGATTGAAATATATACGAAGATTTAAAAGTACCACAACACTGTATACTGTTGTACGCTTCTACTACCTTTCCCTTTTTCTACTTTTTAAATTCTGGTGTAATACATAGTGAGCCTGTGAGTGTCTGTGTCTGACTCCGGAAGTATAGATGGAAATTAACAATTACCCCTAGACTGGATACACCTGGTATGTGCTGATACAGTACCTTTGTTCCAAATTTTGTATTACGGTATCATCCATAGTGAGTGAGCGTGTGTGGTTTACGCCTTCTATATGTACGGTGAATTGGAGATACCAATTTTTACCCTATACTTGATACAGCTTGTATCTTGTCATACAGTACCTTTGTTCGACATTTAGTATTATGGTCAAATACATACTGAGTAAGCGTCTGAGAGTGACTATGGGACTATGTATATGGAGATTTCATTTCAATTGTACCCTATAATATATATACTTAATATCTTGATATCCAGTACCTTTTTTACAACATTTTTATTATGGTCAAACCCAGACTGAGTGAGTGTCTGACGGTGACTCCGGAAATATATACCGAGATTTCAAATTTGGCCAACACTGTATACAGCTGTACGCTTTGGATACAGTAACCTATTTAGCTATTTAGATTCTGGTGTAATCCATAATGAGCCTGTGAACATCTGTCTGTTACTCCGGCAATATATTAGGAGCTTTAAGATTACCCCAACACTATATACAGCTGTACATTTGTGTTACATTACCCATTTACAGCTTTTCATATTCTTGTGTAATCCATACTGGGCTTGAGAGTGTTTGTGTCTGCCTCCTGAAATGTATACAGAGATTCAGAATGTTTACACTATACTATATATACCTTATATCTGGTGATACTGTACCCTTTTTCAACTTTTTATTTTATTGTGTAATACATACTGAGCCTGCGAGCGTCTGTGTATGACTCATGAAATATATATGGAGACTTACTGTTATCCCTAGACTGTATAGAGCTGTACGCTTCTGATACAGTACCATATATCTGCTGGTATTTTGTGTCCATTTTCCAAAACATGAAGAAGTATGGTGGAAGAGGATGCGGACGTGGGCGTGGGGGGCCACCTGGTACTGATGGTGGTGTTGCATCTGCTGGTAGTGCCAAAAATACAATAGCAGCTAAGGCAGGAGGTGTTGAGCCTGCGTCATGGTGCAGCTCTGGAAGGCCTGTAAGGCTCCGTTTTCTGGGAGTAGGTAGACTGCTTTTAAAGCCGGAGCATCAGGAACTGCTTTTGCCTTACATTGCTGAAACAGCCTCCAGCACTATCGCCTCCTCTTCTGAAGTTTCATTAAAATGCAAGCACTGCAGGCTTCTAGTCAGGAGCAACCCCTTTCCTTGTGTCATTCACCCACCCCAAAAGTGAAGAATGTGGCAGCACACACTTCAGATTACTCCATGGAGCTCTTTTCACATACCATGCCTGGGTTAGTTAAAAATGGAGCCCATCATATACTGGAGCATTTCAAATGGGGGACATCAGACACTGGAGCAGCATTTATGGGGCCCATTATACACTGGAGCATTAGAAATGGGGCCCATTATATATGGATCATTATTAGGGCCCATCATACACTGGAGCATCATCCATGAGGCCCATCATATACTGGAGCATACCAGATTGGAGACATCAGACACTGGAGCAGCATTTGCGGGGCCCATTATACACTGGAGTATGGGGAATGGGGCCCATTATATATGGAGCATTATTAGGGCCTATATTACACTGGAGCATCATCCATGAGGCCCATCATATACTGGAACATTATAAATGGGGAAGATCAGACACTGGAGCTGCATATACACTGGAGCATTAGAAATGGGGCCCATTATATATGGAGCATTATTGGGGCTCATCATACACTGGAGCATCATCTATGAGGCCCATCATATACTGGAGCATTCCAGATTGGGGAAATCAGACACTGGAGCAGCATTTTCGGGGCCCATTATACACTGGAGCATTATAAATGGAGCCCTTTATATATGGGGCATTATTAGGGCCCATCATACACTGGAGCATCATCCATGAGGCCCATCATATACTGGAGCATTATATGGAGCTCATCATATACTGTATGGAACATTATATGTGAGTGACCAATTATTCTGTATGGAGAAATATATGGGACTCATTATTCTGTATGGCACACAATGTGGTGGCCATAATACTGTATGGAGTAATATACTGTCCTTTTTTTGAGCTACTGTACAATTTAAAATAGATCAGTCATGTCATGTAAGCAGTGAAGTATTTGTCATTGTACTATACCTATATTTCTGTGCCGTATCGGAGCATCATGAGTTGTGGTATGTGTTAAAGGGGCGCAGTGACACTCTTTGGCCTAGGGCACACGAAAACCTGGAGCTAACCCTACCCCCCCCAACTTTAGCCAAATAACCCCCAGTTTTCAATGTGTAACTATTATTATGAAGTAATTTAAGGTTGACAAGCTTCAGTAATAAGAATTTATGTTTTTGTCATTGAAATGTGCACTGTAGGTGTGTTTACTGTCCTCCACTCCCTGCCAACTTTGCTTCCCCATTGACTTACATTGGGTTTCGTATTTCAGTCGGCCTCTGACTTTTCCCTATAGTCGACCGATTTCGTTCGACCCGACTTTTGCGAAAGTCGGGTTTCATGAAACCCGACTCGACCCTAAAAAAGGCAAAGTCGCTCATCTCTACTTACAGTAGCTAAAAATCAACATTTTAATATTTTAATAGGTTGGGTCATGTTGACCCGAAACAGTACAAGTGTATAGTAAATGCAATCAGAACAGCATGGTTGAAAAACAATTTCGGACTTTTCATAGATTTTTGATTTATTATTACTTTTGTCAGATTCAAGTTATTTCTGCCACCATTGTGGGTTTTTCTGCCATTAAATGAGTGGAGCCAACAATTTTGACCACGTGCGTGCGTATATGGTGGTAATATCAGTTTTGGTCTTTGTATAGAGATTATTTTCATAATTAACCAAGTCATCTGCTGAGGTTCTTCTACATCACCAATTAGGATGCATCACCATAGTTATAATCACACAAAACCTTAGCTATGCCTCTGGCACAACTGAAGATATGTATGTACTGTATATTTATTCAATGTGACACAAACTATATGATTAAAACCAGTTATACTGTGGATACGGAAAGTATTCAGAACCTTTTAAATTTTTCACTCTTTGTTTCATTACAGCCATTTGGTAAATTCAAAAAAGTTCATTTTTTTTCTCATTATTATACACACTGCACCCCATCTTGTCTGAAAAAAACTTAAGGCTAAGTTCACACGTAGCGGAACTCTCACGGAAATTACCGCGAGAGTTCCGGAATTCCATTCCACGGGAAAATCACATTTTAAATTCCTGCGATTTTCCAGCGGAAAAACTAGCATTTTGCAAGCATAATTAGCTTGCAGAATGCTAGCGTTTTCCAAGTGATCTGTAGCATCGCTTGGAGAACTGATTGACTGGTTGGACACACTCGTCAAACATAGTGTTTGACGAGTGTGACCAACTTTTTACTACTGAGGCTGCCTATGCAGCATCAGTAGTAAAAGATAAAATGTAAAAAATAATAAAAAAAATAAAAAATGGTGTTATTCTTACCTTCCGACGTCCCTCGCAGCCTTCCCGCCTCTCTCCACGCTCTCGTTCCCGGTAATCCTTTGCGAAAATGCCCGCGATGACGTCCATTCTCGCGGGATCGCGACGTCTCGCGGTAATTCGCGATGACGTCGCGCGAATGACCGCAAGACTTCGTGATCCCGCGAGAATGGACGTCATCGTGGGCATTTTCGCAAAGGATTGCTGGGAGCGAGAGCGTGGAGAGAGATGGGAAGGCTGCGTGGGGGACGTCGGAAGGTGAGAATAACAATATTTTTTATTTTAAATTCTATTTTTTACAGGGATATGGTACCCAAAGCCCGGAGGACAGTCTCCTCTCCTCCAGACCATGGGTACCATCCGCAATTGTTCTGCTTACTTTTCGCATGGTGTGCACAGCCACATGCGGGAAGTAAGCGGAACAATGCATTCCTATGGGTGCGGGATTGCCGCAATTCCGCGAAATTAATGAGCATGCTGCATTTTTTACCGTGAAGCGATTCCGCCACCGTAAAAACCACAGCATTACACAGCATTGCGTAATCCCATAGGAATGCATGGGATGCTTATTTTTCGTGTTTTCGTGGCAAAATCGCGTGTTAAAAACCGCAGCGGAAATGCAAAAAAAACGCCACGTGTGAACTCAGCCTAAATGTAGAAATGTTTGCAATTTTTTTAAAAAAGAAAAACTGAAATATCACGTAGTCATAAGTATTCAGACCCTTTGATCAGTATTGATTAGGAGCACCTTTTTAAGCTAATATAGCCATGAGTTTTCTGGGGAATGATACAAGTTTTCCACACCTGGATTTGGGGATCCTTTGCCATTCTTCCTTGCAGATCCTCTCAATTTCCATCAGGTTGGATGGTGAACTTGGTGGACAGCCATTTTCAGATCTCTCCAGAGATGCTCAATTTGGTTTAGGTCAGGGCTCTAGCTGGGCCAGTAAAGGATGGTCACAGAGTTGTTCTGAAGCCACTCCTTTGTTATTTTAGCTTTGTGCTTAGGGTCATTGTCTTGTTGTAAGTTGAACCTTCAGCCAAGTCCGAGGTCCAGAGCATTCTGGAAGAGGTTTTCATTCAGGATATCTCTGTACTTGGCCGCATTCATGTTTCCTTCAATTGCAACTAGTCATCCTGTCCCGGCAGCTGAAAAACACCCCCATAGCATGATGCTGCCACCGCCATATTTCTCTGTTGGGATTGTATTGGGCAGGTGATGAGCAGTGCCTGGTTTTCTCCACACATACCGCTTAGAATTATCACCAAATTGTTCTATCTTTGTCTTATCAGACCAGAAAATCTTATTTCTCATAGTCTGGTAGTCCTTCATGTGTTTTTTTTTTTTTAGCAAAGTCTATGCGGCCTTTCATATATCTGGCACAGAGGAGAGGTTTCTGTTGGGCCACTCTGCCATAAAGACCCGACTGGTGGAGGGCTGCAGTGATAGTTGACTTTGTGGAACTTTCTCCCGTCTCCCTACTGCATCTTTGTTGCTCAGCCACAGTAATCTTGGGGTTATTCTTTACCTCTCTCACCAAGGCTCTTCTCCCATGATTGCTCAGTTTGGGTGGATGGCTAGGTCTAGGAAGACTTCTGGTGGTCCCAAACTTCTTACATTTAAGGATTATGGCGGCCACTGTGCTCTTAGGAACCTTGAGTACTGCAGAAATTCTTTTGTAACCTTGGTCAGATCTGTGTCTTGCCACATTTCCGTCTTTGAGCTCCTTGGCCAGTTCCTTTGACCTCATGATTCTCATTTGGTCTGACATGCACTGTGAGCTGTGAGGTCCTATATAGACAGGTGTGTACCTTTACAAATGAAGTCCTATCAGTTTTATTAAACACAGCTGGACTCCAATAAAGGAGTAGAACCATCTCAAGGAGGATAGCAAGGAAATGGACAGCATATGACTTAAATATGAGTGTCTGAGCAAAGGGTCTGAATACTTATGGCCATGTGATATTTCAGGTTTTTTTTATAAATTTGCAAAAATTTCTACATTTCTGTTTTTTTCTGTCAAAATGGGTGCAGAGTGTAAATTAATGAGAAAAAAAATGAACTTTGTGGAATTTCTCTGGCTGTAATGAAACAAAGAGGGAAAAATTTAAAGGGGTCTGACTACTTTCCGTACCCACTGTAAATATCCTCCATGATGCATATAATAAAAAAGGAAATTCTCCAAAATGAACTCACACATCATGGTGTTTCAATAACTAATAACAGCAAAGCAAAATGTGTATACCGCAATTGGCAAAAAAAAGTCTACCACAGCAATCAAATTGTGTTCATATATCCTATGATAATAGATATTAAAAAAACAATTTATATTCAATAACTAAATGATATCTATGCATATTCAATTTCAAACCTCACTCACAATGTATACAAATCTACAAATGAATAAATAAAGTGCTAATGCCTGCAAATATAAATATAAGTTATTGGAAAAAATGATGCCCTGACAATAACAAGCTGCTTTTTGAATAAATATACATACATATCAGATGTGCATGTCATTACTTGTATTGTTTTTCACTTCTGTTTTATCTTGCTCTAAATGGTGGTTGCTGGCCACCATTTTTATAAACAAAAAAAAACATCAAACTGTAAAAAAAACAAAAATGTTTATTCACCTCTTTGTCATTTTCGTTTCTCACAGCCACTGGTCCACATCTCATCACATCTTTGGATTGAAGTGGTGAAATTCATGGTCCTTGGTCACTAGGCCAAGACTTCTGAGCTTACTAGGCCTGGGGTGGTTCAGCGCATGATTCCACAAAGGTGGTAGCCCACATACAGAGACATATTACATCACCGTGTGTGCTACAGCCAAGGTCAAAGGAATTCACCGCTTCAGATGCTGATCCAAAGTTGCAATGAGAACTGAACAGCTGAGTAGTGGAGGTGCCAGAGAGGTTAGCGGTGTGGTGGGTATGATGATATTTTTATTTTTCTACTTATTATGTTAAGTACATTCTGGGGACTGGAGAGACCCAAGAGCATAATAAAGGTTATTCAATTCATAGATAGTACCTTCTCTGAGAATTTAACAAAAGAGCAAAGAGGACAATTCAAATTTTTCCCGATTCGCTCATCTCTATAAGCCACCACTGTGGGCACAAATGGAACTTGATTCAGCCTTGCCCAGAAATGTTGAAGTTCTATTAAGTTACACACACAAATCCCAAAAGCTGGAAACAATGTTTGGGACATTGCAGACATAAGGCTTGCCCAAGCATTATAGTATCCTCCATAGAGTACATTCTGTGATGAGCAGAATTCAATAAACCCCAGAACAGATCTATCATTTGTATTAACTATGACAATATTACTGATTGCTGAGTGCAGTACCAGTGAGACAGAAATACTTTGCTTCACTCTTCCATTTTAATTACGGCACTCGCTCCTATTCACAACTTCTTAGAAAGCTCTTATCTCACTGAACGGCTGTTTTATTGGTAACCTACAAAACCAGAATACACATGATAAAAAAACCTGATGCAATCGTTTATTACAAATTGACATGATTCCTCAACATAATCCCTATAATTGTTTTTTGTGGAATCTGGGGGTAGGAGGTGTGTAGGGCTGCTCCAGATCCCAACACATTATACTAAGGTGATGTTTGTTTAGCAGAAATGACATGGTTGCCTATGTAAAAATATATCTGACAGCAGAGCTTTCGAGTCAGCGCTTTTCTTCATTTTCCCCGCTGCTCAATCCATCCAGCGGCTGTCACAGTGGGGAAGCGGACAATCTATCAAGGTATCGAGATATATTCCTTTCACCTGCATGAGTTCTTTAATGAACAGCCAACATGATCTCGGCTGACAAGCAGGAAATGGATGTAATAAAGATTGTTTCTGCATGCTCTTTGCATCTTTGATAAATCACCATGCTGTGCATCAGATACAAGTGCCACATGGAAATTTTATTTCACATGGTGCAAAAACTGATGGAGTTAGGGTCACCTAATTCTTTTTTTTTTTTACCTTCTATGCTTTTGAAAATTGCTGGCCAGTGTGGGCTTCTTATTACTTTCTTAGGCTAGCCGTGCACAACAGGCATGCATCCCTAAAATTGTTGTTACAGCTTCTGGAAGCTGTTTTAGGTTTGGGCTTGTCTGGCACTGTTACTCCATTTTTCTATTTAGCATCAATGCAAAGGTCATGAAAAAGCAAAGGTGTTGAAGCATGACCTCTGTGCTTGCACCATGTGTTAGCATCTGCAAGCGTATGAGCTCTGCTTCCCGTCAGCTTCACTTAAATGATCTCCAATGAGTGTATCAGAAGGCAGTGAGATAGCAGTCAGATAATTTATGATTTAATTTTATGTGAGCCCTGCTTTCAGTAATTTGCTCTAAGCTCAAGGGAGGCTGGTGCTAACCAGTTCTCTAGCTCTGGGGGATAGTGGCACACACTGAAGGGTAGTTTGCTTGCTAATACAAGGATGGTTGTTTTTATATTTTATTTTATGAGAACTTGACAAGCTGGAATGAAATCATGCTTAGTATTCTAATCAACGTATAAAAAGTCTCCATTACAAAATTGCCAGAGCATTGTGTATGGAAATCATCCCCGCATACAATTAGAGGAAAAGGTACGGCTTTCTTTTGCTCAGAGTTCTCTATTTTTTTGGATATTTAAATAATGTATTCCTTTAAACATGTACAATTCTCGGATTCACAGCATGAAAGTAGCGGGTGACATACTTTGAGGATCTTGACAAAAAAAATAAATATTTTTGAGGCTAAGTCTGTAAAAAGGAAATTAGAACTTGTAATTAAAATGTTAATAATAGCATTGAATATGAATTGGTAAATTTGTCGAAAGGTATAGCTTATGCAGAGAATAATAATGCTTTAATGAAATTGACATAATTATTTAATGATATTGCATTACCAAAGGATAATAGTTCTTGCAAATAACCTTAGTATTATTGTATTAAATGACAAAAAAGCTCACACTGAGAAACCTTATAGTATTAAACAAAGTCTCCTTGCGTGTTCCTTGCAGACTTCTTGTTTTGTACTTAAATCTTTATTATTTATGCGAGATATCAGGCAGCTACGTCCTTTCATGTCAGAAAAGAGAAGGTGAAAAAGCAGAATTAGGTAACTATGGACTATAAGCCGAACCGCAGACGCATGTATCTGATGTATGTGTTCCCGGTAGAGATGAGCAAGCAGCATAGGTAGAATTGGGGGCCAGCAGCATCGATAGAGCTGGGGAATTTATGGTGTGATAGTGTAGGGTCGGTAGGCCGGGCTGGGGGGTGGTCCCTCTGTATACCGCGCAGTGACGTATAGACATAAGATGGAGGCAAGTTTCGGGTGCAACAGGTCCAAGTTTATTCTCACGGCACACCGCAATTCTCTTCAAGGGCTCTCCGGTTACAGAACACATCGACGTATCGTACTTTTCACCTGGGATGTATATCTACGCACCGTCTCTTCGCACTTAGTGATGTTCTGACAGCTCCGTCACTGTGGCTGCCTTAGGCCTGAACACCAACAGTAATTTTACTGGTCAAATGTCGTTCCCTATACGATATCCTTCGCCCGGAGCCTCGTCTATACTGCGGTACTTTGTGTCAGGACCACCCCCCGACTTCCTTTCTCCTCAGTCCCCTGGTTAGGTTCTCCTCACAGTGCACCAACTGTCACAGTCTCCTCGTCACTTGAGCTCCCCCTGGGGACAGGAACTTTCGGGAATCCTCCTGTCAAATTTATAGCTTTCCCGATTCCCTGTGACTCCGCCCCCATGACCAACGGTTTCTAAAGCCCTAAGCTGATGTCAAGTCCTGAACTTACACTCCTCCCTGCCATCTAGTGGTCAACCCAAGGTACTGCACGTCACCTACACTTTCCTAGCTGTTTTCCTTTCTGAAATCTGACCAGTCAGTCCGTCCGTCAGGTCACCTTCCCTACAATAGCTGTACTGTTTTACCCCCCAGGGATTGTCCCTCACTATCACAGCATCCAGACTTGCTGTAAAGTACATCCTGTACCTTTCATTCTATTACATATCTGTTGTGTTTGTGTGATATAATTTCTTTGCTGTTCCTTGCTATGCCATCTGACTTTTACACCTTTTAACCCCTGTACAATAAACCTGTTGGGTTGTTTTAATCTCATCTCTTATGAGTGTGTATGGAGCAAACATGGACAGGAGATTTACGAGTTGACTCCTGACAGATTTGGTTTGAGGCCCTGTGTCATATTGGGGTGAGAACTACCAGACACCTGTTATGATTGAGTCACCGTAGGAGGCAAAAACAGAAATGCTAGCTAAGTCCAGAAAACCAGAGAAGTTGGCAGCTATCGGATTGCAGACCCCTGAACTTATCAACACAACTAGCAGTAGCCGTGGGGGGTTCCTACGATGCCCTAGACCCCTCGATCACAGCCGGAGAATTAAATAGGCCTAAAGAAAGAAAGGGGAAATCTAAACTGCCCCAGAGCAGACCCCAAAGCAATAGGCAGCCCCCAACATATAATGACGGTGAAGCAAGATGAAAGCACTAACACAGACAGAAAGATAGACTGAACAAAGATGGGGCCCAAGCTAACTACATAGGAAAGGACAGGAAGGCTGCTGTCTGCAATCCGTTAAAAACCCTATGAAAATAAGAGCCAACAGACTGACAGTGAAAAAGGCCCTGAAGACGCTAGGCTTCAAAAAGCTATGTCAGTACTCAGGAATATTCTGAAGACAGAGCAACAGGCAAAGCAAAAAACTTAGCTTTAAGGGAGCAGGAATCAGACTGGTGTCCTAGAAGTCCACAGAGAAATCACCCGCAGGGCAGAAGGGCGTCGGCAGCCTTATATCCAGTCCGTGACTCCACTCAGCCAATCATCCTCATTAGACTCAGGCTCATTACCTTCCTTTACCAGAATAGGGAGTTCACAAGACCTCAGTGACGAAGGAGAAAATGAACTCACAACAGACACCTCGCCCACAAATGTAGCTTAAATGGGTTTTTATACATGATATTCCACCATATTTGGATGTGAAAGAATGTATAATATTAGATTTGCTTTATCATAACTAATGTGATGATAGAGTATGGTTGTAAAGGAGAGGAAGGGGGTCAGAAACATCTGAAGTTATTGCCATTATGACTTAATACTATGATGTTTTACAATACTGCAGTCTTCCTTGTTGATGTTTTATCCAACTGTTTGTTGTAGTATATTAAAGCTCCGATTCATCAAAGCAATTGTGGCTGAACTCTAGCATAATTCTCTTTGAAAAGTCAGAACATTTTTTACAATGCAGAGTTATGCACTAATTTTCCAACTTTTAGGATGTAACACCGCACAATGTTCAACTCATGGAATTTAAATTACCCTGATATAATTTGGGAGCAGAATCCTGCAGGTCCAGCAAAGAAAACATGTTTTTTGACAATAAATAAAAGACAATTACCTCTTACAACTAGTGCAGGACCCAACAAGAGGGGAGAGGATGGGAGGAGTAGACACTTCTAGACTTTAACCAATAGGCTAGACAGGGTATCATACACACGGGTCGGGATCACTTGAGCAATAGTAACTACAACATAATACATTTTTGCTTATCCTTTAATGAGATATATACAGTGTCCTGGGAAAGTATTCACTCCCTTGGCTTTTTATCTATTTTGTTGCACTAAAGCCTGTGTTAATATATTTTTGAAAACCGATTTGTGTGTAATGCATCAGAACTAAATAGTTTAAGTTGGTAAAGTGAAGTGAGAAAAATATACAGTAGGTATAAATTTAATTTATGGGAACAAAGAACTAAAAATTGGCATGTGCATATGTATTCACTCCTTTTGCGATAAAGCCCCTAAAAGTGTCACATGTCTGTCAGTATTTACCGTATTTTCCGGCGTATAAGACAACTGGGTGTATAAGACGACCCCCAACTTTTACATTTAAAATATAGATTTTGGGATACACTCGCTGTATAAGTCCGGGGTCATCTTATACGCCAGGTGTCGTCTTATACAGCGGGTGTGGAGCTCTGCAGTTGCCGCATACGGTGTGGGGAGCTGTCCCGATGACTAGTTGCCTCACTGGGAAGGTGTATGGTAAGTGAATCAAGCCCGCCCTGGTATCCTATTACCTCCTTCTCTTTCACCCGTCTGGCCCGCCCTTCTCTGCATCTCAAATCTCTCGAGGATGGTAGTGAAGCAGCTCCTTCTATTTCACCCATCTGGCCCACCCTTCTCTGCCTCTCAAATCTCGGATGGAAGTGAAGCGGCGCATTCAGGCATGTGCTGCTTTACTTCCATCCTCGCGAGATCTAGCGCGCATTAAAATAAAATTGTAATTTTTTTCTGTTGCAAAACATGATACAGCCATCTGTATCCCATGTTGTCATTTTGTGGCGATGATATGAAGCTGTCTGCATACCTGATGCACAATAAAAAATTTTTAATTTTTTCTGTTGCAAAACGTGATATATCCCGTTGTATCCCACGTTGTCGTTTTGTGGCAGTAATATGAAGCTGTCTGCAGACCTCATGCAAATTTAAATACATTTTTTTTTTCTTTTGCTAAATGTGATGCAGCCCGCTTACTCCAACCTTGTCATTTAATGGCATTGAAATTGTTCTGTGTGCAAAGCTGTGCACATTAAAAAATTTTTCTTTTACAAATGTGATACAGCAGTCGAGATATGAGTTGGAAATTGAGCCTATGTTCAAGATTATGTGCATCTTTGGCATGTAGTTTCTCACGGGCATCTTTTATACTTAGCTTGAGACGCGCATCTGTTACATCTATCTTCTGACAAGCATCAAACACTCACTGGTAATTGGTGTTGGGTAAATGAGTAATCATTGAAGTCTGGATTCTGGATCTCATACCTATCATAGCAGCCCATTTAATGACCCTGTTGTACATTCTCATTCTCGCTGTCGTCATGCACATTTTCCTGTGATCAGTTTACACGTCAGCCATATTTCTCCAGCAAACCTGCACCGTACCAGCAGCAATTGTAGGGAAGAGGGCATTCCAATGCCACAGACAATGTTCTAGATTATACAAGTCTCATTCACACTAAATATATTTTTATTATGTTACTAATTTGATAGAGAAGGGAAGATCTCAGTTTGAAATTGTTTTGAGTATCTAGTCAATGTTATACAGGCCTCATCAACAGTCCAAAAAAAATTATTCTGTTACTAACTTAATACAGTAGGGGGCATCTCACTTTTAAATTATTTGACGCATGTAGTCAATGTTATACAGGTCTCATTGACAGGCCCACCAAAAATTCTTCTGTTACTAATGTAATACAGTAGGGGACATCTCACTTAGAAATTGTTTGTAGTATCTAGTCAATGTTATACAGGCCTCATCGACAGGCCCACCAAAAATTCTTCTGTTACTAATGTAATACAGTAGAGGACATCTCACTTTGAAATTGTTTGCATAATCTAGACAATTATATACAGGCCTCATCTACATGCCCCCCAAAATTTTGTTGGTCACTAACGTCATACAGTAGGGGACATCTAATTAAAAAATTGTTTGGAGCATATCTTTGAGGCGACATCACATTTAATCTGAATTATCCAAACATATTATTTCAGTAGGCCCAGGGACATAAGCTAGAGTTCATGTGAGAATGGCTGTTGACCCTTATTCAATTATTGTTCACTGGCTGCATTTGTTGACCTGGCTGCTAATAACCTATTGTATCCATCCCTGTATTGCAGTCCTAACATTGTTCTACTAGCTTTGCAAAACAAAGTTACAATGTTTGTTAAATATGTTGATGACCCATTTGCGCTCTGTAATATGAAGGACAATCTATGCATGTTGTTTGAACACTCCAGCAGTGAGGAATGGCCTCTTACCACCTTCCCCCAAGCCTGTGATGGAATGACTAAGTGAGAAATTGTGACTTATGAAAAGGAAGATTTGCCTGTGTTCAGAGAGTCTACATTACAGAAGTCATGCCATCATCACCTTAACTGAAGAAATACAGAGCTGCCTCATTGACCATCACTGAAGCCTCAAAGACGTTTAGAGAATCCAGGTCCGGACTAATATAGAAGGGTTAATGGTTTGCCTTTATATCCCTTTAACTGCCTTTAATTCTTCAATTGCCTTTTGCCTTTCATTGCTATGTTTTTTATTCTGATGACACAGCAGACTATTAGTCTCTGCTTCAAGGAGGTTATACTTGTTATCATATATTTTCTCAATAATCAGCAAAAACATGTTCTGGGTATATGGTAAACATGGTATGACCCTGGGATAAACGGTGGGGGCCACATGAGCTACATAGAATTACATATTGCTGTAAATGGTATAAAAGATTGCCTTGTGTTTCCATACGTCAGATAAAGTGATTAGCCCATGGCCCATGTGCAGTCTCTTTTGTCTCCAAGCGCTTGTAAATTACGGGCGTAAACTCCTAATTTGGCCTCACTGGTGATTTAGCATATCTGACTCTGGGTCAGAAAGAAAACAGCTACAACAGTTTTGGCGCCCGAACGTGGGACTGTGGAAACCAACCTATTTGGAATCTGTATGTGAGAGCTTCCTGGGAGGTTGAGCATGCAAAATCTAGCAGCTGCAGCAGGTGAGAAAATTTTATTCTTACATTGATTTTGCATTTACAATCTCTCTCTGGATCTACATCACCAGTGAGCAGTGAGTATGTCCATATGAGAGTTGAATAATAGAGTAATAAGATAATAATTGTCATCTGTGTTATCTGTCAATCTGTTTTTCAATATACTAACTGGTTGTGTACTGTGTAGCACAGAGCTGGGATACTCCGTGCAGTGTTGTTATTTTGGTCATTTTTGATTGGCAGTAAATCATATGAGGCTGTATTTTGTATAGGGCTGTGGTTTTTGGTTTGTGTGGTTTTTGTTGTTCTTGTTGTTTAAGAAGTTGGCTTTGGTGTTCTCAGAGTGTCAGTGGACACTGCTGTAGTTTTATAAGATGTGCTAATTCCAAAGTCCAAAATAGGCAGGCTGTGTGAATCCTTTCATGTATGTCTATGAGAACCTCTTAATGAGATGAGAGATGAGTAATTGACTATAAGGGATTTTTGATCTCTCTTTTTGTAAAATCAAATGACCACTGAAAAGTGAAAGAAAAAAAAAATAACTGAATGAGCATGTATGAATGAATCATCACACATCATTCTGTGTAAAGAGATTGTTACCTTTCTAGTTTTTGTGGGAGATCCCGGACAGATGCGTTATAGATATTTCAAACCCACATCTGAGACTGAATGAATTGAGTAATGATATAGCTCGTGTTATATGTGGCATTACATTGTAAAGTTTCCTAGATGCATTTGGCCAGAAAAGGGCAATGCTCGGTTACTCACATTATACAGTTACCTGCTCTTACAGTGAAATCCCGTGGTTTTGTAGAAATTGATTTTGTCTAAGAGCTGCTGCATTCGGTTTGTGTGAAGGACTCTGAATTTCATAGGGTCCCCTACGTGTGTCCATGTGGTAGGAGCAGCTGAACTACTACTAGGAAAGGAAAGTGAGATCACGCTGACTTTTCCTTTGACAATTTGTTCCCCACATGACATCCATTCCATACTCGTATAAGTTCAACCAAAACATCTGTCTATGGCCAGACAGCTCCGACTTGAATGTGCTCTACTAATTCCTGAGTATGTCACCCTCAAAAGGTGTAACGTTCTGAATCCCGCCACCCTCCTGCCTGTGGATTCAGAAAAGGGGGAATTAGTGACCGTATTAGCAAATTGGTGACCATATTAGCATGTGAGGAAGAGTACTTTGATATGATGCAGGAACATGACTGCATAGAACTGATGAGTTAGGAGACAGTGGGTTTTGCACACGTTCATGAAAAACCTGTTCTTAATGCAGATTTTGAGATTTTTTTTGTAGATGGCTCCAGATACCACCAGGATGGACGATTCTACACTGGATATGCAATAGTATCCTCACATGAGGTAATCCGAGCTGAAACACTCCCTCCTCACATGTCGGCACAGGAGGCAGAGTTGAAGGCACTCACTGAGGCATGTAGTGTCGCTGCAGGTAAAGTCGCTAATATTTACACTGATTCGAATTATGCATGGGAATAGCCCAGGATTATGGCCCTATCTGGAGAAGCAGAGTGTTTCTTACATCAGCCAGTAAGCCTATTAAAAATGCAGAGCAGGTGAAACAATTGATGGAGGCATTTATGTTACTAGTCCAGGTTGGCATTGTCAAAGTAAAAGCACACACAAAAGGTGACTCCATGGAGGTAGAGGGCAACAGAAGGGCAGATGAGGCTGCTAAAGTAGCAGCACGGCGGCCTAGGGAGCAGTGGACGGTGGCGGGGAGTCAGCATATTCCAGCCACACTGAGGCTAGATGTCCTGAAGTCCCTCCAGCAACAGGCTGCCCAAACAGAGAAGGTACACTGGGGAGAATGGGAGCTGAGCTGAACTCAAATGGAGTATGGGAGAATAAGGATAAATTGTGCCTACCGAAGTCCCTGTTCCCAATCATGGTGCAAGCAACACATGGCCCCACTCACGCCTCAAAAAGTCACATGTGTGCCATGGTAGATGCCTTCTGGATAGCTCCTGGTTTCAGTTACGCAGCCGCGAAACTAGTACAATCATGCCTCATCTGTGCACAGCACAACCCAGGTATAACAGTAAAAGTCCCTAAGAAAAGTGACACCTAGGCCTCTCTACCTGTTTCAGAGACAGCAGATTGACTACCTACAGCTACCAAGGTAGGAGTGTATGCAAATATCCTAGTATGTGTAGATCTCTTCTCTGGTTGGCCGGAAGCCTATCCGGTAAAATGTGAAAATGCTAAAACGACTGCAAAACTGATGAAAGAACTGATCTGCAGGTATGGTGTCCCAGAAACCATAGAAACCGATCGGGGTACACATTTCATGGGAGAAATAATGAGGGAAGTCATGCAGGCCCTGGGTGTACAGCAAGCATTTCATACACCATATAGGCCACAAAGTAGTGGGAAAGTGAAAGACTAAATGGGACACTTAAACTGAAAATTCAAAAGGCCATGGCAGACACAGGAAAGAACTGGGTAGAGTGCTTGCCTCTTGCACTCTTTTCAGTCAGACACACTTCAAATAGAAACACAGGTTTGTCTCCTTTTGAAGTCCTGTTTGGTAGTGCACCAATGACTGGTCTGTACTTCCCACAGGTGCTACAAATGCAACACGGTGCTATGACAACCTATGTCCAGGCCTTGCAGAAAAGACTTAATGTGGTGCATAAACATGTGTTTTGGGTGGTTATACGCAGACACGTGAGAAGGAGCCTGGACCCACGATTTGACGGCCCCTTCAAAGTCCAGCTGACCACATCCACCTCAGTAGAACTTGAGGGAAAGCCCACCAGGATCCACACCAGTCACTGCAAGAAGGTCCTTTCAACAGCAGAGTGACTGTTCTCCTAATCACCTTGCTGGCAATGGCAGTGTTACTGCACTCTACAGAGACACAGGATTGTGTACCAAGATGGTGTTCAAGGCTGTAAAGCATCTACGGGTAAAATAATAAGGAAAGAAAGGGGTAAATGTACATCTGGTATAAGTGGAAAACAAATGAATAATACTTGGTGTGCCCATAAGCCTATGTCAGGACTTTTGATTTTATACAATGTATACAGACCCCTGGTCACATATGTGTTCTCCCAAAAGGAGTATTCTTGGTTTGTGGGCATCATGCCTACAGGTGGGTGAGCCCAAACGTAAGAGGAGTTTGCACTCTTGCCAACCTAATGCCAGCCACTTTCATAGTTCCTCATAGTAAAATAGACACAGCAGCAGTTCCAATTCATACTTTGTATAGAAGGGCTGCAGACAATAAGCCCCGGCCAAATGGTAGGCAGCATCTAGTAGAAATGGGGATAGCAAATAAAATATTCAGTAGTATGCTTATACCCCCTCATAACACAAATGTGGGATAAACTAGTGGAAGCTACCGACTACTTGGATGATCAGATTTTCCAGATTCTTGAAGTTCTTAATGAAACTAATACAATACAGAGACAATTAATCATAGTTACTAACCAACATACTATAGTACTAGATTACCTGACAGCAAAAGAAGGAGGAATGTGTCAAATAATTGGTCCCACCTCTTGTAATTATATCAACCCTGCTGGCAATCTCCAGATCAAGGCCAGTATAGACAAAATAGGTGAACTTAGAGACCAATGGTTAAAACAACACAGTGCAAACAGAGACTCCTGGTGGGGTAACACATTCTCTTTTTTAAATCTAGCAAATTGGTTTAATGGCCTAGCAGGAAGGATTTTTGGCATTGCACAGACTTGTATGCAAATTTTGTTGTTTTGCTTACTGTTTTATGTAGCCATAATAGCGCTAATATATGTATTACTTAAGCTACTGAATAATGTATGTGTGAAAAAGGAATCTAAGGCTGAACCTTTTGTAGTGTATCATAGACCCCAGATAGCCATTGCTGATGGGGAAAGTGAGTTTCCACACTGAGGGTGGATGGGCGAAGCAGGTAGGAAGCCCCCTTATGGTACTAGACCCATGAGACAGTAGCTCCTTTGTGGACATCAGCTGTCCCTGTGGCAAAGGTTATACAATTTACAAAAGGGGGAAATTGATATAGAAGGGTAAATGGTTTGCCTTTATATCCCTGTAACTGCCTTTAATTCTTCAATTGCCTTTTGCCTTTCATTGTTATGTTTTTTATTCTGATGACACAGCAGACTGTTAGTCTCTGCTTCAAGGAGACTATACTTGTTATCATATACAGTATGTTCTCAATAGTCAGCAACAACATGTTCTGGGTACATGGTAAACATGATATGACACTGGGATAAACGGTGGGGGCCACATGAGCTACATAGAATTATATATTGTTGTAAATGGTGTTTCATTACGTCAGATAAAGTGATTAGCACACGGCCCGTGTGCAGTCTATTTTGTCTCCAAGCGCTTGTAAATTAAGGGCATAAACTCTTAATTTGGACTCACTGGTGATCTAGCATATCTGACTCTGGGTCAAAACAAAAACAGCTACAACAGGACAATCAAGGCACCTGGCTTTGTACCTCAATGGACTGTCAGCTTCCTATCTTGGGGTATTTTGCTGGGACTGTTCTGTATGCTATTGTGTGTTAATGGTTCAATAAATTATTGCCATACTGTTTTTTCCTCACCCTGTATTGTCTGAGTAGTGTTCTGCCCATGAGAAGAGAGAGCGGGCATGCAGTGGTATGAGCTCTGGTCCATGCCGTCTTTTTAAAGACAGCCAAGCCAGCGGATGAGAGTACCCACTGATTCCTGTGTCTCCACAGTCTTCTTGCTAATCCAGTAGTCAGCACTCTTTCAAATCATAACTATACAGGTAACAATCATGTTGCAGATAGTGAATATTCCAAAGAAAAATGCGGCATTCACTGAATTGAGTAAATATTCAAAAGTCCTTTATTTCACCATTTGCAGTTTGGACACTGAGTCGGATGTGCAGGTCAATGAGGCAAGCAGGGAGGAGAGAAAATGGACTATGGACGTTTTGCGTGTGATCTGGACCCATTTTCCATTTTCTCTCTTCCCACATGCCTCCTTGACCTGCAAGTCTGACTCACTGTCCAAGCTGCAAATGGTGAAATAATTGACTTTTCAATACTTAATTCAGATTTTTCTTTGGAATATTCATTGTGCACCTGTGATTTTTTCGTGCTGAGCACCGCAAACCGATTGATGGTGTCCGCTTCACTTCAGTCAAATAGGATTAATCATCTCCAAGTGTGATTTATGTGTTCCACTGGTGCCGTTCATTTTTTCTTGTTTTTGAAATGCTGCAGATTGTGCTGCACAATGGCACTCATGGGTTTCTTTCATGAGATCCACTCCACAGTGTGTTGGTGGGGGGGATAACACTCAAGCTTTTTCCTCCATCCCTTCCTGACCACCATGGACAACAGAGAGGGAATCATTATCGTCTTCATCTCTTAACTGTTGCACTTCAATCACCTCTTCCTTCATCTCCTTTTTATGGTCCTTTTCCATTTGTTCCTCCCATGGAAACTGCCTGTGAGATGACAGGCCTGAACTTATAGATATTGTTAACCCTAAAGGAATCCTCCTCTGCTTCCTCCTATTCCCTCGGAACCACCACCACCACCTCCTCACCAAGACTATTTAAAGTGTGCTGCAGTAAATAGTGATGCTGATGATAGCATCATGACCGCTAGCCATCATAGTATCATTAAAAAAAAACTTGAAGAAGTGTGCAGAAGTCCTTCATCTGTGTCCGCTATGCAAGTGTGAATTGCTCCACGTCCATACTGCATTGTGCCAGGTTATGAAAAATGTCATACTGCACCAGGTCTCGGCCCTGCTGCCAGACTCGCTGTAACATAACATGTGCACCGTTTTTATTCCATTGTGTGGTCATATCGCATATCAACCAGTTAACCGGTAATCTGAAAGATCTCTATACCAACTGAAGTGGAATGGTGGAAGTGAGCACACAACAAAAGTGGTTTCTACAGCAACACATTCAGGCTTGGACAGGGGCAGAGAAATTGCTGTACCATTAGGTTGATTAGAGCCATGCAAGGCACATGTGTAAGGTTAGCCTGGAGTAGGGCCGCCACCAGGTTTTCGCCATTATCACACACGGCCTTCCCTGGCTCCAGATTGAGTGTAGACAACCATTGCTCAAACTCGTCATGGATACCTGTCTACAGCTGTTGATCTTTGTGACTGCGATTTCCAAGGCATATAATAATGTAAACACTGCCTCATTGCCGTGAGCCCTGAAAGCACAGTACAGAGGTGGGGCCTATTCTTTCTACAGTGTTGGAATGTGTGTTTCATTAAGGCAGAGGTTGAGGGTGCAGATGGAGGCCCTAGAGGAGGTGGAGGAGGGAGAAGCACTGGAGGAACTGTTACATACAGAGGTTTGTTCCGCAAGCCCTGGGGACTCCAAGACTTGGTGTCTATTGACTCCTTGGTGTTTACTGCTTTAGTTCTCCATCCCCTGGTGTGTACTAGTTTAGTTCTCTAACCCAAGCTGTTTAGTAGTTTACCTCTCCAACCCCTGTTGTGTATTACTTTAGTTCTCCAGGTTCTGGTGTAAATTTGTTTCGTTCTGCAGTCATAGCTGTTTAGTAGTTTAGTTCTCCACAGCTGTTGTCTAGTAGTTTACTTATCCATCTTATGGTGTGTAATGGTTTATTTCTCCATCCCCAAGCCTTGGGGATTGCAAGACTTGTGGAGCATCCCCTTCCCTGAATGCCCCCACAGCCACCAGAGTCACCCAGTGCCCAGTTATTGAGATGTAACTCCTCTGTCCATGCTTGCTTGTCCAGGTGTCAGTGTTGAAATGCACCCTGGCAGACATAGAATTTTTCAGGGAATGGGTAATGTTGTCTGCAACTTGCTGCTGTTTTGCAGGCACATCTTTCTTAGAGAAGTAATGGTGACAGGGCAAAAGGTACTAGGGGACTGTGACGGCCTTCAGCTTTCGGAAACTGTCTGTATCCACAAGGCAGAAAGGCTGCATTTCTGTGGCCACCAGATTGGAGTGGCCGTGCAATAATCACAGAGATCCCAGGACATGAGTTATGCGAAAGCAAGCGCTGTGATCTTTGTATCGAATAGCTCTCAGATGGCCCCTACAATGACACACTTGGGCGATGATCATCCAAGTGCGCCGCAAGCTGTTCACAACAATTATTTCTTGAAAAAAAAATAGTGAGCATACAGCTTATTCACCTCCAGATTAGAACACATGGAATATGTGTATATCCCGCCACCAATCACTGCTAACTCCACGATAACCCTACACTACTCAATGCCAACAACAATCCTGTTTTAACCAAATTACTAAATGCAAGCCGATTGGATGCCATTCTTTTTTTGAGGTTCACACCATCAGGGTGTTCCATACCCTCTCCCTCAGAGTAGCAGTCATATACCTGCCCCCCAGGCTCACACACCCACTTCCTTGACCACCTTTATGCGTTGCTGCCACACTTCATGTCCTCAGAATTGCCAAATTTTATCCTGCGAGACTTCAACAGCCCCACTTCAGCAACTACATCTCAGCTTAAATCTCTAGCCACTTCTCATGGCCTCTCACAACTTTGAAACTCTGAGACACTAAGACTGTAACACCTCTGATCTGGACTTTGTCCAGCTCAGTTCAATCTCCTACCTAGATAGCTCACCTCTTACCCTTTGTCACCCATGAAATTAGGAGTATAAACGCAACTTAGACATTTTTAGGCGCTCCCTAAAAACACATCTGTTTAGGGCAGCCTATCATGTTCCCTAATCAAAGCCCTTTTTATATACATTATATAGCCTATTCTCTACTTCTCTGGAGATAGTTCGCCATCAAACTCATCCTACCAAAAAGGCTCTTTCAGCCTTTATGTACCCCCATGTCCTCAAGATGGTTGTGCCATCAATGAAAATAAGCATCTGTAATTTTTGTCACCCCCACCTCATTGTAGATTGTAAGCTCTGTATAGCAGGGTCATCATTATTTTTGCTTTAATTGTTTACCTTAAACTTGGTAACTTTTGAGTGTTTTCTATGAACTTCTGATTTGTAAAGCTATGCTGGAATATGCTTGTGATATATAAATAAAGGTTATTATTATTAGTAGATTGAAGATGGTGAAGTTCAAGCTGTTAGCTTTGCCAGGTGTAGAAGGAAGGAATCTTTTACGTGAGCACAACTGCACAAATGAGGGCTCATTACTGTGCTGACACAGGGTGAAGTAGGGTGAGCACAACAAGCTGCTGAACTGTTAGAGAGGTGCAGGCAAAGATGTTATGGAGGATTGAGAAACATGGAGTGTGCTTGGTATGTCAGATCAGTCAAAAACAGCAGGCATGTCCACTTTCGTATAAGCTGACAAGCTCTCAGTTACCCCACTGTAGGGGATAAACAAGTGGAGGTTCTGTGGCTGGAGACATGTGTGGCAACACTTGCCATGGTGAGGGAGGAGGAAGAATCAGAAGATACGGTTGATGTGGTGCATTTTAGCACAGTGACAATCCCAGATAAACGCATGTTGATCGTGCATGTGCCAGTTCATGCATGTAGTACTGAAATTATTTCATATTTTTTTTTACTCTACTATGTCGATTTTAAAAAAGTTGACAGATAACGTAATTTTTTATAGATTTTTGCTGGTCTGAAAAAAAAAACCAAGCTAGGAAACTGCAGAACTATCAACGCATCAGTGCAGATGATTTCCTCCTCTTGAGTCTGTGAGTCTTTGGAGTACACTTTCGATGATCATGGCATACAATGTGTGAACAGATCTGCAGACATAGCCATTTGTGGCTCCCAACAGTCAATTGGGTGGTTGGAGAGTTGTGTCTTGAGGGAAAACTCCGGTTAATTGGGGTGCCACCACTGAAGACTGTACTGTGTGTGATGTTAAGGTGGAGGAAGAGGAGCAGAGGCCACTTGATGAAGTGCTTGCCATCTACTTGAGCACATTTTCTTTCTGGCCCTCATTTAGAAAGTGTACCTCTACACGGCTGCCAAAGAAAAGGAGTGGAGTAGCCCATCCAGTAACAAAAGTTGTAAAAATGCTGCGCAATTGCTCACTGCAGCAAAACAAACCGACTTCTTATCCTTTATGTCACACCTGTCTCACAACCCTAAAAAGCTATTCAGTAATTTCTATTCTCTTTTGCATCCCCCAGCTACCCCTCCCTCTCCTCTCCTCTCAGCTGACTTTGCCTCACCACCTGTGTACTTGACACAATAACATCCCACCTCACTAGAAACCTTACCACAGTCTTCATTCCAAGCCTAACCCACTTCTTCAACCTGTCACTAACAACAGGTGTCTTCCCTCCTGATTGAAACATTCTTCTATCATACCCATCCTCAAAAAGCCCACCCTTGACCCATCCTCTGTGTCTAGCTATCGCCCCATATCATTTCAGCCCTATGCCTCCAAAGTACTGGAAAAACACATCCATTTAAAACTGTCCTCCCACCTCTCCTCTTGCTCCCTCTTTGCCAGCTTACAATCTGGCTTCAGATCACACAATTCCACTGAAACTTCCCTGAATAAAGTCACCAATGACCTACTAGCTGCCAAATGAAGGCAAGGCGAGTTTGTCCCCCTCCTCCTTCTCCTTGACCTGGCATCTGTCTTTGACACAGTGGACCATTCCCTCTTACTACAGACTTTCTGATCTGTTGAAATTACAGACTTGGTCCTTTGTTGGATCTCCTAATACCTAACAGACAGGACATTCAGTGTCTCCCAGTCACACAACATCTCATCATCTCGCCCCTATGTCTTGGTGTCCCCCAAGGTTCAGTTGTTTGACCGGACACTATGCTTAGGGCACACACTGCTTCCCTCTTAAAGGTGCCTCCCGAGTCAACCTAAGGTATCCCCAGGCTCTAGCTCTGCGAAACCTTCTATTTAAGGCTTCTCCTTCAATATAGAGATGCCTGAGCTATGTTGTTAACTTGCCTTGCATGATTGCTAGTTGTTAGGTTCCCCAAGTTCACCCATCTGCTTGTCTACCCTGTACATGTCTGCTCTTACCTGTCTGTGCGTGTCTGCTCATACCTGTCTGTGCTCTTCTGTCCATCAGCTGGTACGGATCACACCTGCACCTGCTAGTGCCCATCTGTCTAGCACCCAGTCCAGCCCGCAACTGCCAGTGCATTTTTGTTCTTCAGCCAGTCCCTTCTGCACCCGTTGTTCCAGAGTCCCTACAGTGCCTGCCTGCATTCTTCATCCCTCTTTCAGGCAGTAGCAACCTACACGCTGTTGGGGGTTATCTGCCACCTTCTGTAGGTCAGCCATGGAGTAGCAACTGGTGTCACCTCCTTGTCCCTCCTTAGGCCACAGTTTTTGCCTGTTTCCACTTATCCAAGATGGGATTTGGTAGGCCATTTAGTTATGCCCATCCAGGCTTTCAGAGGGATATGGCACAGTGGTTCCACCACATTGTTTGTTACAGTCTACATCTGCTGAGTTGGCTGCAGTGGAAGAGGTCTTGCCCCCATTATACTACTCTCTTGCCATTGATGCAACTTTGCTGCTGTCTGCCACTAATTTTCTAAATGTTGCCTGTAGCAGTAGGCCCCTGAAACCGTCAGAACTCCACTTCCTTAGAGTCAATTACCCATGTTATAATCCTTATAATTTTCTGACAATAGTAGTCTATGAAACAGGTATTTGTGCCACCTGAGTGTGGCTGAGCATGAAAGCATGTTGAGCTGTTGCATGTAATATCAGAGCTCCCAGCACAACAGGTCTACACCAATCCCTCACCCACCTTGTCTTACTTTGACGTTGTAAATGTGGGCCAGACCACGATACCTCATGCATGGCTGATTGCTGCCGTGCCATGCTACAATTTGTACTGTTGGTGAATTGAGGCCTCTTTCCTGTTGTCTGTCCCTCATTTGATGTGTTTTGTCAGCTTTTGGGGCAGTTAGAAGGTGTTGTGCATGCATTTGTTTTTGCCTCCCATTGACTGGAATGGCGTTCGGCTATGTTCAGTGAATTTTCAATGAATAAATTAGCGAACATTGCAAATTCGGTGATCGTAATCTGACCGAATATTGAAATATTCACTCATCTCTACCTGTGACTGAATTTTACCAACTTTGAGGAAAAATGCTCAGGAAACTGAACACGAATCTAAATGTGCAATGTTCGTGCCAAATTTGAAATTGGTGAACATTTTCCAAACAAGTTTGCTCATCTCTGTTTATGGAATGTAGCTCATATAAAGGCACTTTTGAGGTTTAATGACCAAGAAATTTGACATGTTAGTTACAAATCACTAACCTACCAATACAGTATAGGTAAAATACAGTATATCTTTATACCTTGCTAGCCAATAGATAGAAAAATCAGAAAAATTGAAAGGCCTCAGAGGTTGAGCCTGATGAACAGACCTGAGTAACAATAGAGGTGTTGAGACAACATCAAGCTTCAATATCATGTAGCTGCACAAATGCCAAAAGTGGGATTATTTTTATTTCCTATGCAAAAGCCAAGTAAAAGAAGGTGGCTTCAGTATCCAATGATGATCTACGTGCTTTATAATGGCATCACAAATGCAGAAACAGTAGCAACAATTTGATCCCTCAATAAAGACCAAGACTTATACTATGGGTTGAAATGTTGCTGCTGTTTCTGTATTTGTGATGCCATAATAAAGCAAGTTGATCATCATTGGATGCTGAAGGCACCGTCTATTGCTGAAGTTACCTGAGTAGTCTTGAAAGCTTGTTATTTGTTACCATGATATATATATATATATATATATATATATATATTAGTCATTTTTACATTAAAAAAATTACAAAATGGAAAATGGGCCGATGAAAATGTTTGAGCACCCTTGGAGATTTGTGTGCTCAGATAACTTTGACCAAGGTTTTAGACCTTAACTAGTCTGTTAGTGTTATTGCTTGTTCACTTTCATTGTTGGGTAAGGCCAGGTGATGCAATTTCCCATCTTTATATAAACCCAGTCTTCTCTAACCTTGCATCAAAGAACATCAAAGCCATGTGCCAAGGAATAGCAGCCATGAGTTCTTCTAAGCAGCTGCCTAGCACTCTGAAAATGAAAATGGTGGAGGCCCACAAAGCAGGAGAAAGTTATAAGAAGATAGCAAAATATTTTCAAGTTGCCATTTCCTCAGTTCGAAATGTAATTAAGAAATGGCAGTTAACAGGAACAGTGGAGGTCAAGATAAGGTCTGGAAGACCAAGCAAAATTTCAGTGGCAGCTGATTGTAGGATTGCTAGAGAGTCAAATCAGAACCCCGCTTGACTGCAAAAGATCTTCAGTAAGATTAGCAGACTCTGGAGTTGTGGTTCATTGGTACTTTTCAGAGACACCTGCACAACTATGGCCTTTATGGAAGAGTCATCCTCACTATTAAATTCAGGGTCAGAAGTATGCAAAAGAACATCTAAACAAGCCAGATGCACTTTGGAAATAAGTCCTTTTGATTGATGAGGTTAAAATGGAACTCTTTGGCCTCAATGATCAAAGGTATGTTTGGAGAAAAAAGGGCACAGAATTTCAGGAAAAGAACACCTCGCTATCCATTAATCATGGTACTGGGAACATTTCACTGGTAGAGGGAAGAATGGATTCAATGAAATTTCCCCAAATTTTTAATGCAAACATAACACGATCTGTTAAAAAAATGAAGTTGAAATGAGGATGGCTTCTACAAATGGATAATGATCCCAAGCACACGTCAAGAAGCACAACAGACTACTTCAAAAGGCACAAGCTGAAGGCTTTTCAATGGCCCTCACAGTCCCCTGACCTGAACATCATTGAAATTCTGAAAATAGCAGTGTATGGAAGATGATCCAGGAACCTCACAGAACTGGAAAAAATTTCTAAGAAGAATGGATGAAAATCCTTCAAACAAGAATTGAAAGACTCTTGGCTGGCTACAAAAGAGTTTACTTGCAAAAGGCAGTGATACTAGGTACTAACCATGCAGGGTGCCCAAACTTTTGCATCGGCCCCTTTTCCTTTTTGTAATTTTTAAAATGTAAAAATGGACAATATATATATTTTTTGCCTAAAATACAAAGGAAATATGTAATCTTTAACTTCAGCTGTTATGACTGAGTCACCGTAGGAGGCAAAAGCAGAAATACAAGCTAAGTCCAGAAAACCAGAGAAGTTGGCAACTATCAGATTGCAGACCCCTGAACCTATCAACACAACTAGCAGTAGCCGTGGGGGGTTCCTACGATGCCCTAGACCCCTCGATCACAGCCGGAGAATTAAATAGGCCTAAAGAAAGAAAGGGGAAATCTAAACTGCCCCAGAGCAGACCTCAAAGCAATAGGCAGCCCCCAACATATAATGACAGTGAAGCAAGATGAAAACACTAACACAGACAGAAAGATAGACTGAGCAAAGACGGGGCCCAAAACTACCTAGATAGGAAAGGACAGGAAGGCTGCTGTCTGCAATCTGCCAAAACCCTATCAAAAACATAAGCCAACAAGCTGATATGAAAAAGGCCCTGAAGCAGCTAGGCTTCAAAAACTAAATCAGCACTCAGGTATTTTCAGAAGACAGAGCTAAAGGAATTCAGCACACCCCAGCAGGGAATGGCAGAAATCCAGAAAAACAAAGCAAAACAAAGTCAAACCACAAATGCAAAAGGCCGAGAAGCAAACTTAGCTTTAGAGGAGCAGGAATTCAGACTGGTCTCCAAGGATCAAACAGAGAAATCACCCGCAGGGCAGAAGGGCGTCGGCAGCCTTATATCCAGTCAGTAACTCCACTCAGCCAGTCATCATCATCAGCCTCAGGTGTTTGATAATCAGGCTCACTACCTTTCTTTACCAGAAGAGGGAGTTCCTCGGGCCTCAGTAATGAAGGGGAAAATGAACTCACAACAGTACCTCCCCCTTGAGGAGGGGTCACCGAACCCTCAACTACGTAACCAGGGCGATCAGGGTGAGCCCGATGAAAGGCACGCACCAATCTTTTGGCATGAATATCAGAGGCAGAGACCCAGGAATTATCCTCCTGATCATAACCCTTCCACTTAACCAAATACTGGAGTCTCCGTCTAGCCAGACGGGAATCCAGTACTTTCTCTACCTCATATTCCATGTTACCTTCAACCAATACAGGGTCTGGAGGTGCCACCCCCGGAACAACAGGTTCAACAAACCTCTTCAACAAAGATTTATGGAACACATTATGGATTTTAAATGTGACAGGAAGAGCCAAACGAAAAGAGACCGAATTAATAATCTCCACAATCTTGTAAGGTCCAATAAATCTAGGCTTAAACTTAGGAGAAGCCACCTTCATAGCAATATTTTTTGTTGATAACCACACCATATCACCAACCTTAAACTGGGGACCAATGGTCCTATGTCGGTTGGAAAACTGCTGGGCCTTTTCCTGGGAGAGAGATAACTTATCCACCACTTGGTCTCAGATCTGGTGCATTCTCTCCACCACAGTGTCAACACCTGGGCAGGCAGAGGGCTCCACCTGCCCTGAAGAAAATCGAGGATGAAACCCAAAGTTACAAAAAAAAGGTGACATCAAAGTGGCAGAACTAGCTCTATTATTTAAAGCAAATTCGGCCAAAGGCAAAAATGAAACCCAATCATCCTGATCAGCAGAAATAAAACATCTCAAATATGACTCCAAGGTCTGGTTTGTTCTCTCTGTCTGCCCATTGGTCTGAGGGTGAAAAGCAGAGGAGAAGGACAACTGAATTCCCAGCCTGGAACAGAAAGTTCTCCAAAATCTAGACACAAACTGGACTCCTCTGTCAGATACAATGTTCTCAGGAATCCCGTGCAAACGAACCACCTGTTGTAAAAACAGGGGCACCAACTCAGAGGAAGACGGCAACTTAGGGAGTGGTACAAGATGAACCATCTTAGAGAACCTATCACAAATCACCCAAATAACAGTCATCCTCTGAGAGACAGGCATATCAGAGATGAAATCCATTGAAATATGGGTCCATGGCCTCTTGGGGACAGGCAAAGGCATCAACAACCCACTAGAGCGAGAACACGATTTAGACCGGGAGCACGTCCCACAGGACTGCACAAAATTCCTGACATCACGAGACAAGGAGGGCCACCAAAAAAACCGACTCACCAGATCTCTAGTACCAAAAATACCTGGATGACCAGCCAAAGCAGAGCAATGAACTTCAGACATCACTCTCTTCTTCCACTGGTCAGGAACATACAACTTTCCACTGGGACAACGCTCAGGTTTGTCCTCCTGGAACTCTTCCAGAGCACGTCTCAAATCGGGCGAGATGGCAGAAAGAACTACCCCTTCACCTAAGATGGTAGCAGGCTTGGTCACCACAGGAGAATCAGCAAAGAAGCTCCTAGAGAGGGCATCTGCCTTGACATTCTTCGTTCCAGGAAGAAAAGAAACCACAAAATCAAAACGTGTAAAAAACAAGGCCCACCTAGCCTGTCTAGGGTTCAAGGGCTTAGCCGACTCTAGGTAAATCAAATTCTTGTGGTCAGTGAGGACCACGACTTGATGCTTAGCTCCCTCCAACCAATGTCTCCACTCCTCAAATGCCCATTTCATGGCCAACAGTTCCCTATTCCCCACATCATAGTTACGTTCAGATGGAGAGAACTTTCGGGAAAAGAAAGCACAGGGATTCATTTTAGATGTTACAGGATCCTTTTGGGACAAAACAGCTCCTGCACCAATCTCAGAAGCATCCACCTCTACCTGGAATGGAAGTGAGACATCAGGTTGCCGCAAAACCGGGGCGGAGGTGAATCTTCGTTTCAGCTCCTGAAAGGAAGAAACAGCCTCTGGAGACCAATTTAACACATCAGCACCCTTCTTAGTCAAATCAGTCAATGGCTTGGCAATACTAGAAAATTTTGCTATAAATTTCCGATAAATATTAGCAAAACCCCAAAACTTCTGGAGGGCCTTCAAAGAAGTGGGCTGAACCCAATCATAAATGGCCTGTACCTTGGCCGGGTCCATTTCAATAGTTGACGGGGACAAAATAAATCCCAAAAAAGAAATCCTCTGTACTCCAAAAAGGCATTTAGATCCTTTGACATACAGGGAATTCTCCCTCAAGATCCGGAACACAGTCCGAATATGTTCCATATGAGAATCCCAATCCTTGGAGAAGATCAAAATATCATCCAGATAGATAATCAAAAATTCATCGACAAAATCTTGGAAAATATCGTTCATGAAGCACTGGAAGACAGAGGGGGCATTAGTGAGCCCAAAAGGCATCACCAGGTACTCAAAATGTCCCTCCGGAGTATTAAACGCCGTCTTCCATTCATCCCCATGCTTAATGCGAATAAGATTATACGCCCCCTGAGGTCAAGCTTGGTAAACCAGCAAGCACCTTTAACTCTGGAGAATAGATCAGAAATCAGGGGTAACGGATACTGATATTTAACAGTAATTTTGTTGAGGGCACGATAATCAATACAAGGTCTTAATGATCCATCCTTTTTGGCTACAAAAAAAAAACCGGCACCTAAGGGTGACGAGGATGGTCTAATATGACCCTTCTCCAACGCCTCCTTAATATAGGATCGCATAGCCTCGTGCTCGGGTACAGATAAATCGAAGAGCCGACCCTTGGGAAATTTACACCCCGGGCTCAGTTCAATTGCACAGTCATAACTCCTATGAGGAGGCAGAGACGCAGACTCATTCTCACTAAATACATCATAAAAGTCCGCCAAATAATCAGGAACATCATGCGACTGAGGAGAGGTGGAAAACACCGGAGCCTCACTAAAGGCACACCGACAACCCCAACTCACCACAGACACAGATTTCCAATCCAAAACTGGATTATGAATTTGTAACCAGGGAAACCCCAGAACAATAGTATCATGCAGATTATGCAACACCAAAAATCTGCAATTTTCTTGATGGTCTAGGGCGACCCGCATTACCACCTGGGTCCAAAACTGAGGTTTATTTTTAGCCAAAGGAGTAGCATCAATCCCCCTCAAAGTGATAGGCGTCTGCAGAGGTGTCATTGGAAATCCACAACGTTTAGCAAAATCCAAGTACATTAGGTTTAGGGCTGCTCCCGAATCCACAAAAGCCTTGGCGGAAAATGTGGACAGGGAGCAGATCAGAGTAATAGCCAGAAGAAACTTAGGTTGAACACCCCCAACAGAAAACGTGTGTGCAAAGCGTTTCTCTCGTTTAGGACAGACAGAAATAATATGCGAGGCATCTCCACAGAAAAAACACAACTTATTACGCCTTCTGAACTCCTGACGCTGCTCTCTGGAAAAAACTCTATCACATTGCATAGGTTCAGACATTTGATCTACAGGTGGCAACACCTCTTGTGCAGCTTTGCGTTCGCGCAAACGCCGATCAACCTGAATGGCTAATGACATAGAATCGTCAAGACCAGAGGGAACAGGAAATCCCACCATAGTATCTTTTACGGCTTCTGACAAACCCTTCCGAAAGAGAGCAGCCAAGGCATTATCATTCCAGGTAGTAAGTACTGCCCACTTTTGGAATTTTTGACAGTACAATTCTGCAGAATCACGACCCTGGTTCAATGCCAGCAGGGTCTTTTCAGCCTGATCAATGGCATTAGGTTCGTCATACAACAACCCCAAGGCCTGAAAAAATGCATTCACATTAGTCAGAATAGGATCATCTGGTTTCAAAGAAAACGCCCAATCCTGGGGATCGCCACGCAGCAAAGAGATGACAATTTTAACCTGCTGCGCGGAGCTCCCTGACAAGTTAGGCTTCAAGGCAAAAAATAATTTACAATTATTTTTGAAATTCAAAAATTTAGACCGATCCCCAAAAAATACATCAGCTGTAGGAATCTTTGGTTCAGCAGCATGTGAATGAGCAAGGTAGGCGGAAATCCCCCGCACTTCCGCAGCGAGCTGCTCCACACGATCAGACAATTGCTTTATCTCCATTGAGAGAAAAAAAAATTCCCCCTACGGCCTCAGAGATATAGAGGAAAAATATACACACTTTTTTTTTTTTTTACAATACTTTCCTGCTATTGAGTACCCTAGGATCTGCGGTATGGCGGGTGATTCTGTTATGAATGAGTCACCGTAGGAGGCAAAAGCAGAAATACAAGTCCAGAAAGCCAGAGAAGTTGGCAACTATCATATTGCAGACCCCTGAACCTATCAACACAACTAGCAGTAGCCGTGGGGGGTTCCTACGATGCCCTAGACCCCTCGATCACAGCCGGAGAATTAACTAGGCCTAAAGAAAGAAAGGGGAAATCTAAACTGCCCCAGAGCAGACCCCAAAGCAATAGGCAGCACCCAACATATAATAACGGTGAAGCAAGATGAAAACACTAACACAGACAGAAAGATAGACTGAGCAAAGACGGGGCCCAAAACTACCTAGATAGGAAAGGACAGGAAGGCTGCTGTCTGCAATCTGCCAAAACCCTATCAAAGACATAAGCCAACAAGCTGATATGAAAAAGGCCCTGAAGCAGCTAGGCTTCAAAAACTAAATCAGCACTCAGGTATTTTCAGAAGACAGAGCTAAAGGAATTCAGCACACCCCAGCAGGGAATGGCAGAAATCCAGAAAAACAAAGCAAAACAAAGTCAAAGCACAAATGCAAAAGGCCGAGAAGCAAACTTAGCTTTAGAGGAGCAGGAATTCAGACTCCAAGGATCCCACAGAGAAATCACCCGCAGGGCAGAAGGGTGTTGGCAGCCTTATATCCAGTCAGTAACTCCACTCAGCCAGTCATCATCATCAGCCTCAGGCGTTTGATAATCAGGCTCACTACCTTTCTTTACCAGAAGAGGGAGTTCCTCGGGCCTAAGTAATGAAGGGGAAAATGAACTCACAACATTCAGCCCTTTTAGAGAAAATTTCATTTTCAACTTGCTTAACTATTCACAACAACAGTAATTTTGACCATGGGTGCCTACACTTTTACATGCTACTGTACCTATTTACCCTACTATATATGGTATGCTGCGTGATCAGAGAGGGTCCAGCCACATTACCAATGACACAAAACTTATATGTTAAAAAGTCTAATATTCACAAACCACACTATAAGTAACAGAATAGCAGAACACAATTCAATGAACTCACAGTTTAGAAAAACAAAATGGAAGATGTGTCCTACTCTTTACACTCTTTACGAAATCTGAACAGAAATATGTAATATACTGTAAGTTCTTAAAATAGCCCACAAGCTGTATTTGTTGGTCCTCACATGTCTGACTGACACATCATTTAGAGTTTCATATCATGCCACACTGTCATCTAACAGTGCATGCAGGTATCTCAGTCATACAGTATGTATTTCTCTATAGAACAAGTGCTTATTAAAATTCACCCCTTCCTGAGCATTTGATGTTACAAACAGAAAACAAAAATGTTTTCTTTCCATATAGCTAGTTCACAGATTCTACCTGCATCTCTAGTTTTCATTTGTATAACCTGCCAAGTGCCCGGTCTGATGTGTGCCCCAGCAGGCAGCTATCAGCCTGCCACCAGAAGGTCAGAGTGATCTATCTTTGATCTATCTTGTCAACATCAATCCTTTCTGGTCTGTCCATTCTTGAGAGGTGCTGTAGTTCAGGCTGGGCTGCCTTGTCTCTTGGGAATAGTGGTTTTATGTCCTTGCCCTCACTTTTTTTTTCTTCAGTTATCTGATCCATAAAAATGTTTTATTTGCTATTTCAAAATTTTGTCTTAAACTGAATTAACAATTAAAATCCCATATACTGTTTTATTAAAGATATGATTTTTTTAAATAATGATCCTTTAAATCTGTTTTATCTTTCATTTTCTTTACACTAAGTTTTAAAATAATAATATTTTAATGCAACTAATTTTTTATAATTCCAGACAGTTTGTTATTGCATGTCTTTATTATACCTATATTTGTTTGATGGCAGCGAGATCCCCTAATTCAAGGGTCTTAGGAACAGCATCATGTTGAAATGAGATTGCCGGAACTGATCAGCCCATTTAAAAACCCTTAAATAATAAGAATTTTTTTATAGCAGTGTGTTAGAGGGCTAACCACTCTCTTTGATGTGGGCTCCAGCGGTGAGCCCACATCTTTCCCGGCACGTCAGCGGTTTTGAACAGCTGACATGTTCCTGAAACAGCCACGGGTGGAATCACGATCCATCCATGGCTATTAACCTTTTAAATGCAGCTGTCAAACTCTGAGAGTGGTACTTAACATGCAATTCCGGCAATTATGCCGGTAAACCTCTTATCGGTGACCCCTGACACGTGATCGCCGGTGGTCGGCGTTCATAGCAATTAAGGTATTCTGCTACATAAAGATGATCTGATCATCGCCTGTATATAACAGAGCTGACTGATTATGGCAGCTTCTAGTCTCCCATGGAAACTATTGAAGCATGCCAAATGTGAAAAAAAAAAGTTTTTAAAAATATAATTTTTTTTGACAAAAATAAATGTTCAAATCACCCCCCTTTCGTCCCATTCAAAATAAAACAATAAAAAAAGAAACATACCCATATTAGGTATCGCCGTGTTCAGAATCGCCTGATCTATCAATAAAAAAAAGATTAACCTGATCGCTAAACGGCGTAGCAAGGAAAAAAGTCAAAATGCCAGAATTACTTTTTTTGGTCGCGCAACATTGCTTTAAAATAACGGGTGATCAAAAGATTGTATCTGCACCAAAATGGTATAATTAAAAATGTCAGCTCGGCACGCAAAAAAAAAGCCCTTACCCAACCCGAGATTACGAAAAATGGAGACACTACGGGTATCTCAAAATCGCACAATTTTTTTTTCTTTTATCAAAGTTTGGACTTTTTTTCACCACTTAGATAAAAAAAGAACCTAGACATGTTTGCTGTCTATGAACTCGTAATGACCTGGAGAATCATAATGGCAGGTCAGTTTTAGCATTTAGTGAACCTAGTAAAAAAGCAAAACAAAAAACAACTGTGAGATTGCACTCTTTTGCAATTTCACAGCACTTGGAATTTTTCTCCTATTTTCAAGTACATGATATGTTAAAACCAATGGTGTCGTTCAAAAGTACAACTTGTCCCGTAAAACACAAGCCCTCATATGACCATATTGACGAAAAAGTAAAAACGTTATGGCTCTGGGAAGAAGGGGAGCAAAACCGAAAATAACTCTGGTCATGAAGGGGTTAAATATGAAGCAACCCTTAATTACCCCCTAGGGTTAATTTATGTTGTATGAATATAACTTTAAGAAATATTTATTGGTGCTTCTTGCATTCATTTCAAATTGTATGTAGGTTAAGAGGTAGCAACTTTTCTCATTAGCAAGTTCCCAATTTTCTTTTTAGTTTGACAGAGGTTCCCGAGGTTACTGCCTACTCTGACTGCTCCTCTTCACTGCCCTATTTTCAGCCAAGGAAAATTTAGGAATAGCAATGCAGTGTCCAGTTTACAGGAAACCGTTGAAAGTACTGCAACCAACTAGAACCCTATTTAAGGAATTAATGGAGGTTTAACGATGGGAAATCAACGATCATATCCTAGACATATGCTAACACTGTTTTATTATTATTTTTTAATTATGTGCTCTTCAACATTAAACTTGCAACAACAAGATGGAGAAATTGGGGAAATATGAAAATCATTGGATCAACAGGCATGTTAATTAGAGATGAGCAAATCTTTATAAACTTTAATTCACAGGTAATGCCAAATTTTCCCCCCAAAATTTGGTTTACGAGGAATAAATTTGTTCAGGTCCAGTAATTTAAAAGCCTCTAATTGCTTGAAAAATATGTAGGAACGTTGCGACTTGCAATTGGAGTCAATTGACCACGTTTTGAGCTCTGTAATGTACACACAGCTGTCTTAATGTCCAACTATCTTCAGCCTATTTGGATATGAGAAAACAGATGGTATCCAACAGGACGTTTAACATGACACTTTAGTATCAGATTTTTTAGGCTGCCTAAATTGTATAAACGGTCTAAGGGTATGTGCACACTTGCAGATTAGCCTGCGGATTTTTCAGCACAAAATATGGAACTCTAGGCAGAAAACACAGGGCAAAACGCTTGCGGATTCCATGCAAAATTGATGTGGATTTCTTGTGGATTGTAATGCGTTTTTGCTGTGCGGATTTGTTAGGTGGTACTGGCAATGGATTTGGTGTGTGAATTTTCTCCTTTGTGCTTCTGGAGGAGAGAGAGAGACTAGAAGCTAGACTAAAAATCGCAGCTGCGGATCCGCAAAAAGAATTGACATGCTGCGGAAAAAAACACACTGTATTTCTGCACAGATTTTTCCACATCATGTGCACAGCAATTCTTAATTTACCATTGACTAACATTGGCTGTGCACTACACTGTGGATTTGATGCAATTCCATGTGTCCAAAATCGCTGCAAATCCGCATCAAAATCCGCAACGTATGCACATAGCCTAAACGTCATCCGTTTGGCTGGGTGGGTAGATTCATTCATTGATACTGTTTATAGACAGGTGGTGCAAATGTTAGAAGCCAAGGAAACTTCACATGGTTGGGTGAAACTTTAGTCCCTGTTTGGGGAGTATAAAGAGCTTTACATTTTGCTAAGAAAAAAAGTAGTAGATTTTTCATAAGACATCCAAAAATTAGACAAAGCAGATGTAATATATTGTTTTGAATGGGAAGAAGTTGTGGTGGCTCAACTAAAAGTAAAAAAGTATCCTTTTTTGGCGTCCTCAATAGAGTTGAGCGAATTTGTTCAGGTTCCCTCTTATTCGGCAAGCTATAGCGCTTACCGAATAAGCTGCAGAGGGAACCCGGCTTCCTGGATCGTGTCAGCTGAACAGTCTGTTGGGCTCTCAATGCATTTGCTGTGACTGTCACACAGCTGTGACACATGCAGCTGCAGTGCCAATCAGCTGTTCAGCCGGAGCAATCCAGAAAGCTGGGTTCTCGCTGTAGCTCTTCTGACTATAGCCAACACATTTCCTTGTATAATGCAAAAGACATAGTGCACTATTAAGTTTAGGATGTAGGCCATGTATTGAAAGTGGGTTATTTTACATGACCATAAGGCAGACAGTGTTCTGGGCACTGTTGCACATGACAATCCAAAGTTGCAGTCCATGAGGAACCAGTCAAGGGGTGAGTTGCACTGCAGCAACTCTTCCACTATGTGGCTTATCTTACCCATGCATTCAATCTGTGAAACTGCTTGGTAGCTCTTTGCTGCTTGTTGGAGATGAGATCATGTCAGTTGGGATAGACCTCAACTCCTTGTCACCCGTGGCTGTTTCCCATTTTTTATTCAACACAATCATTATCATCACCATCATCTTCATCCATGATTCAGCTGACTCGACCAATGCCCCTGTGTGTGAAATAGACAGTGCTACTTGCCCCCCAATTGATTCCCACCCTAAGATTTGCCCTGGTTCAGAGTGCTACTACCATGGACAGTGCTCCTACCACCTCAGCACACTGAGGCTGCAACACAGATTGAAATTAGAATCATGTTGTCCATTTCCTCCAACACCATGTCGTCCAAGAACAATGAGCTGACTGTTCAAATTTTCTATAATATTAACTTGAAGAAGTTTTTCTGGTGTAGTATCTTCTTTAGCCTCTAAGGTGCTGTGGTTTAATGGAATTTGGAGCAGAATAGAAACAGGTATCATTGAAAGATTGGAATTCCGCTCTGTATAACATTAACTGTTATGTTGCCGATGAGGTTGACTGAACAGAATGCTGACTACAGCTGATAGTGTTGTCGTTAGAGGCTATATCAACCTTCTCTGATTGAAAAAAGCAATGGGACAAGTACTCGATTACACTTTCTGCTTCTTTCCTACTATAGGGCTTGCTAGAGTTTGCAAAGAAGGCCAAATGTGACTTGCATTTGCATACTACCACTGCAGGATTGGTTGCTGTCAGCACTACCGGAGTTTTTTGAGCTACTGCTAGCAACAACCAAATTGTTATCCATTGTATTAGGTTTTTTTCCTACCTTTCCGTCTGTTCATCCCATGTTTGGGTTTGGTATATATTTGGGACAAAAATATAATGCTTAATTTGTTTATAAACTTCGTTAACAAACGTTTGTTGAAAATTCTGCCACCCCTGACAAAAAAAATAACCTAAATAAGGAGGTCACTATAGAAATATGTTCATGGATAGTAATAGCAGCAACAGCCAGTATTATTGCTGTGGTGTCTACATTTGTTAAATGCAGCTAGACCAACGGTTGAAAACCTTAACCACTTGTTTTCTTTTCTGTTTTAATTCTTTATATTTTTTATAAATATTGACATTCAGCCAAAATAAAAAGCAATGTAATGAATCCTAAAATGTTAGACTGCAAAGTTGCTCCATATAGGTTCACAAATGGTAACAAAAATGGGGCAACAACAGCAATATTTTCAAGGGGTGTATGGTGTCTAGAGTAGACAATTAAAACTGGCTTTGCAAAGATAAAGATACCTTTTAGATGAAATGTGTAAAAATTTAAATAGGCAACATCCCTCTACAAAATAAGATGGGACCAGAAAATATACTTCAAATAGCTTCCCACAAGCAACCAAGTGCAATTGGTCAAGGTATTCAAGTGGTGTGTACACTTTTGGTGGGAAAAAAACTTTTACTGTAGTTTTAGTTTCATGGTCATGTAGTTTTCTGAGACAGCTGTATACTTCACTAAGGATACACTGAGACTGTTGAATGCATCACACAGAAGGTACTGAGACTGGTGCATATACATCACATAGGATGCCCTGAGACTCTCATGTACACATCACTTAACATACATTGTGAGTGCTGTATACACATCACATAAAATAAAATAAGAATGCTAAATACACCGCGTAGGAGGAATTGAGACTGCTGTAACCATCAAATAGAAGGCAGTGAGTCTGTTGCAAAATCACATAGAATATACTGAGTTTGCTGTATACATCACATAAATTACACTAAATCAACAGCCGCGGAGACACCATCACATGTTTCTCAACGCAAGCAATGACTAGCCAGGTCTTTCCCCGGGAAGGAACAACCACGGGAAAGGCAGTCTCCAATGAAGGAAACCACCTATGCCAAAACATGGTATCCATCCACAAACAGCTGTTTCGGGGTATTGCCCCTCATCAGTGTGGAGTAGGAAACTGGCTAGTAGGAGCAATGCCTAGTGAAAGGCTATGAACATAAGGATGAGTGACCTCATGGAGATCAACATCCAACACTGTGGAGACACCATCACATGTTTCTCAACGCAGTGATCTAGAGCAATGCCCCCATCCCTTATGGGAAATATGCAAAAGCATGTAAATCAACAGCCGCGGAGACACCATCACATGTTTCTCAACGCAAGCAATGACTAGCCAGGTCTTTCCCCGGGAAGGAACAACCACAGGAAGGGCAGTCTCCAATGAAGGAAACCACCTATGCCAAAACATGGTATCCATCCACAAACAGCTGTTTCGGGGTATTGCCCCTCATCAGTGTGGAGTAGGAAACTGGCTAGTAGGAGCAATGCCTAGTGAAAGGCTATGAACATAAGGATGAGTGACCTCATGGAGATCAACATCCAACACTGTGGAGACACCATCACATGTTTCTCAACGCAGTGATCTAGAGCAATGCCCCCATCCCTTATGGGAAATATGCAAAAGCATGTAAATCAACAGCCGCGGAGACACCATCACATGTTTCTCAACGCAAGCAATGACTAGCCAGGTCTTTCCCCGGGAAGGAACAACCACGGGAAGGGCAGTCTCCAATGAAGGAAACCACCTATGCCAAAACATGGTATCCATCCACAAACAGCTGTTTCGGGGTATTGCCCCTCATCAGTGTGGAGTAGGAAACTGGCTAGTAGGAGCAATGCCTAGTGAAAGGCTATGAACATAAGGATGAGTGACCTCATGGAGATCAACATCCAACACTGCGGAGACACCATCACATGTTTCTCAACGCAGTGATCTAGAGCAATGCCTCCATCCCTTATGGGAAATATGCAAAAGCATGTAAATCAACAGCCGCGGAGACACCATCACATGTTTCTCAACGCAAGCAATGACTAGCCAGGTCTTTCCCCGGGAAGGAACAACCACGGGAAGGGCAGTCTCCAATGAAGGAAACCACCTATGCCAAAACATGGTATCCATCCACAAACAGCTGTTTCGGGGTATTGCCCCTCATCAGTGTGGAGTAGGAAACTGGCTAGTAGGAGCAATGCCTAGTGAAAGGCTATGAACATAGCATTGCTCCTACTAGCCAGTTTCCTACTCCACACTGATGAGGGGCAATACCCCGAAACAGCTGTTTGTGGATGGATACCATGTTTTGGCATAGGTGGTTTCCTTCATTGGAGACTGCCCTTCCCGTGGTTGTTCCTTCCCGGGGAAAGACCTGGCTAGTCATTGCTTGCGTTGAGAAACATGTGATGGTGTCTCCGCGGCTGTTGATTTACATGCTTTTGCATATTTCCCATAAGGGATGGGGGCATTGCTCTAGATCACTGCGTTGAGAAACATGTGATGGTGTCTCCGCAGTGTTGGATGTTGATCTCCATGAGGTCACTCATCCTTATGTTCATAGCCTTTCACTAGGCATTGCTCCTACTAGCCAGTTTCCTACTCCACACTGATGAGGGGCAATACCCCGAAACAGCTGTTTGTGGATGGATACCATGTTTTGGCATAGGTGGTTTCCTTCATTGGAGACTGCCCTTCCCGTGGTTGTTCCTTCCCAGGGAAAGACCTGGCTAGTCATTGCTTGCGTTGAGAAACATGTGATGGTGTCTCCGCGGCTGTTGATTTACATGCTTTTGCATATTTCCCATAAGGGATGGGGGCATTGCTCTAGATCACTGCGTTGAGAAACATGTGATGGTGTCTCCGCAGTGTTGGATGTTGATCTCCATGAGGTCACTCATCCTTATGTTCATAGCCTTTCACTAGGCATTGCTCCTACTAGCCAGTTTCCTGCTCCACACTGATGAGGGGCAATACCCTGAAACAGCTGTTTGTGGATGGATACCATGTTTTGGCATAGGTGGTTTCCTTCATTGGAGACTGCCCTTCCCGTGGTTGTTCCTTCCCGGGGAAAGACCTGGCTAGTCATTGCTTGCGTTGAGAAACATGTGATGGTGTCTCCGCGGCTGTTGATTTACATGCTTTTGCATATTTCCCATAAGGGATGGGGGCATTGCTCTAGATCACTGCGTTGAGAAACTTGTGATGGTGTCTCCGCAGTGTTGGATGTTGATCTCCATGAGGTCACTCATCCTTATGTTCATAAATTACACTAAAACTGCTGTATGCACATCCCATGGAATACACTGAACTACTGTATAAACATGATATAGGAGACACAGACTGTTCTATATACATTGCATAGTATAAACTGACTTCTGCATATACATCATATAAGAGACACTGAGACTTTGCTGTGTACATCACATAGGAGACACGGAGACTATGATGTATTCATCATATTGGAGACTGAAACTTTGCTGTACAAATTCCATAGATTACACTGAGACTACTGTATATACAGTTGAAACCAGAAGTTTACATACACTGTATAAAAAGACACAGATGCATGTTTGTCTCGATATCTGACATGAAATCAGAATAAACCTTTGCCATTTTATGTCAATTAGGATTACCATAATTATTAATATTTACCAAATGCCAGAATAATGAAAGAGAGAGAATGTTTTAAGGTATTTTTACTATTTACTGCAAAGTCAAAAGTCAAAAGTTTACATATAGGGATGAGCGAGTACATGTGTTAGGATTCGGTACTCGGCGAGTAATACTGTAATCGCGGTACTCGAATCCTGGTGAGTATTTCACTACTCGCCTCACAATATTCGGCAGAGCCCGCACAGTCCCCGCACAGCCCAGCACAGTCCCCGCTCAAAGAAGAGGGAGCAAAATTGTCTGAATCAATGACGGGCACCATGTCGCGTTTGAAATCCCTTGATGTACCTAAACAGTGGAAAGCCCCAATTCTAACATCAACCCTAACACAGCCCTAATCCCAACCCTAACTCCAACACATCCCTAACCCTAATCCCAACCCTAACCATAACCGTAATCTCAACCCTAATCCCAACACCACCCTAACCCAAACACCGCGACCCTAACCCCAACATAACCCTAATCCCAACCCTAACCCTAGCCCCAACCCCAACCCTAACCCTAGCCCCAACCCTAACCCTAGCCCAACCCTAACACTAGCTCTAACCCCAACCCTAACCCTAGCCCCAACCCTAGCCTAACTCTAACCCGAGCTTTAACCCCTTCATGACAAGTAACACAGCGTATATGCGTTATGAATGTCGGTGCCATTCTGACCAATGACGCATACCCTGTGTCATGACTTCAAAGTCCCCCTGCAGGTCGGGTGACCTAGGTCACTGAAAGATCACCCAACCCGCAGATACAGGGGGCTTTGTACTTCACCACGGGGGTCGTGGCTTCACCCCCACGTGGCTACAATCGCTCTGATTGACTGTTAAAAATGAAACAGCCAATCAGAGCGATAGTAATATTTCATCAATGAAAACTGATGAAATATTACCATACAGCCATGTCCAATGCTGCTGCAGCATCGGACATGGCTGGTGACACGGATCCGACCCCCCACCCGTTAACGATGTGCCGCCGCTGTCATCATCTGCTCCCCGCCTTTTCTCCACTCCCCTGCCTTCCGATCGCCCCCTCCCACCCCCCGGTAGTCACCGAGTGTCGCTATGGCTCCCGGTGTCCCGCGGTCCCGGACCATGGGCGCGTGCGCCCGCCAATTTCCAATATGGCGGCGCCCATGGTTCGGGACAGCGGGACACCGGTAGCCATAGCGACACTCGGTGCAATTTCCTTTCATTCATTTTGATCACTGTTTTAAGCTCTCACAGTGATCAAAATAGAATGAAAAGTAAATAAACCCCCCGTTTATCACCCCCATAGGCATGAACAACTAATAAAATAAAGAAATTATTTTCATTTTTCCAAGAGGGTTAGGGTTGGAAAGAGGGTTAGGGTTAGGATTGGAAATAGGGTTAGAGTTGGAAATAGGGTTAGGGTTGGAAAGAGGGTTAGGGTTGGAATTAGGGTTAGGGTTGGAATTAGGGTTAGGGTGGAATTAGGGTTAGGGTTGGAATTAGGGTTAGGGTTGGAATTAGAGTTAGAATTAGGGTTAGGGTTGGAATTAGGGCTAGGGTTGGAATTAGGGTTAGGCTTGTGGTTAGGGTTATGGTTAGGGTTGGGATTAGGGTTTGGGGTGTGTTGGGGTTAGGGTTATGGCTAGGGTTGGGATTAGGGTTAGGGCTGTGGTTAGGGGTGTGTTAGGGTTAGGGTTGAAGTTAGAATTGAGGGGTTTCCACTGTTTAGGCACATCACGGGGGTCTCCAAACGCGACATGGTGCAACCATTAATTCCAGACAATTTCGCGTTCAAAAAGTCAAACAGTGCTCACTCCCTTCCAAGCTCCGACTTGTGCCCAAACAGAGGTTTACCCCAACATATGGGGTATCAGCGTACTCAGGAAAAATTGCACAACAGCTTTGGGGGTCTAATTTCTCCTGGTACCCTTGGGAAAATAAAAAATTGGGGGCTAAAATATTATTTTTGTGGAAAAAAATTTTTTTTTAATTTTCACATCTCTGCATTATAAACTTCTGTGAAGCACTTGGGGGTTCAAAGTGCTCACCAGGTATCTAGATAAGTTCCTTGGGGGGTCTAGTTTCCTAAATGGGTTCACATGTGGGGGGTTTCTATTGTTTAGGCACATCAGGGGCTCTGCAAACGTAACGGCGACCGCAGACCATTCCATCAAAGTCTGCATTTCAAAACGTCACTACTTCCATTCCGAGCCCTTACGTGTGCCCAAAAAATGGTTCCCCCCATATATGGGGTATCAGCGTACTCAGGATAAACTGGACAACAACTTTTGGGGTCCAATTTATCCAGGTACCCTTGTGAAAAAAAAATTGCTGGCTAGAAATTATTTTTTTGAGGAAAAAAAATTATTTTTTATTTTCACGGCTCTGCGTTATAAACTTCTGTGAAGCACTTGGGGGTTCAAGGTGCTCACCACACATCTAGATAAGTTCCTTGGGGGGTCTAGTTTCCAAAATGGGGTCACTTGTGGGCAGGTTCCACAGTTTAGGTATGTCAGGGGCTCTGCAAATATAACATGATGCCCGCAGACCATTCCATCAAAGTCAGCATTTCATAATGTCACTACTTCCCTTCCGAGCCCTGACGTGTACCCAAACAGTGGCCCCCACCAACATACAGGGTACCAGCGTACTCAGGACAAACTGGACAACAACTTTTGGGGTCCATTTTACCCTGTTACCCTTGTGAAAAAAAAATTGCTGGCTAAAAATCATTTTTTTTGAGGAAAAAATTTTTTTTTATTTTCACGGCTCTGCGTTATAAACTTCTGTGAAGCGCTTAGGGGTTCAAGGTGCTCACCACACATCTAGGTAAGTTCCTTGTGGGGTCTAGTTTCCAAAATTGGGTCACTTGTGGGGGGTTCCACAGTTTAGGTACATCAGGGGCTCTGCAAATATAACATGATGCCCGCAGACCATTCCATCAAAGTCAGCATTTCATAATGTCACTACTTCCCTTCCAAGCCCCAACGTGTACCCAAACAGTGGTCTCCACCCACATATGGGGTACCAGCGTACTCAGGACAAACTGGACAATAACTTTTGGGGTCCAATTCATCCTGCTACCTTTGGGAAAATAAAAATTTGCGCACTAAAAAATAATTTTTTGAGGAAAAAAAATATTTTTTATTTTCACGGCTCTGCGTTATAAACTTTTGTGAAGCACTTGGGGGTTCAAAGTGCTCACTATGCATCTAGATAAGTTCCTTAGGGGGTCTAGTTTCCAAAATGGGGTCATTTGTGGGGGAGCTCCAATGTTTAGGTACACAGGGGCTCTCCAAACACGACATGGTGTCCGCTAATGATTAGAAGTAATTTGCATTTCAAAAAGTAAAATGGTGCTCCTTCCCTTCTGAGCCCTGCCGTGCGCCCAAACAGTGGTTCCCCCCACATAAGGGGTACCAGCGTACTCAGGACCAACTGTACAACAACTTTTGTGGTCCAATTTCTCCTGTTAGCCTTGTAAAAATTAAAAATAGCGTGCTAAAAAATCATTTTTGAGGAAAAAAAATTATTTTTTATTTTCACTGCTCTGTGCTATAAACTTTTGTGAAGCACTTGGGGGTTCAAAGTGCTCACTACACATCTAGATAAGTTCCATAAGGGGTTTAGTTTCCAAAATTGGGTCACTTGTGGGGGAGCTCCAATGTTTAGGTGCACAGGGGCTCTCCAAATGCGACATGGTGTCCGATAACGATTGGAGCTAATTTTCCATTCAAATAGTCAAATGGTGCTCCTTCCCTTCCGGACCCTGCCATACACCCAAACAGTGGTTTATGTCCACATATGAGGTATCGGTGTACTCAGGAGAAATTGCTCAACAAATTTTAGGATCCATTTTATCCTGTTGCCCATGTGAAAATGAAAAAACTGAGGCTAAAAGAAAATTTTTGTGAAAAAAGTACTTTTTTTTACAGATCAATTTGTGAAGCACCTGGGGGTTCAAAGTGATCATTATGCATCTAGATAAGTTCCTTGGGGGGTCTAGTTTCCAAAATGGGGTCACAATTAAAAATAGCGTGCTAAAAAATCATTTTTGAGGAAAAAAATTATTTTTTATTTTTACTGCTCTGTGATATAAACTTTTGTGAAGTACTTAGGGGTTCAAAGTGCTCACTACACATCTAGATAAGTTCCATAAGGGGTCTAGTTTCCAAAATGGGGTCAGTTGTGGGGGAGCTCCAATGTTTATGCACACAGGGGCTCTACAAACGTGACATGGCAACCGCTAAATATTCCAGCATATTTTCCATTCAAAAAGTCAAATGGCGCTCCTTCCCTTCTGAGCCCTGCTCAGCGTATATGCGTTATGAATGTCGGTGCCATTCTGACTAATGACGCATACCCTGTGTCATGACTTCAAAGTCCCCCTGCAGGTCGGGTGACCTAGGTCACTGAAAGATCACCCAACCCGCAGATACAGGGGGCTTTGTACTTCACCACGGGGGTCGTGGCTTCACCCCCACGTGGCTACAATCGCTCTGATTGACTGTTAAAAATGAAACAGCCAATCAGAGCGATAGTAATATTTCATCAATGAAAACTGATGAAATATTACCATACAGCCATGTCCAATGCTGCTGCAGCATCGGACATGGCTGGTGACACGGATCCGACCCCCCACCCGTTAACGATGTGCCGCCGCTGTCATCATCTGCTCCCCGCCTTTTCTCCACTCCCCTGCCTTCCGATCGCCCCCTCCCACCCCCCGGTAGTCACCGAGTGTCGCTATGGCTCCCGGTGTCCCGCGGTCCCGGACCATGGGCGCGTGCGCCCGCCAATTTCCAATATGGCGGCGCCCATGGTTCGGGACAGCGGGACACCGGTAGCCATAGCGACACTCGGTGCAATTTCCTTTCATTCATTTTGATCACTGTTTTAAGCTCTCACAGTGATCAAAATAGAATGAAAAGTAAATAAACCCCCCGTTTATCACCCCCATAGGCATGAACAACTAATAAAATAAAGAAATTATTTTCATTTTTCCAAGAGGGTTAGGGTTGGAAAGAGGGTTAGGGTTAGGATTGGAAATAGGGTTAGAGTTGGAAATAGGGTTAGGGTTGGAAAGAGGGTTAGGGTTGGAATTAGGGTTAGGGTTGGAATTAGGGTTAGGGTGGAATTAGGGTTAGGGTTGGAATTAGGGTTAGGGTTGGAATTAGAGTTAGAATTAGGGTTAGGGTTGGAATTAGGGCTAGGGTTGGAATTAGGGTTAGGCTTGTGGTTAGGGTTATGGTTAGGGTTGGGATTAGGGTTTGGGGTGTGTTGGGGTTAGGGTTATGGCTAGGGTTGGGATTAGGGTTAGGGCTGTGGTTAGGGGTGTGTTAGGGTTAGGGTTGAAGTTAGAATTGAGGGGTTTCCACTGTTTAGGCACATCACGGGGGTCTCCAAACGCGACATGGTGCAACCATTAATTCCAGACAATTTTGCGTTCAAAAAGTCAAACAGTGCTCACTCCCTTCCAAGCTCCGACTTGTGCCCAAACAGAGGTTTACCCCAACATATCGGGTATCAGCGTACTCAGGAAAAATTGCACAACAGCTTTGGGGGTCTAATTTCTCCTGGTACCCTTGGGAAAATAAAAAATTGGGGGCTAAAATATTATTTTTGTGGAAAAAATTTTTTTTTTAATTTTCACATCTCTGCATTATAAACTTCTGTGAAGCACTTGGGGGTTCAAAGTGCTCACCAGGTATCTAGATAAGTTCCTTGGGGGGTCTAGTTTCCTAAATGGGTTCACATGTGGGGGGTTTCTATTGTTTAGGCACATCAGGGGCTCTGCAAACGTAACGACGACCGCAGACCATTCCATCAAAGTCTGCATTTCAAAACGTCACTACTTCCATTCCGAGCCCTTACGTGTGCCCAAAAAATGGTTCCCCCCATATATGGGGTATCAGCGTACTCAGGATAAACTGGACAACAACTTTTGGGGTCCAATTTATCCAGGTACCCTTGTGAAAAAAAAATTGCTGGCTAGAAATTATTTTTTTGAGGAAAAAAAATTATTTTTTATTTTCACGGCTCTGCGTTATAAACTTCTGTGAAGCACTTGGGGGTTCAAGGTGCTCACCACACATCTAGATAAGTTCCTTGGGGGGTCTAGTTTCCAAAATGGGGTCACTTGTGGGCAGGTTCCACAGTTTAGGTATGTCAGGGGCTCTGCAAATATAACATGATGCCCGCAGACCATTCCATCAAAGTCAGCATTTCATAATGTCACTACTTCCCTTCCGAGCCCTGACGTGTACCCAAACAGTGGCCCCCACCAACATACAGGGTACCAGCGTACTCAGGACAAACTGGACAACAACTTTTGGGGTCCATTTTACCCTGTTACCCTTGTGAAAAAAAAATTGCTGGCTAAAAATCATTTTTTTTGAGGAAAAAATTTTTTTTTATTTTCACGGCTCTGCGTTATAAACTTCTGTGAAGTGCTTAGGGGTTCAAGGTGCTCACCACACATCTAGGTAAGTTCCTTGTGGGGTCTAGTTTCCAAAATTGGGTCACTTGTGGGGGGTTCCACAGTTTAGGTACATCAGGGGCTCTGCAAATATAACATGATGCCCGCAGACCATTCCATCAAAGTCAGCATTTCATAATGTCACTACTTCCCTTCCAAGCCCCAACGTGTACCCAAACAGTGGTCTCCACCCACATATGGGGTACCAGCGTACTCAGGACAAACTGGACAATAACTTTTGGGGTCCAATTCATCCTGCTACCTTTGGGAAAATAAAAATTTGCGCACTAAAAAATAATTTTTTGAGGAAAAAAATATTTTTTATTTTCACGGCTCTGCGTTATAAACTTTTGTGAAGCACTTGGGGGTTCAAAGTGCTCACTATGCATCTAGATAAGTTCCTTAGGGGGTCTAGTTTCCAAAATGGGGTCATTTGTGGGGGAGCTCCAATGTTTAGGTACACAGGGGCTCTCCAAACACGACATGGTGTCCGCTAATGATTAGAAGTAATTTGCTTTTCAAAAAGTAAAATGGTGCTCCTTCCCTTCTGAGCCCTGCCGTGCGCCCAAACAGTGGTTCCCCCCACATAAGGGGTACCAGCGTACTCAGGACCAACTGTACAACAACTTTTGTGGTCCAATTTCTCCTGTTAGCCTTGTAAAAATTAAAAATAGCGTGCTAAAAAATCATTTTTGAGGAAAAAAAAATATTTTTTATTTTCACTGCTCTGTGCTATAAACTTTTGTGAAGCACTTGGGGGTTCAAAGTGCTCACTACACATCTAGATAAGTTCCATAAGGGGTTTAGTTTCCAAAATTGGGTCACTTGTGGGGGAGCTCCAATGTTTAGGTGCACAGGGGCTCTCCAAATGCGACATGGTGTCCGATAACGATTGGAGCTAATTTTCCATTCAAATAGTCAAATGGTGCTCCTTCCCTTCCGGACCCTGCCATACACCCAAACAGTGGTTTATGTCCACATATGAGGTATCGGTGTACTCAGGAGAAATTGCTCAACAAATTTTAGGATCCATTTTATCCTGTTGCCCATGTGAAAATGAAAAAACTGAGGCTAAAAGAAAATTTTTGTGAAAAAAGTACTTTTTTTTACAGATCAATTTGTGAAGCACCTGGGGGTTCAAAGTGATCATTATGCATCTAGATAAGTTCCTTGGGGGGTCTAGTTTCCAAAATGGGGTCACAATTAAAAATAGCGTGCTAAAAAATCATTTTTGAGGAAAAAAATTATTTTTTATTTTTACTGCTCTGTGATATAAACTTTTGTGAAGTACTTAGGGGTTCAAAGTGCTCACTACACATCTAGATAAGTTCCATAAGGGGTCTAGTTTCCAAAATGGGGTCAGTTGTGGGGGAGCTCCAATGTTTATGCACACAGGGGCTCTACAAACGTGACATGGCAACCGCTAAATATTCCAGCATATTTTCCATTCAAAAAGTCAAATGGCGCTCCTTCCCTTCTGAGCCCTGCTGTGTGCCCAAACAGTGGTTTATGACCACATGTGAGGTATCGGTGTACTCAGGATAAATTGCACAACAAATTTTAGGATCCATTTTATCCTGAAAATTTTTGTTGGAAAAATTAAAATGTCCATTTTTTCTTTCCACGTTGCTTTAGTTCCTGTGAAACACCTGAAGGGTTAATAATCTTCTTGAATGCAGCTTTGAGTAGCTTGAGGGGTGCAGTTTTTAGAATGGTGTCACTTTTGGGTATTTTTTGCCATATAGACCCCTCAAAGTGACTTCAAATGTGAGGTGGTCCCTAAAAAAATGGTTTTGTAAATTTTGTTGTAAAAATGAGAAATTGCTGGTCAACTTTTAACCCTTTTAACTTCCTAACAAAAAAAATTTTGTTTCCAAAATTGTGCTGATGTAAAGTAGACATGTGGGAAATGTTATTTAGTAACTATTTTGTGTCACATAACTCTCTGGTTTAACAGAATAAAAATTAAAAATTTGAAAATTGTGAAATTTTCTAAATTTTCGCCAAATTTCTGATTTTTTCACAAATAAATGCAAAAATTATCGACCTAAATTTACCACTAACATGAAGCCCAATATGTCACGAAAAAATATTCTCAGAATCGCTAGGATCGGCTGAAGCGTTCCTGAGTTATTACCTCATAAAGGGACACTGGTCAGAATTGCAAAAAATGGCCTGGTCATTAAGGTCAAAATAGCTTTGGTCATGAAGGGGTTAACCCTAGCCCCAACCCTAACCCTAGCCCAAACCTAGCTCTAACCCCAACCCTAGCCCCAAATCTAATCCTAATGGAAAGACGGAAAAAATATATTTTTTATTTTTATTATTTTTACTTAACTAAGAGGGTGATAAAGGGGGGTTTGATTTACTTTTTTTTAAAATTTGCTCAGTGGGATAGGGTCTATCACAGTGCTCAAAATGAACCAATAGAAGAAATCTATTGTTGCCGCGTGTTGGCAGGCAGATCTCGGTGTGTGCACTGTGCATGCGCCCACCATTTTCTTCCTGGAAGAAGATGCCGAGGGCCGGGAGACACAGACAGAGGGATCGGGGAATGTCGGAGGTGGTGAAGGTACTGGGGTTTGGGGGACTCGATTTCACTCTCCTCTGATGTGGTAGATCTTATCAGAGGAGTGAGAAATAAATGGAAAATCAGACTTTTTTTGTGGTCGCCGTTATTTGGTTAATAACGGTGATCACAACACTGGGGATGGTAAAAACCAACCCGAATCATGGTCTCTGGGGTCTCGGCTGCCGAGACCTCGGAGATTTTCCAATGCTGGGGGCACTATACCCTTATTTCTTAGCGCCGTTAAAAAGTGGTGCTGAGGAATAAGTACCCTTAACTTCCACTGTTAAAAAGCTTATCGGTGGTCGTTAAGGGGTTAAATGATTCTATCAATAGTAGTCTACAAAACTGATATTTGTGCCACCTGAGTGGGGCTGAGAAGAATAGCAGTTTAAGCTTTTGTATGAGGTATCAGGACTCCCAGCACAGCAGGCTTACACCAGTCCATCACCCACCTCGTCTTAATTGAAACTTCAATTCAAAGATGTAAATGCTGGCACAAATCCTGATACCTCATGCATGGCCCATGGCTGACTGCTGCTGCTGTGAGATTATCAAACTTCTACTGTGGGTCAATCAATACCATTTTTCCTACTGTCTGCTCCTAATTTTGGGAAATGTTTGGACTCCTAATTAGGTCTCCTTCATTTGTGTTTCCTGAATTTGGCAGGCCTCTTAGAGCACCAGGCCTACAACTGTCACTCATTCACCTGTTACTGATCAATGTTTCAGCTAGAAATGCTGGTCCAAGCTCTGTCCCAGGCCCTGTCCCATGCATCCATGCTGCACAATTATACTATTTGTACTCTGGGCCAATTGATTCCACTTTTCCTGGTTTCTGCCACTAATTTGAGCTCCTTGTGAAGCTTTATGGCCCCCTTATGATGTTGTCTATGTGTTTGGTTTAGCCTCCCATTGAATTCAATGGGTTTTGGGTATGTCCGGCGAACAACAGGACGTACGCTGATCTGAACCTTGAAAGGTTCGCTCATCTCTAATTCTTACCCCAGGAGGCGAGATCTTGCATGCAGCCGCATACTGAGGAAGATTGACAGTCATCTGCTGTTTCTTCCATTTTCTAATAATTGTTCCAACAGTTGCTGCCTTGTCAACGAGCTGCTTGCCTATTGTCCTGTAGCCGATCCCAGCTTTGTTCAGGTTTAAAATTGTGTCCCTGGCGTCCTTAGACAGCTCTTTGTTCTTGGCCATGGTGGAGCGATTGGAGTGTGATTGATTGATTGAGTGTGCGAACAGGTGTCTTTTATTCAGGTAATAAGTTAAAACAGTTTCAATTAATACAGGTAATGAGTGCAGAGTAGGAGGGCTTCTTAAAGAAAAAGTAACAGGTCTGTGAGAGCCAGAATTCTTGCTAGTTGGCAGGTGATCAAATACTTATTTCATGCAATAAAGTGCAATTTAATTATGTATAAATCATACAATGTGATTTTCTCATTTTTATTTTTAGATTCTGTCTCTCACAGTGGAAGTGTACCTATGATAAAAAATTACAGACCTCTCCATTCTTTGCAGGTGGAAAAACTTGCGAAATCGGCAGTGTATGAAATGCATCTTTTGCCCATTGTATGCACATTATAAAGTCTACCGTGGAAACCACAGACACTTTTTTCTTCATTCTCATCTTGACTACTGCAACTCACGTGTAACCGGTCTTCTCATTAAACTCTTCACTTTGCAATGTTTCCTGAATATAGGTACCAAACTCATATTCCTGTGTGGCCGCTACACTGATGCATCCACTGTATGTAACCACTGTACTGGAATATAATATAAATTGATTATTCTCGTCCACAAACCTCACTACAATTCCACACCTACATATCCTCCCTCAGTTCTGCCTTCCATGCTATCTATGCTCTCCATTAGCACTTTGTATCTGTGCGTATACATAGTCACTGACTGGTGGCAGCTCGAACAGCTTTATGTCTATACCCTTATTTTTAATAAAAAAGGAATAGCTGGACCATACACTACAAGCACTTTTTACCCATTGTTTCACCACTATTTTTATTAAAAATTATAAGCTTTCGAACATCACTTCCTTTGAATTGTTGGACATTGCGCTGCTTTGTAATTTGTGATCTCGCTTGTACATGTCCCTTCTTCCTTGTAAGGTGCGGCAGTGCATGTTAGCACTAAATAATTAATAATAATTATTATTATTAGTTTATCATGAGGCAGCATTTTTACATTAAAAGTTATTACTAGTTTGGCTAAGAAGTTCAGTGAATAGTTTCCCCACAAATAAAAATAAAATGAATTGGCAGAGGAAACCAGTGACTGATAATTATCTGCTGCATTTCCCTCTGAGATGATTTTGTTGAAGTCTCATAATATGTTGCATTTGCAAGGATTAATGACTATTATAATGGAAAATAGATGTTTGGAGCTCAGTAATGTTCATTCACAAGGTAACATGGGGTTTCTAGTCCCTTGGAGGCTATAATTGGTGGCATTAATGCAGTTTTTAATTACATTTCCTGGGAAAAATGAATTGGGAAGAAAGCAAAGAGAAATGATCATCTTTCTCAGTATCTTCCGATTGTTAAAATGTAATAGAAAGTCAGTTGCATGAAACCAAAAGGCATTAAACAGTTCACTTCTATCTCCTTATGTCTATTATTTGTTTAACAAACGGAATGGATTCAAACTTTTCTATTATTTCTTCATTGGGGCTTTTTGTAAATCTCTTATTTTCTAAGCAGCGGCTCACTTACAGGAAGGAAAAGATAAACGTATATGGGTTAATATAACAATATTATGATAAGCTTTTATTACTGGAATCACTCTTTTTACAAGGATATGCCAGTGGTTAACAGAAGAGGACTCCAAGTTAAAAGCTACTCCCCCTTACACCAAGCTTCTAATCCCAGAATTGACCTCAACTTATAAAAGGTGGAGAAGTCATCTAAACACCCTCCCTGAAGACTTCTCATATATTATTGTGTTAACTTTTTATGTGTCTTTTATTCTGATATTGCTGCAGTTTCCTGGTTATTTAGAGGTGACTAGAGTTGAGCGATACCGTCCGATACTTCAAAGTATCGGATCGGAATGGATCGGCCGATCTTAAAAAAAAGTATCGGTATCGCCGATTCCGATACCGGAAGTCCCATTCAAGTCTATGGGACTTCCGGTATCGGAATAAGAAAAACCCTATTTTTGCCTTGTACAGCCTCTCTGGGGTCTGTACGGGCCTTTCGGGGGGCTGCGCCGGCCTGCCAGGGGGTCTGTGCAGGCTCCGGTGGTCTGTGCCGGCCTGCCGGGGGGCTCTGACGGCCTGCCGGGGGGGCTGTGCAGGCTCCGGTGGTCTGTGCCGGCCTGCCGGGGGGCTGTGCCGGCCTGCCGGTGATCTGTGCAGGCTCCGGGGGGCTGTGCCGGCCTGCCGGTGGTCTGTGCAGGCTCCGGGGGGCTGTGCCGGCCTGCCGGGGGGCTGTGACGGCCTGCCGGGGGGGCTGTGCAGGCTCCGGTGGTCTGTGCCGGCCTGCCGGGGGGCTGTGCCGGCCTGCCGGTGGTCTGTGCAGGCTCCGGGGGGCTGTGCCGGCCTGCCGGTGGTCTGTGCCGGCCTGCCGGTGGTCTGTGCAGGCGTCTGTGCAGGCATCGTCCGATGGGACTACAAGTCCCATCGGGCGATGCCTGCTACCATGACAGTGATTGACACATTAGCCAATGATGGGACAGTGGTAGTCCCATCATCCGGCTAATGTGTTGAATGTAAAAAAAAAAAAAAAAAAAAAAAAATTACATGCTACATACATATAACATGCATACTACATATATACTACATGTAACATACATACTACATATATACTACATGCAACATGCATACTACATACATACTACATATATACTACATGCATGCTACATACATACTACATGCTACATACATACTACATATATACTACATGCATGCTACATACATACTACATATATACTACATACATACTACATATATACTACATACATACTACATGCATGCTACATACATACTACATGCATGCTACATACATACTACATGCTACATACATACTACATATATACTACATGCATGCTACATACATACTACATGCTACATACATACTACATATATACTACATGCATGCTACATACATACTACATGCTACATACATACTACATATATACTACATGCATGCTACATACATACTACATGCTACATACATACTACATATATACTATATGCATGCTACATACAATACATATATACAATACATACATAGACATACAGTACATATAACATAGAGTAACATACTTACCAATACTTGTCACATTGTTCCCCGAAGCCATTGTCGTGTACGGAATAAATATTAACATAACAAACCACAAAAATACTCACCCATGATTCGAAGCAGTCCACGAGTGTGTCCCACGACGATCTTGGGTAGAGAACTGCAGCATCAGCTGATGCTGCCGCTCTCTACGGGCTGCAGGAATCCAATGACGGAAGGTAGGTATCCTTCCGCACTGTATTCCTCCGCCACTTAAAAAAAAAAAGTCCCTAGTCTCACTTTATGCCATTGCTGCATGGGAAATTCCCATGCAGCAATGGCATAAAGTGAGACTAGGGACTTTTTTTTTAAGTGGCGGAGGAACACAGTGCGGAAGGATACCTACCTTCCGTCATTGGATTCCTGCAGCCCGTAGAGAACGGCAGCATCAGCTGATGCTGCAGTTCTCTACCCAAGATCGTCGTGGGACACACTCGTGGACTGCTTCGGATCATGGGTGAGTATTTTTGTGGTTTGTTATGTTAATATTTATTCCGTACACGACAATGGCTTCGGGGAACAATGTGACAAGTATTGGTAAGTATGTTACTCTATGTTATATGTACTGTATGTCTATGTATGTATTGTATGTATGTATTGTATGTAGCATGCATGTAGTATATATGTAGTATGTATGTAGCATGTAGTATGTATGTAGCATGCATGTAGTATATATGTAGTATGTATGTAGCATGTAGTATGTATGTAGCATGCATGTAGTATATATGTAGTATGTATGTAGCATGTAGTATGTATGTAGCATGCATGTAGTATATATGTAGTATGTATGTAGCATGTAGTATGTATGTAGCATGCATGTAGTATATATGTAGTATGTATGTAGCATGTAGTATGTATGTAGCATGCATGTAGTATATATGTAGTATGTATGTAGCATGTAGTATGTATGTAGCATGCATGTAGTATATATGTAGTATGTATGTAGTATGTATGTAGCATGTAGTATGTATGTAGCATGCATGTAGTATGTATGTAGCATGCATGTAGTATGTATGTAGTATATATGTAGTATGTATGTAGCATGCATGTAGTATATATGTAGTATGTATGTAGTATGTATGTAGCATGCATGTAGTATATATGTAGTATGTATGTAGTATGTATGTAGCATGTAGTATGTATGTAGCATGCATGTAGTATGTATGTAGCATGCATGTAGTATGTATGTAGTATGTATGTAGCATGCATGTAGTATGTATGTAGCATGCATGTAGTATGTATGTAGCATGCATGTAGTATGTATGTAGCATGTAGTATGTATGTAGCATGCATGTAGTATATATGTAGTATGTATGTAGCATGTAGTATGTATGTAGCATGCATGTAGTATATATGTAGTATGTATGTAGTATGTATGTAGCATGCATGTAGTATGTATGTAGCATGCATGTAGTATGTATGTAGCATATATGTAGTATGTATGTAGCATGCATGTAGTATATATGTAGTATGTATGTAGTATGTATGTAGCATGCATGTAGTATATATGTAGTATGTATGTAGTATGTATGTAGCATGTAGTATGTATGTAGCATGCATGTAGTATGTATATAGCATGCATGTAGTATGTATGTAGTATGTATGTAGCATGCATGTAGTATGTATGTAGTATGTATGTAGCATGTAGTATGTATGTAGCATGCATGTAGTATGTATGTAGCATGCATGTAGTATGTATGTAGCATGCATGTAGTATGTATGTAGCATGCATGTAGTATGTATGTAGTATATATGTAGTATGTATGTTACATGTAGTATATATGTAGTATGCATGTTGCATGCATGTAGTATATATGTAGTATGAATGTAGCATGCATGTAGCATGTATGTAGCATGCATATAGTATGCATGTTGCATGTAGTATATATGTAGTATGTATGTTACATGTAGTATATATGTAGTATGCATGTTGTATGTATGTAGCATGTATGTAGCATGTAATTTTTTTTTTTTTTTTTTACATTCAACACATTAGCCGGATGATGGGACTACTACTGTCCCATCATTGGCTAATGTGTCAATAACTGTCATGGTAGCAGGCATCGCCCGATGGGACTTGTAGTCCCATCGGACGATGCCTGCACAGACCCCCGAAGCCTGCACAGACCACCGGCAGGCCGGCACAGCCCCCCAGAGCCTGCACAGACCACCGGCAGGCCGGCACAGCCCCCCGGCAGGCCGGCACAGCCCCCCAGAGCCTGCACAGACCACCGGCAGGCCGGCACAGCCCCCCGGCAGGCCGGCACAGACCACCGAAGCCTGCACAGCCCCCCGGCAGAGACCCCCGGAAGGCCCGAAATGACGGCGCATCATGATGCGCACACACCGCGCCTCATGATGACGTCAGGCTGTCAATCAACTTTGAACTTCCGATTCCGATACCGACATCCGATATTGAAAAAATATCGGATGTCGGTATCGGAATTCCGATACAGCAAGTATCGGCCGATACCCGATACTTGCGGTATCGGAATGCTCAACACTAGAGGTGACAGTATTAGGGTCCCGTTTCACATAGCAACGCACCAGCGATCCCGACAACGATGCGACCTGGTAAGGATCGCTGGTGCATCGCTACATGGTTGCTAGTAAGCTGTCAAACAGGCAGATCTACTCAATGATGCAGCAACGATACGGCGATCCATATAATGACCTCGGAGGTCGATGGGACCTTGTCACACAGCAGCTATTCTAACGACTCACGCCTGCGTCCCTGAGTTCTGAGTCACCAACGAGGTTGCTCGTCGGCGTCAAACACAGCGATGCATGCTGGCCAGAGGGACACCAACAATCAAAAAATGGCCTAGGACATTCGAGCATGATCAGTGATATCCAGAGGGGGGGCCGGTCGCCGCTATGTGTCACACGTAGCGAGATCGTTGGCAAGGTCGCTGTTGCGTCACGAAGCCTGTGACGTTTCAGCTATCTCGCTAACGATCTCGCTATGTGTGATGATGCCTCTAACTGTTAGCCCCAGCCTAGGTTTGGATGAGTTACATGGGCACATAGGAAGCTGGGTTCCTGTATGTTGGGAGTTGATGGTTAGTTACGATAAGAAGCATTGTTGATTAGAAGGAGGACACAAGTGAGAAAGTTTGTTCAGCGACAGTTTTAAAAGAGATACTAAGTTCCAGAGCAAGTGTTCCAAAAACTATTACCTATACGACCGAGTGTAGAGATTGAAGGAGGAATTAGAAGGTTCCTTTAACTATCAGTGAGTTCCAGCAATCAACTCAGCTGAGGGAAACAAAACTGACCTTTTCTTCCTCTTCTATGGGTTGAAGGTTGTTTTGTTCTCCCATCCTTTCCTTTAGCTGGTCAGGGCACACTTTCAGATGATCCCTTGATACTGCTGATGATGTTTCTCCTCCATCCTTACTGATAAGGCACACTTTGGTGTTGTCGAAGTTTGCTGGTAAGACGGTGTAGGGTTCAGCTTCCCATTGGTCATCCAATTTATGCATCCTCCTTTTCCTCTTTAGGACTTGTTCTCCTGGTGACAAGGGAACTGCAGGTGCATGTTGATTGCAGTTCTTTTCTTGTTTTTGTCTTGCCTGAGCTAGACTCTTTTCTACACACTCTTGTACTCTTCGATATTGCTGCTGCTGCTCTGTATCCCAGTCAGCATCTGGTGATGTTACCTCAGGTGTTAGGACTCCCATATCCAAATCAATAGGCAGCTTGCCAGGCCTCGCTCTCATTAGGTAGGCTGGAGTGCAGTTGGTGGAATTCACAGGAATGTAATTGTAGAGGTCGACCAGATCTGGCAACTTCTCTGGCCACAGATTCCTTTCTTCCAAAGGCAAGGTCTTCAGTATGTCGATCACCACCTGATTCATCTTTTCACACATGCCATTGGTCTGTGGATGGTATGGTGTTGTCCTGATCTTCTAGCAACTGTACAAGTTACAGAATTCCTGGAACACTTCTGCCTCAAAGGCTGGACCTTGATCTTTAAGCACTCGCTCGGGATATCCATGTGGTCTACAAAAGTGCTGTTGGAATGCTCTGGCTGCTGTCCTGGCTGTTTGATCCTTGACAGGCACGACTACCAGGAATCTCGAGTAGTGGTCAACGATGGTAAGAGCATAAACGTAGCCTGAACGGCTTGGGACCAGTTTCACATGGTCAAGGGCGACTAACTCAAGGGTTTGTTTGGTTATTATTGGCTGCAAAGGAGCTCGCTGGCTGTTACGGTCCTTCCTGCGCAGGTTGCATTGTACACACTCCTGGCACCAATTTTCAATGGCCTTCCTCATTCCAGCCCAGTAGAATCTCTCCCGGAGTAAGGCCTCCAACTTCTTCCATCCGAAGTGTCCAGCTCCATTGTGGTATGCTTCCAAGACCATTGATGCCTCCCTCTTTGGGACCACGACCTGCCAGACCAGCTCATGAGTGCGGTTCATGATACTCCTCCGACACAGCTTTCCCTCATAGATGAACAGCCGGCCTCTTTCCTTCCACAACTGCTGGGTTTCTGGGCAGAAACGCAGGATAGCGAAACCGCAGTCCTCCTAGCTCCTTTACTAGGAGGACTGCGGTTTCGCTATCCTGTGTTTCTGCCCAGTCATGATGAGGCAATGGATTTAGGGTGGCCTCTTTCATGATTGACCATCTGTTTCTCACTTCTTGGGCACGTTGAGCCACAATTGGCCGGTGGAAGGCAGGTAACTCTATTTCTTCGAGAGCCTCAGGGTCTTCTCCGGCATCTGGCAGATTAGGCATTCTGGACAGCGCATCAGCATTGGCATTCTTGTGCCCTGCTCGGTACTTGATGGTGAATTCGTAGTTAGACAGCCGGGCCATCCATCGCTGCTCCAGTGCACCTAGTTTTGCAGTTTCCAAGTGAGTCAACGGGTTGTTGTCCGTGAAGATGGTAAACTTGGCTGAAGCTAGGTAATGTTTAAATCGTTCAGTCACAGCCCAGACTATGGTGAGGAACTCCAGTTTGAAGGAACTGTAGTTGTCAGGGTTCCTTTCAGTGGGACGAAGCTTCCTGCTGGCGAAGGAGATCACTCTTTCTTTGCCATTCTGTACCTGTGACAGTACTGCTCCCAGTCCCACGTTGCTGGCATCAGTATACAACACAAATGGTTGGTCATAATCTGGGTAGGCCAGAACTTCATCTCCTGTGAGAGCCATCTTCAGTCGAGTGAAGGACCTCTCCAGTTCCTCATTCCATTCAAATGTAGGACTCTTCTTCCTGGCTTTCTTTTGCTGGCCCACCAGAAGATTTTGCATAGGCGTGGCTATCTCAGTGAAGCCTTTGATGAACCTTTGGTAGTAGCCTACCAACCCAAGGAATTGACGTACGTCATGGAGGTTGCTGGGCTTCTGCCAGTCCTGGATGACGGTGACTTTGTCAGGATCTGGTGCCACACTTTCTGCACTCACTACATGACCGAGGTACTGGACCTTGGGCTTCAGGAGGTTGCATTTGGAAGGCTTCACTTTCAGGCCAAAAGAGGCAGGGTTATTTGGCAGGGTTCTGAGTTTGGCCTCCTTGAGTTTATCCGGGATTTGAACCAAAATAATCGTAACATCAAATTGACCCACAGGGTGGCAACAAATGAAATTGATTTTTTGGATATTAAGATCATGTTGTGTACGGATGGTACAATTCAAACCAATGTTTTCCGTAAGGAAACATCGGTTAACTCTTTGCTTCACGCTTCATCCGCACACACTTTTTCGACAATCAAAGCCATCCCTGTGGGCCAATTTTTAAGAATGAAGCGAATTTGTTCCACGGATGACTCCTTTGAGGCTCAGGCTCATGACCTTACCCAGCGTTTTCAGGATCGTGGATACAGCAGGAGTAATATTAGATCAGGTTACTCTCGAGCCAGGAGAACTCCGCGCCAACAACTCCTCGACATCAAACAGCATACTAGAGCCCCCAGAGAACAACCGTTGAGATGTATTTGTATTTTGACTTATAATAATCAGTGGAATAGGATTAGAGAAATTATGGATAAGCACTGGTCTGTGCTCAAAATGGATACCACATTAAAAGGCATTTTACCTGATAGACCCCTTCTCACAGCTAGGAGAGCGAAAAATCTTAAAGATTTACTCATGCCAAGCCATTATGTGGCGAAACCTACTAATCCCTTTGGTGCAAAGCCTCAGAGGTGGGGCTGTTTTCCCTGCGGTTCATGTGTTGCCTGCCAAAATATCAGCAGAGCAATGACCTTTATGACGGCTGATGGGAGTAAAGAGTACCGCATCACAAGTTACATCTCTTGCAGTACCACTTTTGTGGTTTACTATGCGGTATGTACATGTAATTTGATTTATGTAGGCCTAACCTCAAGAGAACTTTGCACCAGAGTGAGAGAGCATGCTAGGGATATTAGGGCAGAAAGCGAGATCACTGATGTTACCATTCTTAAGACTATCCCGCGGCACTTTAAGCAGGCCCACAATTGTGACCCCCGGGCGTTCAAAGTCAGGGGCATTGATAGAATACATTCTGGTATCAGGGGTGGTGATTCCAGAAAGTCCCTGGCCCAGCTTGAGGACTGGATAGTTACTTTAGGTTCCATGGTTCCCCATGGACTCAATGAAAAACTCTCCTTTGCCCCCTTTCTTTAGCTCCACCAGTTCATTTTGTTGTCCTTTAGGCTTTTGTATTTTTTGTTTGTTAATTTTGTGTTTTTTTAATTAATCCGTTTTTAATTTTTTTCAGTGTTTAATCAGTTTGATATGTTCAGATGTATATTGCGGGGTCAACATCCATAACCTGGGCACATCTCACCTGTTCAGTTCCATGGAATACGAGATGGAATATTATCTTTGAACTCGTCACCATGATGTGTGAATTTCCATCTTCCATATAAATGATTGGAGTAACTTCAATTTTGAAATGACCATTCTGTAATTAATATGGATGTGTGTTTCTCCTTTTGAATATAGACACATTTGGATGATTATTGTTTAAATCGTGTTTGCATTTGAACTGCTTGGCATAATACTCTAAGTGGGATGGAAATAATATATACCCATATCGCTATGTGTCTGTGATAACCACTTGCATGATGATTGTATTTTGTAGACTTTTATAACATTTCCCTTGTCTCAGTCCAAAAATGATAACCGCTTTGTATGTAAATAGTGGCATTCTATAGAGACAATTAGTAAGGGAGTTTCTTAAATTACCATGCTATTATGTTTAGTGGTTTTTACATGAACCTCTTGGTATGGTGATTGTATTATATGTTGATAATCCCCCTTCCCTGCTTCACATGTCGGTCTTTTTCCTTCTTTTGGCCAGCAGTTAAGATGGCCGCTGTGGTGCGCGGTGGTTCCCTGTCGTATGGGCGTTCCAAAAGGCGTCATGGGGGCCTGGGGCGGAACATTGAAGTCAGGAGAATAGTTATTCTCCTTGCCCCTCCCGCAGGCTCTGACAGCCGGATGTGACGCGCCGGTGACTGGGACCCGCCTCCCATGTGCCCGTGGAAGCAGCGGTGTCAATCAGTATCAGCTGTGTCCTGTGTATTTAGACCCCGCACGTTAAGCATTACCACACAAGCCCCCTGACGAAGCCCAGTGCGAAACGTGCGTTGGGGCTTAGGATTTGACACACAGCAGTTATGTCCCACATGGGTAAGCATGGTTCATTAGGGTACCCTTTCCCCACATGACTTTTTCTGCATTATAGCACTAGAACACTTTATTCTGGGCTGATATATGATGGTTTATGGGTTTTGTGAGGGCCCCTTTCCCATTAACCCTTGTGACAGCACATCACTATGATGCTATTTTGGCGGCTGCCACATCATCATAGGGTTTTGGTATAGACCATTGCATTCAATTAGACATGCTGTTCTCCTCTCCTGTATTGTGTCCTTTCTGATACCTGATTATATTGTTGTATTACATATATGAATTTTTATATATTTTTTGTATCAATAAAATGTATACTTTTTTCATTATAATTTTGTTATCTGGGAATTTCTTACTGTGGATGTTATACTCCAGCGCTTCTATATAGGTATATATTGTTCAGTGGGAGTTGTCCTATCATCATGTGTTTTGAACTTTTTTCCTGAGGTGGAAAAATATGGAAGTTCTGAATAATCTTGGATTGTGTTAAACAAAGTTGGACAAGGCCTCAAACACCTCAGCCAGGTGCTTCAGATGGTCTTCATAAGTCTTGGAGAAAACAATGACATCATCAAGGTACAACAGGACTGTCTCGAAGTTCTTGTGTCTAAGACAGCACTCCAGTAGTCGTTGAAATGTCCCTGGGGCGGTGCAGAGCCCGAATGGCATGTAGTTGAACTCACAGAGACCCATTGGGGTAGTAAACGTTGTTTTTTCCTTGTCTGCCTCTGCCACAGGAACCTGTCAATACCCACTAGTGAGATCTAAGGTGGAAAAATAGTTAGCACTTTTAAGTGCAGCTAATGACTCTTCAATTCTGGGTAATGGGTAGGTATCCTTATGTGTAATGCTGTTAATTTTTCTGTAATCAACACACATTTTCATGGTACCATCTTTCTTTTTCACAAAGACTATTGGAGCTGCCCAGGGGCTACAACTGTCTCTGATCACCCCAGCCTCCTTCATTTCCCGCAACATACTTTTGGCGCAGTGATATTGTGCTGGGGTATAGGCCGGTACCTTTCTTTAATGGGTGGATGATCTCCAGTGGGGATATGGTGTTGAACCTCTTTTGCCTTCCCCAAGTCTAGAGGGTGTTTACTGAATACCTGCTCATACTCCTGAGTCACTCGGTAAATCCCATTCTTTTGGTATGAAGGGGTGGAGTCAGTTCCCACATGCAGCAGCCAACACTACTCCTCCAGCTGCTTTACAGAGCCATTGTCCTCCACCTGTTCGGATGAGACCATGGGCTCTGCTGCCCATATTGCATTGTTACTGACAGTAAGCAGCTTAGCAACTGTGGCATACCGCGGTATTGTGGCCTTCTCCTCCCCACAATTCAAGAGGCGTACAGGTACTCTCCCTTTGCGGACATCAACTACCGCTCTGGCTGTCAGGACAGTGGGCCTGCTATCAGAGTACACTGGCTCTACCAATTCTTTGTAATCTTTTCCTCTGAGGCCTATGGCTGCCCGACACCAAATCAACATTTCACATCTGGGGGGTATCGCAATGGGGAAAGAATCACTCACTCTGACGCTGCCAATTTCTCCGCCAGACAGTTCTACCTGCTGTCTTTGCATCAGGGCCTTGATCTCCTTCTGCAGGACTCGTTGTTCACTGGAACCAGCAGTCTCGGCTACCTGTTGCAACAAAACAATAACCTCGGCAAGACAATGTTCAATCACATTAGTACCTAAGGTCATCATTGGGTTACATTCTCGTCGATCAATGTCTACAACTATCAGACCTTGAGATTTTAACTCTACTCGCCCCACTTTAATGGTAATCTTTTTACATCCTACTTGCGGCAAGGACTGACCATTGCTGGCAACTACTGTGAGTTCATCACTTGAGCCATGGGTAAGTTCAGAGTCAGCCCAATACTGCTTGCAAAGGATATATAGCATAGTTGTCACCTGAGAGCCAGTGTCCAGCAAAGCGCTCATGGGAATGCCGTCAATCACCACTGGGAGGACCGGTCGTCCACCAACATACTTTGCTCGCCAGTTCTTTGGGCCTTGTGGTCCTACTCCTGGGAGTTGGCCCTCTGCCCCAGGATGGCAGAATCTTGCGATGTGGCCTGCCTTGCAGCAGCGACGACAGATTGGACGTCCATCCTGGTCATAGCGATCGTTGTCTCTCCCTCGGCGTGGCGGGATCCTTTTCTTCCGTAGCCATGGGACATCCTCTGGACTGGAGGCCAGCTGGATCTTCTCCTTTGAGGACACTTGCAAGGACTGCACTGTTTTGGCAAGTGCAGCCATATTTTTGGTCAACACCTGACCTGAAGACGCAGTTCGGCAGATGGGTCTTTGTCCGGAGTCTGTGCATCAGCCTCAGTTTCTCACTTCTCACGCGCTGGCCTCTTCCCGTGCGGCGCTTCACTTTCTTGCGCTCTTCGGCTGGCTCCGCCCACAATGGACCGCCCCTTTGGTTTCCCGTATGCGCCAAGCAGCGGGATAATGAAAAAAAGGGAGAAAAGAGACACAGGATAACATGCATGCAACAGCAGAATGTCCATGTGAAAAAAGGCTTTTATTGACATACAATAGCCAGAGAGATCCAAGTGTACAATAAAAACAATTAAAAACCACAAATGAAACAAAAGTGGGCAGGTGGAGAACACATGCAGTATACAAAGGAAGAAATGTTTATATAAATAAGTGTTTCAAAAAAATGCATTCACAACAATGCCCTCTATCACCATATAATATGCATAAAATGTTTAGTATAAACATATGGACAATTTGCAGCAGTAAAGTGACCCAACACGTGTCGCTGCTAACCTGCAGCTTTGTCAGGGGAATTACAAGCTGCAGGTTAGCAGCGACACGCGTTGGGTTCTGTGGGCAGTGTGAGTATGCTTAGGTAATTTTCATGTGATCCAGCAATTGCCTTCACTCATCTATGGACTTGCATGGTAATCATTTGGATTGTTTACATACCTACAAGTGACTATTAGACTGATTAGACTTTACTGCTGCAAATTGTCCATATGTTTATACTAAACATTTTATGCATATTATATGGTGATAGAGGGCATTGTTGTGAATTAGGGATGGGCGAATCTACTCGTTAGGACTCGTTACTCTGCGAGTAGTAGGGGACTCGCAGGAGTCGGTACTCTGCGAGTTTCCAAGCGATTACTCGCACAGTAACGAGTCCAATGCAAATGAATGGCAATCCTAGTTTTTGCAGAGTTTCTTAGCGATTTTGTGTCAGCAGCTGGACACAAAATCGCTAAGAAACTAGGATTGCTTGTATTAAACTGTGAAAAAACTAGCTAGGAGTTCTCTCTCTCTGTTTTGCAGCGATTCCTGTGCTGGGGGATTCCTGTGCTGGGGAGGAGGAGAATGGGGATGCGAGTTTTGCAGCGATTCCTGTGCTGGAGGGGAGAGAGAGAGAGAACTCCTAGCTAGTTTTGTGTGTCCTAGCTGGACACAAAATCACTAAGAAACTAGGATTGCTTGTATTAAACTGTGAAAAAACTAGCTAGGAGTTCGTTCTCTCTCTCTCTCTCTCTCTCTCCTCGCATCCCCATTCTCCTCCTCCCCAGCACAGGAATCGCTGCAAAACAGAGAGAGAGAACTCCTAGCTAGTTTTTTAACAGTTTAATACAAGCAATCCTAGTTTCTTAGCGATTTTGTGTCCAGCTGCTGACACAAAATCGCTAAGAAACTCTGCAAAAAAAAAATCTGCATCCCCATTCTCCTCCTCCCCAGCACAGGAATCGCTGCAAAACTCGCATCCCCATTCATTAACATTGGATTCGCTAGACTTGCAACGAATAGCGAGTTTCCAAGTCGGACTCGTTACAGCCTAGCGATTCCGAATATTTCAGGATTCGCCCATCCCTATTGTGAATGCATTTTTTTGAAACACTTATTTATATAAACATTTCTTCCTTTGTATACTGCATGTGTTCTCCACCTGCCCACTTTTGTTTCATTTGTGGTTTTTAATTGTTTTTATTGTACACTTGGATTTCTCTGGCTATTGTATGTCAATAAATCCTTTTTTCACATGGACATTCTGCTGTTCCATGCATGTTATCCAGTGTCTCTTTTCTCCCTTTTTTTCATTTGATATACTTGGCACAGTGTTGCACCCAGATATCATATTCATGTCATATTTTCCATGGTGCCCACCTATATACATATATATAAGCAGCGGGATAATGGCGGCGATGGCGCCGACAGTCTGTGGCACACAACACAGTCTCTGGCACACAGGACCCAGGGACACCGGGCTCCGTTTATCCTGTTCGTGACGCCGAAGTGGGTCACCCTCCCAGGGCTGTGGGGTACTCGGTACCGGGCCGGTCTCTCAAAGGGGAATGTCACTGCAGTGGTGACCCTGCCCATGGCCCTGGGCGCCCATGCAAAAGGGGTTAAGTGATGGAATAAAGTTTATGAGTGAATGATTCGTGACGCCACCTGTGGTGTTCGGCAATAAAGATGTTAAGCTGACGCTGCAGACAGATCCTCTGGGACAGATGGTGTGGTGCAGCAATGATGTTGTGGCCCTCCACAGGTAGGGCAGTAGACCCAGGGCAGTGTAGGTGAAGAGATAGGGGAGAGACGTAGATGGTGCAGTGTCAGGCACAGAGACGTAGCAGTGCTGATGGTGTTGCAGGAAGAAGGCAAGGACACAACAGGGTGCAGTTTCTTTACCTTTACTTTGCTAGGCAAATGCAGTCCAGGGTCCAGATTGCAGATGGCACAGGAGCTGGCTAGCCTGGAAGCAACTTAGGAATCTCTCTATGCAGATGGGTTGTGTAGTCTCCTTCCTAGTGCTTATGTTTAGGTACTTGCAGGTCTGTGTTACACTGAAGTTCCACTTGCTTATTCTCTTTAGAACTCCCTCCTATGGCAGACAGCTGTAGCCTTCCTCTTCTGGCTCATACGTCGCTGTTGTGCCTCCGAGTCTTATGTGGGAATAGAGCATTTACAGCTTCCTATTCCTCCGGTTTCTGTTGCAGGACCATCAGTGTCCGTACAGCCTTGGAGACCGGGCTCCAGATCATGCGCTATAGCTGGGAATGAGCCTGAACTCTCTGCTCAATCTCCCAGCTCTTCTCCTCCACGTCCACACACGTTGCCCTCCTGACACAAAGTCCCTAATTTTCCCTCCTGGTCCCCAGAGAGTAGCTCCTCCCCCAGTTTTGGTTCAGAGCTCCCTCTGCTAACCTGGAATGGAAACTGTGTTGTGTGTTGTGGCTAACTGCTAGAGAGATCCTTTATTGCTTCCAAGCATGACATCACACTCCCTAGGAGGAAGGCAATGCCACTGTGGCGACCATACTTCTGGGGGCGCCACATAAAGATAGTCACAACAGAGCTAGAACACTTGATAAGCATTCTGTTACTCTTGTATTGTACCTATATAATACAATGCCATATTCAGTTCTCTCAAAGAAGAAGTCACTGCATGATGCGGAAGATATGTACTATATATAAAGTATTATGCCTGCTATCATTTGTTGAAATTCTGTTTGAAGAATTCCAGAAAAATTTTAATCTTTTTAAAATGGATCCTAAATTAATGAATCATTGTGTATTTACAAAGTCACCATACCATTAAACTATTTGTGGCCTGAAAAGGGGTAATCAACAAAACCTCAGATCATACACACACACTTAAGGGTACACAGGGTATTTTTTGACAAAGTAAAGCAAGCCTCATCATGAAGGTCCCTTTCACTCTCTTGCTTTCTGTAGATTAAGCGTACTTTGACACTAGGCAGCCATTGAAACAAAGTTGATTTTTAAAGACCATAGTGTATGCCACATCTGTACCCACTCAGAATATTTCACATTATCAAGACATTTACTTTAATTTAGGTTTTAGTATTCTGAGTCTCCCACCTAGTATTGTTGTTACATAGCAGCTGTCATTTCAATAAACTTTTGGTCATCTCATAACTCGAGTATTGACTAGTAAAGTTGAGCAAAACGGGTCGGTCAAATTCAAAAATAGCCGACTTTAGCTAAAGTCTGGTTTCCCCAATCGAAACCCGACCATAGCGTGAGGTCGGCCATGAGGTCGCCGATCAGAGCGCCAAAGTCGCGTTTCAAATAATGCTTCCAGCGACTTTTCTCAGCCAATGAAGGTGGACACTGTGGGCAGCGCGATGACATGGGCAGCGGCCACCACCATCTTAGAGAAGGGCATTGAAGTGATTGGCTGACTTTGTGTGGCGTCACAGTGGGTATAAAAGGCTGTGACAGCCGACCGCCATCTTACTTCTGCCGATCTTAGAATAGGGAGAGGTGCTGCTGATTCTGAACAGGGAGAGCATTAGGCAGGGAAGAAGAAAAAAAAACCTGCTTCTGCTGATAGCGCTTTTCACTGTACAGTTAGTGTGCAGTGAAAGGGGAGGATTTTTGTTGTGTGCAGCAGCGCTGGTGGTGATTAGGCTGTCTTTTAAGGCTACCTGCTAGCTGCATTGCTGTGTGCATACTGCTGTTCAAACTGCTTTTTTCAAAGCATTCCAACTTTTATTATTTTGTCCTGGTGAGTTACTGAGCGGTCATTTTTTCACACACCGTATAGTGGTGTACGCTCCTCACACACTACCGTGTACCGGCTGGTATCACGGACAAACAGAAGCTATCTGGGTGTGACTCTGGAAGAACAAGCCGAGGAGTTTTTCCATTTTTCCAGACCTACACCTTAGAGAGCTGTCCGTTTTTCAAACAGTTTCGTATATCTGCTGTTTGATAACGGTCAAAACTAGACAGAGACAGCGTGTGTCAGTCCGTATACAAATAGATGGAGATGGACAATTTTCCATACAGACACCGTATAGCGGTGTACGCTCCTCACATACTGCCGTGTACCGCCTTGTATCATGGACAAATAGAAGCCATCTGTGTGTGGCTCTGGAAAAAAAAGCCGAGGAGTTTTCCCGTTTTTCCAGACCTACACTTTAGAGTGCTGTCCGCTTTTCAAACAGTTTCATATATCTGCTGTTTGATAGCGGTCAAAACTAGACAGAGTCAGTGTGTGTCAGTCCCTATACAAATAGACAGTGATTGACAATTTTCCATACAGAAACCGTATAGCGGTGTACGCTCCTCACACACTACCGTGCACCGCCTTGTATCACAGACAAATAGAAGCTATCTGTGTGTGACTCTGGAAAAAATAGCCGAGGAGTTTTCCGGTTTTTCCAGAACTACACCTTAGAGTGCTGTCCGCCTTTCAAACAGTTTCATATATCTGCTGTTTGATCATGGTCAAAACTAGACAAAGACAGCGTGTCAGTTCCTATACAAATAGATGGAGATTGACAATTTTCAATACACCCACCGTATAGAGCTGTCTGATTCTCAAACAGTATTGTATGTCTGCCGTTCGCATTACAGTCACATCTATACAGAGTTAGCGTGTGTGTGTGACACTCCGTAAATACATATACGGAGATTGTTAGTTACACAAAAAATGTATACAGCTGTACACTTCTGATACAGTTCCGTATATCTGCTTGTTGGATTACGGTCCAATACATACTGTGAGAGTGTCTGTGACTAACAAAATATATATGTAGATTTAATTTTTTTAATACACCTTACACAGCTGGACGCTCCTCATACAGTACCATCTCTCTGCTAGTATATTTGGTACATTTTCACCTTTTTATTTTATTGGGTAATCCATACTGAGCCTGTGAGCATCTGTGTATGACTCATGAAATATATGCGGAGATTTACTGTTATCCCTAGACTGTATAGAGCTGTACGCTTCTGATACAGTACCATATTTCTGCTGGTATTTTGGGTCAATTTTCTAAAACATGATTAAGTATGGTGGAAGAGGACGTGGACGTGGGCGTGGGGGGCCACCTGGTACTGATGGTGGTGGTGATGCATCTGCTGGTAGTGCCAAAAACACAATAGCAGCTAAGGCAGGAGGTGTTGAGTCTGCGTCATGGTGTAACTCTGGAAGGCCTGTAAGGCTCCATTTTCTGGGAGTAGGTAGACTGCTTTTAAAGCTGGAGCATCAGGAACTGTTTTTGGCTTACATTGCTGAAATAGCCTCCAGCTCTATCGCCTCCTCTTCTGAAGTTTAAAAAAATGCAAGCACTGAGTCGTAAGTGCAGGCTTCTGGTCAGGAGCAACCACTTTCCTTGTGTCCTTCACCCACACCAAAAGTGAAGGATGCGGCAGCACACAATTCAGATTACTCCATGGAGCTCTTTTCACATACCATGCCTGGGTTAATTAAAAATGGGGCCCATCATATGCTGGAGCATTCAAAATGGGGCAAATCAGACACTGGAGCAGCATCTATGGGGCACATGATACACTGGAGCATTAGAAATGGGGCCCTTTATATATAGAGCATTATTAGGGCCCATCATACACTGGAGCATCATCCATGAGGCCCATCATATACTGGAGCATTCCAAATGGGGAACATCAGACACTGGAGCAACATTTACGGGGCCATTTATACACTGGAGCATTACAAATGGAGCCCATTATATATTGAGCATTATTAGGGCCCATCATACACTGGAGCATCATCCATTTGGCCTTTCATATACTGGAGCATTCCAGATGGGGGACATCAGACACTGGAGCGGCATTTACGGGGCCCATTATACACTGAAGCATTAGAAATGGAGCCCATTATATGTGGAGCATTATTTGGGCCCATTACACACTGGAGCATCGTCCATGGGGACCATCATATACTGTAGCATTATGTGGAGCTCATCATATACTGTATGGAGCATTATATGTGGCCAATTATTCTGTATGGAGAAATATATGGGGCTCATTATTCTGTATGGCGAACAATGTGGTGGCCATAATACTGTATGGAGTAAATTAAGGTTGACAAGCTTCAGTAATAAGAATTGATGTTTTTGGCATTGAAATGGGCACTGTAGTTTTGTTTACTGTCCTCCACTCCCTGCTGACTTTGCTTCCCCATTGACTTGCATTGGGTTTCGTGTTTCAGTCAGCCTCCAACTTTTCCCTATAGTCGGCCAATTTCGTTCTACCCGACTTTTGAGAAAGTCGAGTTTCATGAAACCCGACTCAACCCTAAAAAAGGCAAAGTCGCTCATCTCTACTGACTAGCAAAATTGTGAGGTATACACTTTCTCCCGAAAAACCACTCCAAAAGTGCAGACCACTTCTTCTGACTGTCTATTTTGCATTTCACAGCCTATTGCCAGGTGTAATTAATCTCTAGCAGCACTCTAGAGACACTGAGGTGGAATTCAAAAAATGGTTGTGGCTCTTTGTCTAGCAATTTCAACTCTCCATTCTGTTAAACTGCATACAGGCAAGACAGAGATATGATACTTCAGTCCAATGCAGGTAAGCCATAGCAGATGATATGCATGATGTGTAGGAAAGAAAAGGAAGAACCAGCTCCTATAGAGCTGATTTTAAGCGAAAAATGAGGGACCACCTAACCATAAAGAGTGCATTGAAAACTACAGTGCGCGAGAATTCAGACAGTTTCTGGACATATTGGACTGGTTTGTGCACCAACACAGTTGAACCTTGTTGTGGGGATGAGGACAGCAAAATACGTTTTTCCTCAGATTCTGGGTAAAGTTTTTTCAGCAGGTATTTAAAATTGGATGATTTTAGACAGTACAGTAAAGGTACAAGTAGAATGCATTGTATTCTAGTCCAAAAAATCATAATTTCCGCTATCTATATTTTTGCATTTCCAACTAAGGTTTAAATGTTTTTGGCCTGTGTACTACTGAGCTTGTTGTTCCAACCGACAACCATATCTGACTGCAGATATCAGCTAGTGATAGACAAAACACGTGACATTGTGTCCTATCATTCATGACTGACGGTGGTGTTCTAGTATTATAAACTAGCTCGGAATGGACCTTTTTGTTTTATTTACCAATAAGTTCTATTCTATCTTGTTTCAAAATGTAAAATGGGTGACATGGTGGCTCAGGAGTTCTGCAGCAAATCTGACCATGTCCACATCTGCATAAGGTTTCCAGTCAATGTTAGCCCTCCTTCACAAGTTTCTATAAAACACACACATGAAAAAAAGGTACCAGTGTCATCAGTGTTTTGGATCAGTGCCTCATCCATGTGTATGTTTTCACCATCAGTCATCACTGCTTTGCCAGTATGGATAAATAAACCGTCTCCTATACTTTGCAATGTTAAACATGTACTGAACACAGAATTCACACGGATAAATACTGTCCATGTTTTTCATGGACCCATAATTGTATTGGCCCTTTTCATTCATGCTGCCGGTAAAAAAAGGACATGTTTCCATATGGTTTGCACACGGTACATGTAAAAATACGGACTTGTGAGCAGCCACAAAGGTTTTATTGAGAACGTGTGGTATCAGTGAAAAAACGAATACCGTACGTACTGGAAACATGGACGTGTCAAGGGGGCGCAAGTGATAATTTTCAATATTTTTTGTGTTCCTCACCCAAAAAATAAATAAATACCGTAATAGTGAGTGAATTAGTTTTATATTAAATTAACTCTGAGTAATGTACAATTCAGAAATTAGATTATGGGTCCCACTTGGAACTTTTTTGTACACTGCTGCAAAATGTTTTAAAAATATTCTTGAAAAGTGAAAGTCTGTCTTCGACACTTTAGAGTTACATTGCCTGAAAAAGAGCAAATATTTAAGACGCCACCTACAAGACATTAGTTATTTTTATTTGTGCTTTTAAGCACTCGAGAATAGGCATAACTTAGAAAGATCGCGTTTAAGCAATTTACGCACTCATGCAGATTTTAGTTAGTTGATATAAGCCGTAATATTTGCTAAATACGCATTATTTTGTCTGTTTGTGAAACCGGTGGCTTGATTTGTATGTATCCTTCTTTATAGAATTGTTCCAATGCTCTGTCAGAGATCACGTAGAGTAATTTTTCCCATCAATCTTTGCTGTGCAACCATGCGCGGATGCTGTAGAAAAAAGGGGGGTAGAAATCAAATCACTTAATTGCAGCATTTTTCATCTACATCTTTTGTTTTATGGTGGTAAAGGGCCTGAAGTAGCCTCCCATGATTCATGGCTGTCACTGCTGCCGTTAGCAGTTCAATCCTTCATTCCGGGCATTTTAGTACTGAAAGTACCTACACAATTACTTTGATGAATATGACTTGTTTGTTTTTTTCCCATTTTTAGCAGATAGAGGTTGTGCTTAAAAGAGACATTTAAATACAATGCTATTTCTGACTGCTCTTTCTGTCCTCTGTTTCTAAACTTTTAAGCCTGTATCATCAGCCACAAAGTGAATCAGTTTAATTTTCATTTTCCTTACTTATTTATATATTCCACTTTCATGTTTTTAAAGTTATTTTTTCTCTTATGCGAAGTTGCATAAGCAGCTGTGGTGAAGAAATATACCTATTTAAGTTTTAAACAGTGAAAATACTTATACCATATGCTCAGGAAAATGAATAGTAAAATTAGCATCTACAAAGAAAATGTCATTGGTATCAGCAGGTTTCTGAGACTCGTTAAATGAGCTAGCTTTACAAAATTTGTTGTTTTATCGGCCATGCACTGTCAGCAGAAAAAGGCGTATTCTTTGAAAATGTAAGCAAGAAAAAGACAAGTGATTGAATTTCTTTATTAGTACATCCCGTGCCAAATTCATGGTGCGATAGACAGAGTCTACTGTGTAACACATGCTTTTAAAATCTACCTAGTGTACATGTTCTACAATATAGATATAAAATAATTTATCCCAATTTTTTCTTCTATTTATATATTTTCATTAACATATAAAGGGATACATTTCTGGATATAAAAACATCAAGTTTTCCCAAGATCATACAATTTATCACTTTCAAATTGCTATATTGTATCAATTAACTGCAATCAGATCTACCGTATTTTTCGGATTATAAGATGCACTTTTTTCCCCCAAATTTTGGGGGAAAATGGGGGTCCGTCTTATAATGCGGATATACCTTACCAGCCGCAGTTGAGCAGGGTCCCGGGGTCGCTGCTGGAGGAGGCAAGAGTGGCGCGTTGCTGCAAGCCCCAGGCTGGGAAGAGGAGATGTTTGAATGTGCACCGCTGTGGATGTTTGATGGTGTGGGGGCTCTGCCAACATTTTGTGAAAGCCCAGAGTCCCCGCACTTACATGGTTTACTGTGCGGTGGACTCTGAGAAAATGGCTGCCGGGGCATGTGCAAATGGAGATCTTTGCACCAAGATCTCAGGAGTAGAGATCTCAGTGCTGAAATCTCATCTACCGAGATCTTGGTGCCGAGATCTACATCTGCGCATGCACCTCCACCAGCAGCCATTTTTCCGGAGTCCACCGGACAGTAAACCATGTGACTGCAGGGGCTCTGGGCTTTCACAAAGTGTCTGCAGAGCACCCACACCACTGAACACTCACTGCGGCACACATCGGAACACCACCTCATCCCAGCCTGCAGCAACGCTCCACTCTTACCTCCTCTAGCAGCGACCTTGGGACCCTGCTCCACCGTGGCCACCACCCCCGGTAAGCAATAAGATGCATGGATTATACTCTAAATAATATTTTATCATGTTAGCATTATGGCAAGGAAGACAATGCAGTGCTGTTGGGCAGGTGGCCAAAATTCTTCCCACCCACTATGGCTAATGGCATCACAATTTCATTTTAATTTCATGCAATCATCGGCCACCAGAGTGGATGGAATTTCAACCATGTGTGGCCAGCCGCTCCACTTGGTCTCACTTGAAGGCCGCACTGTGCAGTTGTGAGTCAGGTCAAAATTTCATGAAATGTTTGCATAAAAAAAGCATGTTTTAAGCAGTAAGACTGATATCTGGTCTATAAAAAATGGGACTTATTCTGGATTAGCCAAAACCTACATGTGAATGGAAACTTTCACAGAGATGTAGTGTAAGTAATTTAAGCAATCAAGGATGTAAAAAAACACTCAAAATAGGATGAGGACACAGACTTCTTGTATTGTAAGTGGGTAGGAGTATATTAATGATAAGGAGCTACTTAAAGAGTTTTTCCCACAAATAAAGTTAATTTTAATTAAGAGATCTTGGAATAATAATAATTTCCACAATTGGATGTGTTTAAATAAAATGTTCCTGTGCTGAGATAATATTATATATGTGCCCCTGCTGTGTACTGTGTAATTTGTGTCTGACGGTGCAGGAACAGCTTCTGATCATACCACAGCTCCAGGGCAGGGAAGAACACAGAAGACTATACAGACATTATAGCATGGGATCACAGATGCTTTATGTGAGGTAAAACATTTCCCTGGCTATTTAAAAACAAGCATCTAATGCTTTACTTTACAGAAAAAATCAACCGTATTGCCTGCAGCCTATACATTATAAGGGAGACAATGGGGCTGCAGCCTATACATCACATGGGAGACAATGGGACTGCAGCCTATACATCACATGGGGGATTCTGGGACTGCAGCCTGTACATCGCATGGGAGACAATGGGGCTGCAGCTTATACATTACATGGGAGGCAATAGGGCTGCAGCCTATACATCACATGGGAGACCCTGGGGCTGCATACTATACATCACATGGGAGATCCTGGGGCTGCATACTATACATCACATGGGAGACAATGGGGCTGCAGCTTATACATTACATGGGAGGCAATAGGGCTGCAGCCTATACATCACATGGGAGATCCTGGGGCTGCAGATTATACATCACAAAAGAGATAATGGGGCTGCAGCTTATACATTACTTGGAAGATGCTGGGCTGCAACCTATCTATCACATGGGAGACCCTGGGGCTGCAGACTGTACATTACATAGGAGACAATGGGGCTGCAGCTTATACATTACATGGGAGGCAATGGGGCTGCAGCCTATACAGTACATCATATGGGAGACAATGGTACTGCAGCCTATACATCACATGGGAGACAATGGTACTGCAGCCTATACATCACATGGGATACAATGGGACTGCAGCCTATACATCACATGAGAGACCCTGGGGCTGCAGACTATACATTACATGGGAGACAATGGGGCTGCAGCTTGTACATTACATGGGAGACGCTGGGACTGCAACCTATACATCACATAGGAGATGCAGGGGCTAGGGTTTCACATGGGAGACACTGGGGATGCTGTCTTCAGTGAGACAATAATGCAGAGTGCGCCAACTTCGTCTACAAAGTATGTCCAGCGTCAAGTCATAATCCTTTATTGCATGTTACACAACTTTCTGAGTGAATGCTATATGTGCATTCTTACTGTGTAAAGAGGAATTAAAGGACTGGCAGCCGGCAAAGTGGGAACACCTTGCCCGAGTCCTGAGGTTCCCGAGAATCTTTCTGAGGGCCAGAGAAAAGGACATAGCGTGTTGTTTACAGCCTGTGAGCAGTATGTCCTTCAACCTTGCTCTAAAGTATAGAACATGTAAGCACACACTTCTTCTCTAGGAGCTGGTAACCTCTTATACACAGCAGAGAAGACCACTTACCTCTCCTTGAAAATGGAGAGGATTTTTGATAAGTAAATTGCAAAGCAATTTTAACAATGGGGTTTCTGATCCAGTATGTTAACCGTCATACATATGGAACTATGTTCATGAGTTTACTTCTATGTACCAAAAACATTCATCAATTACAAAGAACCTGTCAGCAGGTTGTAGTACCACGAGCTAATCTAAACTGTGCTAGGTTGTCGTAATGCAGATTAATTCCATATCTTTGTTTTTTTAATCATTTATTCCATTCCCAGTAATTGCTTGGGCCTGCACTTACTGCTCTCTTCCTCATCTTCCTCTTTTCCCAACCATCGCCATCTTCTGGAGATTTCGTACAGGTGAAGTAATTCCTTGAGATGGCACTTGCAGAGATCCACAGTTCGACTCTAAAAATGATGTCATATAACTAGACTAGACTGTTCGACAGACGCAACACATGCAGGAATTGCCTAACAAACTGTATTTTGGCCTTGCAGACAGTCCCTTTTCTGTCTGTGTCTGCACTGAGCTGCAGGCACTGTAGAAAAAGGAACTTCACTACAGCCCGACCAGGATCTTTCACCCAATGACATTACTGTTTCATCCATTGACTCTAAACTCTGACAATCACAAATGAGAGCTGCAAACTGCAACAAAAGAGGTAGCGGATCTTAGGCATCATAGGTATTAAGCACTGTGTGCATCACGATCCTCAGAATGATATATGATCTGAAATTAGCTTTGAACAAGCACTTTTCACAAAATCACAGCATACAGTTGTATAGGTGGCTGAGCCACAAATGTAATTTCAAAGTTAAAAAGAGTGTTTAGCCACAACTAAACGATAAAATCAACTAAGAATTCTAAGAGGCTATTAATAAAATGATAATGGTGCAGACCGACTGAGAGTAATTAGTAGCGCCTCATGGAAATGTTAAGAAAACAAGAAGCCCTTGCCCAATCCCTTATACTTTCACAATAAGTCATATGATATTTTCATGTTTAATTCAGGTTCTCTGTGAAGGTATCCCTGGCTTCTACATCATCAGAATTAATATGAGAGAGACCTACATTATAATGATAAAATGCCGCACACAGTGGGAGAAAGGACTACAAATTTGATTGAACTTCGGTATTTTAAGTCTGGAAATATGTGCTGCCCCCGAAAATGAGCTGTTGACTAATACAGAAAGAAATGTTATACTGCAGTAATGTTCATCTTCATCCACACTGTAATGAGAAGGATTAGACTTACTTCCCTATGAGCAATATTTATATCGGCAATACAAGAAAATGTATTTCCCTAATATTTTTTCTGTATGTGTGAGGCTTTAAATTTTACAGAGGTGATTAATGTTTTAATTTGCTGTTTCAGCTGGGTACAAGTTTACTATGCAGTATAAATTACTTTCTAGGAATATTTCTTACACAGAGCTTAATTCTCAGGTTTCTTAAGCACAGTCTGAAATTAGGATTGAATGGAGGAGGCTGTTGGTTTTATTTTTAGGAACAAAATATAAACAATTAGATTATCCATAAATTTGATTAATTTAATTTCCAAATATTTGAAAGAATATTTTTCCTTTAGTTGAAAACACCAGTATTTGGAATCAGTCAAAATATATTTTATTCCTTGTAGTACCTAACATATATTTTCCCATACCCGCTTAAATAACTTATCCCAGAAGACATATGACATACGCTCAATGGACGGGGTATATAAAAAATAACAAATGTAGTCACACTGACATCCATTTGGATTGAGAGCAGCCTGCTCCATGGTGTGCACAGAGACAAGAAATGGTGATGTCACCATTCCATCAGCCACCAGACTGCAGGGTTCTATGGTTGTTGCAGAAAAGGTGACCTAAGAGACTAACACAGTGACAATAAAATGGAGAATATAAAGGTGTCTGACATGAACGAAAAAAATAAAAAATAAAAGATAATCTTTATTAATGATTGTTAAAATAGAATTGCAAATTCGTCTCAGACAAAAAGTGGTAAGTGGCCCATAAGGTCACACAATCAAAATCCACTACTCAGTATAGGGCACAGAGTGGGAGGGATAGGGAGAAAGGAGGATACTCTCCTTGGACAATGCACCCTATTGATAACCCTGCTTGACCATGGAGGTTGTCACCCTAGAAAAGCACACAAGAATGATGTCCCATCTCAAAATTGTCTTGCCCTAGGAACCCCTAGAGAGTTCACTACATGGATAAATAAGCCCCTAATATGAACAAAACCCCTTATATAAAGGGGAAAGAAGCAGGATCCATACAAACAAATCAATTATCCCAAAGATAACACCGATAAAACTCAATAAGCAAAGTGTCAATATATACTGACTACATGTAGATATAAAGTACTAATAGTGCTTGTGAATAAGCACTGGGTATAAAAATATATAAAAAAAAGTATACAGCACATGCAAGGTAAAGACAAAAAGGGATGTCAGAAATACAGAAAACCCCACATATCTACCAGATTTGCCATAACCAGAGGAAAAGAGAGGTACAAGGATAAAAGTAAAATAAGACCCCATATACCTACCAGTTCATGGTGACCTTGATGTGTTTCCCTATTATAGTACTGGTTCATCAGGAGGTTTATAAAAGGTGATTCATCATATGAAGCTTGTTAGGGTAGTAGCGCATGGATATCAGCATGGCGTGAACAGCATTTCATAGGATGTTTTATGTTTATGTGCTACTCATAGTCACCTGACTGCTGCAGACAATCACAGGCTACAGTGGTCAAGGAGCTGGTGGAATGGTAACATCACCACTTCCTGTCTCTGCACAGACTATGGAGCTGCTTACGCTGGATCCAAGTTGCTGCCGATAGGTAAGCATAATAAATTTTATTTTTTACATATATCATTGCCTGTGTCAAGTTTTATTTTGCCTGGACAACATCATTTTAATGAAATAATAAATCTAAGCATTTTTTAACCTATTTTCTTCTAACCACATATTACGTTGCATTGCCGTAACTGTACATAGGCTGTTCTTTTTGTAGCTTGACTCGCGCAGAGGATATATTACATTACTATATGCCAATTGTAGGAACAGGTTAGGTTTTTCTCTGCAGACATAATGAGAAGAACTGAATAAAATAAAATGCAGTATGTAGAGCACTGAGACATAAGCTCTTTCCTGATTTTTTCTTTTTCTGGCTGTCATCACATTAGAGTATAGCATCCAATGTGAGAGCATTGGATGCGATATGTTAATGACACTCACCTGAAACGCTGCTACAAGCGTGAATCTAGTGTCTTACTAATGTGATCTGATCCTCCCATATGCGAGAATTGGATCACCGGTGAGGAGAAGAAGGAGAGGTTAAATTCTCATCTTCTCTATTGCCTGTTTGCAATATATCGGGCTGCACTTGGATCTCTCATTGAAAAACACTGGTCTGAGTGCAATGCGAGATTTTCTCGCATTAAAGTACTCCATATTGTACGCCAGTGTAAGCAAGCCCTAATACTTGGGTTAGATCTATTATTATGTTGCAGATATGAATTTTTTGTGTAGTATAACGTATAGTATAAATAGCCTCTTTGTGGATCTTTTAGGGGATGGAGATCATAGGGTTTTTTTGTTACTAAGTATTTTTTAGTACTGCATACCCATCCATTAACACACAACTACTGAATGATAGTTTTGGATATCCATTTGTTGTATAGGTCAAGTTTGCTGTAGCCTACATGAATACAGTGTCCTTCAGTGGGCCCTTATGTAAAAGCTTTTGCAGAGCTATTCCACGAGCACATGTATTTGATAACACAAAAAACATGCAGAGCAAAAAAAACTTTACTCCCCTCATATATTCTGCAAAGTAAAAAGGTGAATCTTTAGAAGGATTTACATTCATGTGCCCACTGCCCAGTAGACCTCAACCTAATGTTGAATCAAACTGTAAAAGTTCATAAATGCCGATATTTAAGAAGGGTAAAAAGATGACTCTGGGAAACCAACATCCAAAAGTTACCACATACAGTATGTGGTGTGCAAAGTTTTAGAAGGCATAGTATGAATAGGCTGCAAAAGTACACTCCTCAAATTATGAAATGTTGACATTGTAGATTATATCATGACAGCTGTTAATAGGACTTTCACAGACAAGCTTAGCGCAAGCCACTCTATCGACCAGATCCCAGAGGTTTCCGCGGCCTTCACCATTTAATCACAGAACTTAGGACTTACACAGGGGTTGGAAATGGCTTCTGTCAGGTGGAGCAAACTTTGCAACAAGAAGGGCCATCATGCCAGATTGGTACTAAGATGTCTAGTCAGGTCCAGAATTTCTAAAGCAAGCAGCTGATGGAAAAACAAGCTAAAGATAAAAAAAACTGGGTGATCAAAATAGAGCAACAGGAGCAATATATCTGACACATAAACCTGAGAAGGAAAACATTTAACTGGCAGTAGGAGTCAGAAGTTCAGGAATTTAAATAGAAGACATCCTGCTCAGAAATCACAGAAAGGAGTCACCTCAATAACCATGAATTCACGCCATTGAGCTGCTTCAAAAGTCCTAGCACTCAAATAGTACAGGTTGTTACGAGTGCAAGTGGTGCCCATGGTTCGTGTATTCACCGTGCCATGGACCGAATCTACCTGGAGGGGCCTGACCAAGCAGCTACCTTGGTGTTCACTGGAGCCTATAGTGATGAGATCAGGCTTGTAAGGTAGGTAACTGACAGGAACCACTTCAGGGAGGCATCCGGCAGGATCAGTTGACCCCAAAGGTCTCAGCCGTTAATACAGACTCCTGGACAGAGCAGGACATCCACTGGGACAAGTTCAGTCTTTGCAAACAGGATGGTCACTGGGGACAAGATCACACTGTGCAGGCAGGATGGCCACTTGGGATAGGTTCATACTATGCTGACAGGATGACCACAGGGACAGGTTCAGACTGCGCAGTGTTTAGATAGAAGACGGTACAGCCACAGGGACAGGTACAGACTACACGACAGGACTGCCAAAGGGACTGGTTCAGACTGGGCAGTCTCTGGATAGCAGACAGGACAGCTACAGGAAAAGGTTCTGTCTGTGCCGATAGGATGGCCACTTCAGGTACATCCAATGTGGTTTCAGGGTATGGACACTGTCAAATCATACACAGAAACAAGGACTAACTATGCTGAACTAACAGGACCCAAGATATGGAAACAAGTTAAACAGACTAAGGACAGGGGACCTGGCACCATACAGTTGCACAACCTTAACACTAAACTAAAGCGGTTGCTCAGGCACCTCCCAATTTGGGAGAGTGCCTTTTATGGAAGATATCTCCCAGCTATAAGCTGACATACACCTTGCAGGTGAAGACATTACTAAATGCCTCCCAGATGTTAGCTGGGGACATTCACCATTTGCGCGTGCTTCCCGTTAAAGAACCGGTTAGCGCACACACGCGCACTAAGCTCGCAGCCGAGACACAGTGCAGAGTTCACAGCAACAGGAAGCAGGAGTACAGTATATTCACATTTATATATCACAACTATAGAAATAATTCCGTAAAGAAGTACTTCCATTAGGATTTTTATACATTAAATGTGTATATGTGCATGTAATGTAGTGTGACTGTATTAATATACTCACCTACCGCTGCTCTCTCTGGTGTTTAGCATCATTCTCCCATTTCTCAGTGACATCACAGCTCTGCAGGCTGTCCAGGTCATGTTGCGTTCTTCGTGACCTGGAAGTAACTTTTATAATGTAAGCCTATGGTGCATCAGTACTTGGCTTTATAGACTTATAATATAAAAAGAGACTTCCGGCTCATGCATAAAGCATAGCGTGAACCATCACAATAGCGGTGTTGTCACTGAGAAAAGAAGCAGAACAGTGGTGGACACCGGAGAAAGCAGGTAGGTGAATAAATTAATACACTCACACTAACACTACATTACATGCACATATATACACATTTACTGTATAAAAAACTTAATGGGAGTACTTTATTAAGCTGTAGCAGAGTTAAACCTTGATAGTTTCCATGGTTTCTACAATGTAAAGAATAATACAAATAATGTAATAAAGTATAGCATATAAAAAGGTAATCAAAACATTTCCTCTACAAATTTACTTTGCAATGAAAACGTATGCAGAAGATAAAGCATTGAGACTGATGTTCATTAATGTGAAAAAATGGGTCAGCAATATGCTTGCCTACGTGTCAGCTATGTGCTTATGTTCCTTTAATAAAATGATATGTGTTCCAGGTATTCTTTTTTGTTGGAGTTGCTGAAAAGCCTTTTCTAACATAATACAAAGCAAATATCAATTCAATCAAATGCTTACTTCTTATGTATTTTTGTTGTCTCTTTTAATTCAAAGTGATTAGAAAGGTCTGAAAAAAATCACCTTATCTCTGTAAAACACAGGTACAAACACTGAGTTAATATTTTGGTAAACAATTATTTTTCAATTGCATATTCAGCAGTGTGCTAAATTATGCATAATCTCGCATAAGTAATAAGCTAAGGTAGCTTACATTTGTTTTTTTGTTTTTTTTTCCCTTTTACCTGACCTATTTCTTTCAGTGTTGTTAGCTTCTTAAATCATGTATGAGCTTTCGTAAGGCTTCAATGGGTAGTTCTACTAGAGAGACTTCAGTAATAAATTTCAAGAGTAGATAAGTTTTCTGACAAGCAAGGGGAAAACATAAAGAGTATAGAATACACACTAAGGGATTTTAGCACAATCCCTGCAAAGCAGCTTTTCTTAATTTATTGTTAAAAATTGTAACACGTGCAAAAATATTCTTTGTAAAAAGTAAATCATTTATTCGAAGATGTTTTAGCAAATACCCCATACAGAGTAAGTGTAGATTTCCAAAATGAACTTTTCTTTAATAAACAATTGTATCATATTGTAAATAATTAAGCAATTTACAATTTTCCATGTCAACATGAAAATAACTTTATTGTTACCAACAGTATATGCAGAAAACAAAGCTATTGTACTGATTTGTAGTTGATATTTGGCTTCACAACATGGTAGACATGATATTCTCCTGCCCCATTTGAGCCATAGTAGAAAACTAATTATAAGAAAATTTGCGTAGCCAGTTTGGGATAATCCAACCATCAGAAATGCAACTTGAGTCTCCAATACTCCAATACTAAACCTTTAACTGGTCTTCTGTCTACCATGCACATTTAAATATCGTGGGTACGGAAAGTGTTCAGAACTAGAGTTGAGCGATACCGTCCGATACTTCAAAGTATCGGATCGGAATGGATCGGCCGATCTTTAAAAAAAGTATCGGTATCGCCGATTCCGATACCGGAAGTCCCATTCAAGTCTATGGGACTTCCGGTATCGGAATAAGAAAAACCCTGTTTTTGCCTTGTACAGCCTCTCTGGGGTCTGTACGGGCCTTTCGGGGGGCTGTGCTGGCCTGCCAGGGGGTCTGTGCAGGCTCCGGTGGTCTGTGCCGGCCTGCCGGGGGGCTGTGCCGGCCTGCCGGTGGTCTGTGCAGGCTCCGGTGGGCTGTGCCGGCCTGCCGGGGGGCTGTGCCGGCCTGCCGGTGGTCTGTGCAGGCTCCGGGGGGCTGTGCCGGCCTGCCGGGGGGCTGTGCCGGCCTGCCGGTGGTCTGTGCAGGCTCCGGGGGGCTGTGCCGGCCTGCCGGGGGGCTGTGCAGGCTTCGGGGGTCTGTGCAGGCATCGTCCGATGGGACTACAAGTCCCATCGGGCGATGCCTGCTACCATGACAGTGATTGACACATTAGCCAATGATGGGACAGTAGTAGTCCCATCATCCGGCTAATGTGTTAAATGTTAAAAAAAAAAAAATACTACATACATACTACATACATACTACATGCATGCTACATACATACTACATGCTACATACATACTACATGCTACATACATACTACATGCATGCTACATGCTACATACATACTACATATATACTACATGCATGCTACATACATACTACATGCTACATACATACTACATGCTACATACATACTACATGCTACATACATACTACATATATACTACATACATACTACATACATACTACATACATACTACATACATACTACATGCATGCTACATGCATGCTACATACATACTACATACATACTACATGCATGCTACATACATACTACATGCATGCTACATGCATGCTACATACATACTACATGCTACATACATACCACATACATACTACATACATACTACATACATACTACATGCTACATACATACTACATATATACTACATGCATGCTACATACATACTACATGCTACATACATACCACATACATACTACATACATGCTACATACATACTACATATATACTACATGCATGCTACATACATACTACATATATACTACATGCATGCTACATACATACTGCATGCTACATACATACTACATACATACTACATACATGCTACATGCTACATACATACTACATATATACTACATGCATGCTACATACATACTACATATATACTACATGCATGCTACATACATACTGCATGCTACATGCATGCTACATACATACTACATACATACTACATGCTACATACATACCACATATATACTACATACATACAATACATTCATACAATACATACATAGACATACAGTACATATAACATAGAGTAACATACTTACCAATACTTGTCACATTGTTCCCCGAAGCCATTGTCTTTTCCGGAATAAATATTAACATAACAAACCACAAAAATACTCACCCACGATCCGAAGCAGTCCACGAGTGTGTCCCACGACGATCTTGGGTAGAGAACTGCAGCATCAGATGATGCTGCCGTTCTCTACGGGCTGCAGGAATCCAATGACGGAAGGTAGGTATCCTTCCGCACTGTATTCCTCCGCCACTTAAAAAAAAAAAAAGTCCCTAGTCTCACTTTATGCCATTGCTGTGTGGGAATTTCCCACACAGCAATGGCATAAAGTGAGACTAGGGACTTTTTTTTTTTTTAAGTGGCGGAGGAATACAGTGCGGAAGGATACCTACCTTCCGTCATTGGATTCCTGCAGCCCGTAGAGAACGGCAGCATCATCTGATGCTGCAGTTCTCTACCCAAGATCGTCGTGGGACACACTCGTGGACTGCTTCGGATCGTGGGTGAGTATTTTTGTGGTTTGTTATGTTAATATTTATTCCGGAAAAGACAATGGCTTCGGGGAACAATGTGACAAGTATTGGTAAGTATGTTACTCTATGTTATATGTACTGTATGTCTATGTATGTATTGTATGAATGTATTGTATGTATGTAGTATATATGTGGTATGTATGTAGCATGTAGTATGTATGTAGTATGTATGTAGCATGCATGTAGCATGCAGTATGCATGTAGCATGCATGTAGTATATATGTAGTATGTATGTAGCATGCATGTAGTATATATGTAGTATGTATGTAGCATGTAGCATGTATGTAGTATGTATGTGGTATGTATGTAGCATGTAGTATGTATGTAGCATGCATGTAGTATATATGTAGTATGTATGTAGCATGTAGTATGTATGTAGTATGTATGTAGTATGTATGTGGTATGTATGTAGCATGTAGTATGTATGTAGCATGCATGTAGCATGCATGTAGTATGTATGTATGTAGCATGCATGTAGCATGCATGTAGTATGTATGTAGTATGTATGTAGTATGTATGTAGCATGCAGTATGTATGTAGCATGTATGTAGCATGTATGTAGTATGTATGTAGTATATATGTAGTATGTATGTAGCATGTAGTATGTATGTAGCATGTAGTATGTATGTAGCATGCATGTAGTATGTATGTAGTATGTATGTAGTATGTATGTAGCATGCAGTATGTATGTAGCATGTATGTAGCATGTATGTAGTATGTATGTAGTATATATGTAGTATGTATGTAGCATGTAGTATGTATGTAGCATGTAGTATGTATGTAGCATGCATGTAGTATATATGTAGTATGTATGTAGCATGTAGTATGTATGTAGTATGTATGTAGTATGTATGTGGTATGTATGTAGCATGTAGTATGTATGTAGCATGCATGTAGTATGTATGTAGCATGCATGTAGTATGTATGTAGCATGCATGTAGTATGTATGTAGTATGTATGTAGTAATTTTTTTTTTTTTTTTAACATTTAACACATTAGCCGGATGATGGGACTACTACTGTCCCATCATTGGCTAATGTGTCAATCACTGTCATGGTAGCAGGCATCGCCAGATGGGACTTGTAGTCCCATCGGACGATGCTTGCACAGACCCCCGGACATCAGCACAGCCCCCCGGCAGGCCGGCACAGCCCCCCGGCAGGCCGGTACAGACCCCCACAGGGTGCACAGACCACCGGCAGGCCGGCACAGCCCCCCGGCAGGCCGGTACAGACCCCCACAGGGTGCACAGACCACCGGCAGGCCGGCACAGCCCCCCGGCAGGCCGGTACAGACCCCCACAGGGTGCACAGACCACCGGCAGGCCGGCACAGCCCCCCCCGGCAGGCCGGTACAGACCCCGGGCAGTCCACACAGCCCCCCGGCAGGCCGGCAGAGACCCCCGGAAGGCCCGAAATGACGGCGCATCATGATGCGCACACACCGCGCATCATGATGACGTCAGGCTGTCAATCAACTTTGAACTTCCGATTCCGATGCCGAATTCCGATATTGAAAAAATATCGGAAGTCGGTATTGGAATTCCGATACAGCAAGTATCGGCCGATACCCGATACTTGCGGTATCGGAATGCTCAACACTATTCAGAACCTTTTAAATGTTTCACTCTTTGTTTCCTTGCAGAAATTTGGTAAATTCAAAAAAGTTCTTTTCTTTTCTCATTAATGCACACTCTGCACCCCATCTTGAAAGAAAAAACTGAAATGTAGAAATTTTTTCAGATTTATTGAAAAGAAAAACTGAAATATCTCATGGTCAAAAGTATTCAGACCCTTTTCTCAGTATTGATTAGAAGCATCCTTTTGAGCTAGTACAGCCATGAGTCTTCTGGGGAATGATGTAACAAGTTCTTCACACCAGGATTTGGGGATCCTCTGCCATTCTTCCTTGCAGATCCTCTCCAGTTTCGTCAGATTGGATAGTGAATGTTGGTGGACAGTCATTTTCAGATCTCTCCAGAGATGCTCAATTGGGTTTAGGTCAGGGCTTTGGCTGGGCCAGTCAAGAATGGTCACAGAGTTGTTCTGAAGCCACTCCTATGTTATTTTAGCTGTGTGCTTTAGGTCATTGTCTTGTTGGAAGGTGACCCTTCAGCCACGCCTGAGGTCCAGAACACTCTGGAAGAGGTTTTCATCCAGGATATCTCTGTACTTGGCCACATTCATGTTTCCTTTAATTGAAACCAGTTGTCCTGCCCGTTCAGCTGAAAAACACCCCATAGCATGATGCTGCCACCACCATGCTTCACTGTTGTGATTGTATTGGGCAGGTGATGAGCAGTGCCAGGTTTTCTCCACACTTACAACTTAGAATTATCACCAAAAAGTTCTATCTTTGTCTCATCAGACCAGAGAATATTATTTCTCATAGTCTGGTAGTCCTTCATGTGTTTTTTTGCAAACTCTATGCGGGCTTTCATATGTCTTACACTGAGGAGAGGCTTCCGCCAGGCCACTCTGCCATAAAGGCCTTGCTGGTGGGGGGCTGCAGTGATAGTTGACTTTGTGGAACTTTCTCCCATCTCCCTAATGCATCTGTGGAGCTCAGCCACCGTGATCTTGGGGTTCTTCTTTACCTTTCTCACCAAGGTTCTTCTCCCACAATTGCTCAGTTTGGATGGATCGCCAGGTCTAGGAAGACTTAAGGTGGTCCCAAACTTCTTCATTTAAGGATTATGGAGGCCACTGTGCTCTTAGGAACCTTGAGTACTGCAGAAATTCTTTTGTAACCTTGGCCAGGTCTGTGTCTTGCCACAATTCTTTCTCTGAGCACCTTGGCCAGTTCCTTTGACCTCATGATTCTCATTTGGTCTGACATGCACTGTGAGCTGTGAGGTCTTCTATAGACATGTGTGTACCTTTAAAAATCAAGTCCTATCAGTTTAATTAAACACAGCTGGACTCCAATGAAGGAGTAGAACCATCTCAAGGAGGATCACAAGAAAATGGACAACATGTGACTTATAAATGAGTGTCTGAGCAAAGGTTCTGAATACTTATCACCATGTGATAGTTCAGTTTTTCTTTTTTAATTAATTTGCAAAAATTTCTACATTTATGTTTTTTCAGTCTCGAGGTGCAGAGTGTACATTAGGGTGACCGCAAAAAATCGATGTCAGAATTTTGTCCGTCTGGACCCCACAAAACGATTCCCCTTTCCAGATATTGAGATAGCCAAAATTTGAGCTCGATCAAACGACGTTAACCCGTGCCGCTCGTCGCTCAAAGTTTGAAAAAATCCAAATTGAGGTATTTTAAGATTTAGGTATTTTGCATAGTCTGTTAGACTATAAAGAATGTGACAACAACATTGCAGAAATAGCCCTGACCAAATTTTCGAACCATTTGTGGTATTTGAATGCAGAGTTGGTGGGATTATCGTTTTTTGATCCCACCATTACAGACAATGAAAAGTTGTTAATGGCTAATAAATTGCTCAGTAGCACAGATGAACCATCAGAGCACGCTAGGGTTGTAAATCCAAAAGTTAGGAAAGAAAAATTAAAAGAGGTAGGAAGTAACCGACTTTAACGACCATCTGACAAAAGATGAAGAACAAAGGCAATATGTCCTGCAAGTTGTAAGCAAATGCCGAGCATTATATTCTGACGTTTCAAAAACTACTTTAACAAAAGCTCTAGAATAGATTAGATAACTATGTAAAATTATCAACTCATGAAGGTTAGCGTGATCTGATGGGATCAGGATAGGGGGGTGAGGGGACCATGCATTCCAGGATTGTTGGGTGAGGGGACCAAGCATACCAGGATAGAGGGGTGAGGGGACCATGCATAACAGGATTGGGGGTGAGGGGACCATGCATAACAGGATTGAGGGTGAGGGGACCATGCATACCAGAATTGGGGGTGAGGGGACCATGCATACCAGAATTGGGGGGTGATAGGACCATGCATACCAGGATAGGGGGGTGAGGGGACCATGCATACCAGGATAGGGGGGTGAGAGGACCATGCATACCAGGAGAGGGGAGTGAGAGGACCATGCATACCAGAATCGGGGGGTGAGGGGGCCATGCATACCAGAATTGGGGTGTGTGGGGACCATGCATGACAGGATTGGCAGGTGAAGGAGTACCATACATCCTATGATAGGGATGAGGGAAGACCATGCATACCAGGATTGGGGAGTGAGGGGACCATGCATTCTAGGATTGGGGGGTGAGGGGACCATGCATTCCAGGATTGGACGGTGAGGGCACCATGCATACCAGGATTGTTGGGTGAGGGGACCATGCATACCAGGATTGGGGGGTGAGGGAACCATGAATACCAGGATATGGATTAAGGGGTACTATGCATACCAGGATTGGGGGGTGAGGGGACCATACATACCAGAATAAGGATAAGGGGGCAATGCATAGCAGGATAGTGATGAGGGGTGCCATAAATACCAGGATAGAAGGGGGCAGCACATACCAGGATGGGAGACCATATACCAATAAAAATGCTTGCCACCCGGGCGTAGAACGGGTTCATAGCTAGTACACATATATACAGCTATACACAAAGGAAGGCTTTACAATAAGGGAGTATTTACATTAAAGAAGGAAGTGGAGTATCACACGGTCCCAGTACACACCTTACAGTCACACAGAGGACTGCGTGGGTTCTGCTGGATGTTTGGACCCCCCATTCACATGAGCATGTTTCAGGTTTGGGATCAAGCTCGGGTACCCTTATGATACCCGAGCCAAACTTTCTTATAAAGTTCAGACCTTGAACATCCCTTGATCTTGTATGACAAAAGCAAAGTCACTGATTGCAATCTAAGTGTTGTAGATTTCTGGAGGTTTGTTCTTGATGCAGGATTTAATATAATTGTCATTAATTGAATTTGCAAGGAGTTCCTCCTAATATAGAGTAGTTGGCATATGACTCAAAAAGTGAATGTAGCTAGCTGTCCAGCTGTACCATTCTCAATACTCCAGAGGAGACTCATACTATAGGTTCATACAAGGCTCAAATGCAGCATATTTTCTGTCCTGGTTTTACAGACAGAAAATTTGGTGATTTCTAAAGTAGCAGTGTTGCATTTGAGATTTTTATTAATCTCATGCACACCCTGCAGAGAATAACTGCAACCTTAATAAAGCTGTGATGCAAATTTCAAATCCAATTTTGTAATTTATGCTTCAGATGATATAGTAGATATCAACCTTTGTGTACAGGAAAATTTAATATTAGGATGTACACTCCTCAACATTGAAATTGCAAAACCAAGAAGGAATATTCATTAGATTGTTAAAATAACAGGATCGATAGACATGTTAATGATATGCAAATACCGTAATGGAAAACTGGAAGAACAATATTAATTAGCATCATGCTTGAACAGAAATACAAGCAAGTATATGCTTTGGCATACTACCAATGAGGCTATTAATAGTTTTCTAAGGAATATTTTGCAATGATAAATCACTTATGGTCACATATCATCAAAATCCGCTGCTGTCGACTCTCTTTGCAAATGACAACTAATGACATTCAAGACGTGCTCAATGGAAGACAAGTCTGTTGATGCTGCAGGCCATGGTAGCAAGTTTAGACTATGCAGGCTGCTTATAGTAGCATACGCAACAAGTAGATTGATTTCTGTGCTAAGTTCATTTAGCATGGCAGAACGTTCCTCACACAACTAATAATAACCTCACTGATAGCATGCAGAAGCTTGTAAGTTCATGTATTTCTCCTCTTATGGTCATACTTGATATTGAATGAAATTAGATGTTTTGAAAATCTTGTTTTTAATTTATTATTTGCAAATAATTAACATGTCTATCGATCCTGTGATTTTTAGAATTCCGGGACTTTTTCTTCATGATGTTGCTTTGGCAATGCTGAGAATGGTGGTACGTCTGACAACCATGTAGTTATTTGTCTATAAAAGCTGTGCCATTGGGATATATCAAGAACCAGATCCAATGGGAGGTTATTTCTTTGAGTAGATAGAATGCAATTCTTGACATATAGACCTGTTAAATAGAAGTTTCAAAAGATGGGCAAACTGGACAACCCCATCCTTTAAAGTAGGAAGAGGGATTAAAGAAATTAACTATTGAATATTCCTTGTACTTAGAATCATAGAATCATAAAATCATAGAATCGTAGAGTTGGAAAGGATCTCCTGGGCCATCTGGTCCAACCCCCTGCTCAAAGCAGGATTCGCTAAATCATCCCAGTCAGATGTCTGTCCAGCCTCTGTTTGAAGACTTCCATTGAAGGAGAACTCACCACGTCTCGTGGCAGCTTGTTCCACTCATTGATCACTCTAACTGTCAAAAAGTTTTTTCTAATATCTAATCTGTGTCTCCTCCCATTCAGTTTCATCCCATTGCTTCTAGTCTTTCCTTGTGCAAATGAGAATAAAGTTGATCCTTCTACAATGTGCCAGCCCTTTAGATATTTGCAGACAGCTATTAAGTCTCCTCTCAGTCTTCTCTTTTTCAAACTAAACATTCCCAAATCCTGCAACCTTTCCTCATAAGTCAGGGTTTGCAGACCAGTCACCATTCTGGTTGCTCTTTTCTGAACTTGCTCCAGTTTGTTGATGTCTTTTTTAAAATGTGGTACCCAAACCTGGACACAATATTCCAGATGAGGACCTACACTTATCACCTTATATGCTCATTTATCTGGTTATAGAACTGAAATTTCCCTAGTAAGCTCATATCAAGCCTGGAAACTTGAGTGCAGGACTGGGGATATAAAAAGTTGCTTTGAAATTTTGGGTCTCCCTTAGCAACATCTGCTGTGGTTGTCTCAATCCAACAGGTCCAAGAAGCAGAATTCCCTATATATTACCACCCAGATTTTTTGATTTTGGGAAAGGCAAGCTGATAAGCCAGTCCTTTCAAGTTTTCCTTCCCCATACTCACCTTGGTTTGTTAATTCTGCTATATCAAGGGATTTCAGCAACAGATTTGTTAGGTTTACCCCATCTTGTAGACATTCAGATCAAACACTCAGCCAGGAGTCATCACTTAGTCCAATATCATCTTTTTCTAGGAGAGCTGTTGGGTTTGATTTGAGCATGCACCACACCTATCTCATTGCATATCAAAATTTTTGTCAGCTACTGAAATTTTTAGAAACCTCACTTCTTTTGACTCGTTCTGCTTCCAGTCATCTCCTCCTACCCATCAAATGTAACTTCTTTGCTCAGTATCACTGATCAGAAAAGAGATAACTTCACCTGTGCCATGTGTTCATGCTTGAGGAAACAAAACTGGGTCAATGCTTAAGTTCTGAAACCTTTTTTGATAAATTTGCACTTGTAGATTAATATTATAAGAAATTAATTACAAATTGTTATCTACTTTGTACAGAACATCTGAACACCTACATTCAACCAATCTAAATTGTTTTGTGATGTGTTGATGTTGTAGGAGGAGGTGAACACACACCTACACATATGCTAGTCATATAAAATCACTGGTCTAGTTTGTAGCAAACTGATCCATCTCTATAACCAGATCCCAGGTGCATCTACACATTGGACCCCTGACAAGGCTTTGCTTTCCTTATAGCATACTTCCAGCTTTTTGCAAAATTAGAAGCATATATATTCTATACATACATACATACAGTACATATGGAAATAATTTAAGTGGATAAGGAGAAAGTGCTGTAAAGTAAGACTCCTCCCAAGAATAGACACTTTTATAGTTTATTTTTGTCAATTAATAAAATTCAAAGTAAATGAACAAAAGTGAAATGTAAATCAAGTCAATAGTTATTGAGACCACCCTTTGCTTTCAAAACAACATCAATTCTTATAGATACACTATAGCAAAGTTAGTGATTTTGTAGGATTTTAGTCAAGTGTATGAGTAGCCAATTACACCAAACAGGTGATAGAAATCATGATTCTCACCTGTAGTTTGAAACATAGCCATTAACTGAAAGAAAAACAGTTGTGTAGGAAGCTAAAAACTGGGTGAGAAACAGCTGAGTATAGCTTCATATGTGAGGTGATGAAGACAGTTTCATGTCACAGATCATACACAATGGCAAGACTGACCACAACAAAAAGAAATAGTTTAATTACTGTATATTGCATCAGCAAAGTGTTTCCTAAGCAATGTGTCTTCAAAGCAGACTGAGGTTTCACGATGAGCTGTTCTAGCTCTTTTGAAGAAGCAACAAGACATGGGCAACTTTGAGGACTGTAGATGCAGTGGTCAGCCAATGAAACTTAGTGCACCAAATGAAAGACATATCAAGCTTACTAATTTTCAAAATCAGTAGATTGTCTGGTAGTGCCATCAGCTCAGAAGTAGCAGCAACTATTGGGACTAAGTTACAACTATCTTAATTCTTTGGAAAATTCTGGCTAGAATTGGTCTCCATGAAAGAATTGTGGCCAAAAAGGCATACCTTCAAATGAAAAGAAGCCAAGCAAATCAATTTTAATTTTAATTTTATTTCTTACTGGAACTAAAGTGAAGAAAATAGTAGCTGATGTGTTATGATTTTTGACTGATGAGTCAAAAATTCAAATATTTGACTACATCATAAGATAGTTTGTTCTAATAAAAAGCTGGAGAGCAGTACAATAATGAGTATCTGCAGACAACAGTGAAACATGTAAATAATGCTGACCTTTTTGCTATGTAATTCTTAAATATTTGAAGGATTTTTTATTCCACATTTTGTGACTTTGCTTTTAATTTTAGTGATAGGACTCGCAATTGTGAGGACCATTGACGAGGGTTGCGAGCTTGCATATCTTGGCCAAAATATAGACCAATACCTCATATCTTATGATTTTTTTTCCACGCAATTTTTCATAGTGTAGCCCAGCCCAGCATTTTTTGATCTTATAAACTAGGATGTCTGTTTCTCATTGGGTGCACTTTATGTAGAACATCTCACCAAATGTAATAGTATGTGCGTCACTAATAAGCTATAAGCCAGACACTGTGCATTAACGTTATACAAGTCGCTTTTGTGCAATTTAATACTAAGCAATCACTTTCTCCATGAATTGGTAGGTTGTGAGTGGTTGTCTCATCAGTATTTTACACCTGTGTTGCCTTCAACTTTACTATTTAGGTTTGATGCATCCTGTTAATGAATTAGGTCTGAGAACTGGCAGGTAAATACTGCTGCCCTTTTTGCTGTGTTAAAAACAGTGAAACATGGTAGAAGTTCTTTGGAAGTTTGGAGCAGCATTTCAGCAAATGTTATTGGGAATTTAGACAAGATTAATGTTGTCAATAATGCAGAGATAAAAGACACATACATGTGACGTGCCCCCGGGCCATGGGTCCGTGGCCCCAGGCAGTCATGTAATTTAGTGTGTAATTAAATGAGAATAAAGTTTATATGTGATTCGTGACACCACCTGTGGTATTCTGGTCAGAGGCGACCAGCGCTGCAATGCCATTGGTGTGGGACCATTGGTATGATGCAGCTGAGGTGAAAATGGCTCTCCACAGGCAGAGCAGCAGTCCTAGGGCCATTGAGAGTAGTTTTTGAGGTGATGATGTAGTGGGGAGTGAAAATTGAAGCAGTGCCGGGTTAATGACGCAGGAAGGAAACAGATGACGCAGTTGAATGCTCTTCCAAGACTTTATTCACAGTTCTGTTCGCGATACAGATGCCCGCTTTAGTGCTGATTCCTCCAGGCAAGGGGTCCAGTCAACTCCCAGGCAAAATAAAGTACACCCTTCCAGCACTCCCTGTAGGTTTGTACCTTCCCTGGCTGTCTCCACACTGCTGCCTGCTACTTTCCTTCCTTACAGCATCTCACAGTCAGTGTCCCAGGCCAGCTACCGCAGATCCTGTCAGATAATGTGACTCAGGCACTTCTTTGATCCTATGTGGCTGCCTTTCTGGCGAAGATAACTGTGGTAATTCACTGTGGCCCATAAAGTAACCACAGCTGTCAGCTTGCTAGTTAAGTTACGATGTACACTTCACTAGGCTAGGGGCTGAGACCCTTCTGCGACCTGGATTCTTCCCCCACCTGATGGCTGTCAGCGTGGGACGAGCCCCAACGGGGAGCACTCTGCACCCGTGCCTCTAGAAGAACCACTCTTTCCTTCAGGGAGCTTTCCTTCAAAGCTAATCTGTCCAGCAGCGCCTCCTGACAGGAGCTGCTCCAAACACGTCCTGTCACTTCCCCTCCCTCTGAGGGAACTCACCAACTGACTACAAATCTCCTGCTCTTTTTCTAAGCTCCGCCCACCTCCCAGCACTCTTCGTGCTCCAAGCAGGGGCCGTAAAGGGTGCTCTGCTATGCTACGTGTGTGTGGAATGTGGGTATTGGAGTCTGGTCGGGTGCCTCCACCTTACCTGGTCGTGGAATACCACACCTGTGGGTGAGGTGCAGTACCTCTGTGGCTACTTTACCCGCAGTGGCGCCACACATGCAATGCCAGCTTGGATGCTTCTGATTTTTGCACCATTTTAGGACTCTACTGTCTAAAATGATACAAAGATACAGTATCTATTTTTTATGCTTGAAGAGATGAAGTATTTGGATGATCTGTGGTTAGTTCACCAAGATGTATAGAACAACCACCTTGCCAAGTTCCTTCAAATCTGTGTACAAGAGTACCTAGAAGAATAGATGCTATTTTGAAGGCAAAGGGTAGTAGTCACACCAAATATTGATAAGTTTTAGATATCTTGTTAGTTTGCTTTTCATTTTGTAATATTAAACTGTATGGTAGAATTGCTGCAAAGAGACCACTACTGAGGTCTCCAAATAAAAAGAAGAGACTTGTTTTGACCAAAAATCACAAGCACATAAGTGGAAATTTTTAGTGTGGTACCAAACACCAAGTTTTTGTGAGATGCACAAAAGGTGAGTGGTTCTCTTTTCATATGTGGTGCCTACCGTGAAACAGGGTGCGGGAGGTTGGATAGTGTGGGGGGGCTGGCTTTACTAGTGACACTGTTGGTGACTTATTCCAAGTTCAAGGCACACTTACTAAGCATGACTACCATTGCATTCTGCCATAATTTATACAGGACAATGATTTCAGACTCTATATAACCTAGAATCCTTCTACACTCCCCTATTATCTCCTCATCCCACAATCGCATACAAGATTTCTCCCGCACCTCACCCCTACTCTGGAACTCTCTGCCACAACATAAAAGACTCTCGCCTACCATGGAAACCTTCAAAAAGAACCTGAAGACCTACCTCTTCTGACAAGCCTACAACCTGCAGTAACCTCCGATTTACCAAGCCACTGCATGACCAGCTCTACCCTCGCCTACTGTATCCTCACCCATCCTCTGTAGATTGTGAGCCCTTGCGGGCAGGGTCCGCTCTCCTCCTGTACCAGTTGTGAATTGTATTGTTTAAGATTACTGTATTTGTTTTTATTATGTATACCCATCCTCACTTGTAAAGCGCTATGGAATAAATGGTGCTATAATAATAATAATAATAATTAGAGACAGCTAGTGCTGAGTTAAGCCCCCATCACACACTGCGATATCGCTAGCAATATCGATGTAAAGTCACCGATTTTGTGACGTTGCAGCGATATTGCTAACGATATCGCTGCATGTGATACTTACCTCCAACCGGCTCCCCCGCTGGTTATCGCTGATCGCGCGAGAAGCTCCTGGACCATTCCTCGTCGGCCACTTCCTGCGGCACTTCCTGTGGCGCCGACGAGCGACGTGTGGAGCCGGGCGGGAGGACGCAGGATCGCCGCGTCTGACAGGTAAGTAGCGATCCCCGTCCCCAGCGATGTCGCTGGTGAGATCTGCCTGTGTGGCAGCTCACTAGCGACCACTTAGCAATGTACCAGCGATCCTGACCGCGTCATATCGCTAGTCGGGATCGCTGGTGCATCGCTAGGTGTAACGGTACCCTAAGATGACATGGCCTCCACAATCACCCGACCTCAACCTAATTGAGATGGATTGGGATAAGTTGCACTGCAAAGTGAATGCAAAGCAGTGAACAAGTGGTCAGCACTCCATCAAGATTATTGTTAAGCCAATACCACTCTGCCTGATAAAGCAACTTGAAAGAATGCCATAAGTGTATAAGCTGTCAATGACACAAAAGAGGGGTACTTTGAGGAATCTAACCCACCTTTTGGTTTGTTTCACACATTTTTTACTCTTTGTTGCCCTATGTGTTTATTCATGATTTTTCTGTCTACTTTATTTCTGTTGTTACTTTCAACAATGTGTCACATGATTTATTCTGTTGTTTTTGGATATAATTTTAAAGAAAGAAAACTTACTAAAATTTACTTACCCTGTTGTACAAGAAAGTCGATAAAAGATGGAAGCTTCACTATATCATGCTTGTTTAATTGTTGAGCTTTATCTGTACTAGAAAGAAGTAGTTGAAGCTTCTTTTTCTTTTGTATCACAAGCTGAGTATTTATAGGAAAATAAGACTAAACATTTTATAGTGTAGGATAAAAAGTTACTTTTCTGTAATCCCCTCACTCATCCAAACAAAGCAAAGAAGCAAGCAAGTGCACACCAAAATAGGAACATACTATCTCATTCTTTTGGAGCAAATAAACAATAACGCAACAACTAATGAATTAAAATAGTAAAATTCCTCGTTGGCCATTTCACAATTCCATTGCCAACCACCAAAAAGAAAAGAGGAGAAAAAATGAATAAAGAGAACACTGGAAACCAAGAGCTCTTCTGGGGCTTCTCTAGTCTAGAGTCTAGTACATGGAGCTAACTGGCAGTCTCATACAACTTCACCAAAGGTCACCAACTCGAAAAAGGGAACATAGAAGAATTCAATATTTAAGAAGCTAAGCTTATTTAATATCTATGACACTAAGCATCCAGGTGTGAAGCATGCCTGCCACCAGGGCCATATTTATGACTAGGCACAGGATGGCATGTTCCTAAGGTGTCAGGGAGGAGGGGGACGGCACTTTATAGGTAATAAATCATTTATTTTCCTTTTAACACATAACCACTTGCACCATACAACTTATAACTGTTTACTACCTGGCAGAAGCAGGGAAGGAGGGGGGACCTTAGTAGGGTCAGAAGAAAATCTGAATTCAGGTCAGTGCAAGGCTGCTGAAATGTAATGGCGGCACCAAGTCTGGCTGTGAGCAGTGGACTGAGCACCCTTTAAATCAGCAAGGATGTGTTAAATAGTGATATGCAGAATGTGCGGTTACAGAAGAGGAAAGAACATCTGCAGAGCTTTACTTCACACAATGCATGGCCATCCTGCCATAGCTACAGCGACCCCACCCACTCATCCTACTGAAGTGAAGTATTTCTGCTACAGTCTACAGAGATCCAGATCTCTGAAATCATCAGGTATATTGTGTAAATGAAAAGTAAGTAAATGTATGGGTGTATTATGTATATGTTAGAAGTAGTAAGACATAAGTGTAGGAGTGAGGGCTGCAGCTCCTGCAACATGGACATTCATTGAGTTGCGAAGAACTGTACATAGGATGTCAGCTCTTCTATAAATCAGAACCAAAGATACTGTTGAAATAAGGTGCACAATTGGACAGTGATTTTTTTCCCTTCTGTGCACTAGTTATCAGCTGCAAGCTAACAGAAAAGTATATACACAGACACCTAAATTTACATGATTAAATCTGCAATTGAGATATATATATATACACTGCTCAAAAAGCAAAGGGAACACTTAAACAACAGAATATAACTCCAAGTAAATCAAACTTCTGTGAAATCAAACTGTCCACTTAGGAAGCAACACTGATTGACAATCAATTTCATATGCTGTTGTGCAAATGGAATAGACACCAAATGGAAATTATTGGCATTTATCAAGACACTCTCAATAAAAGAATGGTTTTGCAGGTGGGGACCACAGACCACATCTCAGTACCAATGCTTTCTGGCTGATGTTTTGGTCACTTTTGAATGTTGGTTGTGCTTTCACACTTGTGGTAGCATGAGACGGACTCTACAACCCACACAAGTGGCTCAGTTAGTGCAGCTCATCCAGGATGGCACATCAACGCGAGCTGTAGCAAGAAGGTTTGCTGTGTCTGTCAGCGTAGCGTCCAGAAGCTGGAGGCACTACCAGGAGACTGGCCAGTACACCAGGAGATGTGGAAGGGGCCGTAGGAGGGCAACAATCCAGAAGCAGGACCGCTACCTCAGCCTTTGTGCAAGGAGGAACAAAAAGAGCACTGCCAGAGCCCTGCAAAATGACCTCCACACTCCAAAAATTTTTGGAGTGTGAAAAACAAATGAACATTTTACTTTTTTTTCAGAAATTTTTTTACTTCAGATACAATTTTTTTATTTTGACAAGGGTAACAGGAAAAAATAGTCCCCCAAAAATTGCTGGTTAATTTCCCCTGAGCATGCCGATATCCTATATGAGGGAGAAAACCACTGCTTGTGCGCACGACAGAGCTCAGAATGGAAGGAGCGCCATTTGACTTTTTGAATGCAAAATTTGCTGGATTAATTAGCAGATGCCAACTCACATTTGGAGAGCCTCTGATGTACCTAAAAAGTAACAATCCTGTCTAAGGGTTTGGAATTTTGTTTACCTGGGGATTTTGATTTCATTGATTTTAAAATTGACCTGTTTAAGGCTACTAGGAAGATGCATTTATGCAAAACCTTTGCAAATACCAACAAAGGGAATACTGTAGTTTAGAAGGAGAGAAACCATGTTCCATAGGGCCATTAGGCTTCATGGTTACTGGTTTAGAAGAAGAACCTTTCAGTGCGATTACAAATGATGCTGTACTTTTATGCAGTCTGACTGCAGCCTCAGATGTCACATCAATTCAGAATATAAAATCAGTAGAAAGTCATTTCACAGGTGGCATAAAATCAACATATATGCCCCCTATTTCCCCGTGTAACGCTATTGATTTATTTGCAGATTTAGTTATTAGATATGTGGAGTCTCTTATCTATCGAAAAATGCCCTCAAATCAAAATAATAAAGAGAAAAAGGCTCTGAAAATGATCAGAGATTGAAAAGACACTATTGTAAGAAAAGCTGATAAGGGGGGCAATACGGTTTTGCTATCTAGAGAGTTCTACGTAAATGAGGCAGTGAGACAATTGTCGGATGAATTACATATCTTGCTTTACCAAGTGATCCCACTAATAAATATAAAAATGATCTTAGATCTTTCCTGAGAAGGCAGGTTGAAAAGGGTGTAATTTCGTGCAAACAGGCAGATAAATTACTGCCAGATCATCCCTACCAGCCTTATTGGTACCATGTACCTAAAATCCACAAATCCTCTTCACATCCTCCCGGGCATCATCGCAGGGATAGGATCTCTTACAGAACCATTGTCTAAATATCTCGATTGGCTGTTAGGCCCTCTTCTAAAATCGATACCTTAGTATATAAAAGATACAGGTGAATTTCTAGTGGCTTTAAAAGACTTTATATGGTAGGAAGGTTTTTCATTAACCTCCATTGACGTAGAAAGTCTCTATACAAGAATACCGCAATTAGAAGGAGTAGATGCAGTGAGAACAGCGTTATCTAGCACAGACAATAGAGAGGATTTTGTGGATTTTATATGTGAGGGATTAAAATTTGTTTTGGAGCACAATGCCTTTAAATTTATGGATGTATGGTACCTGCAGCGGGTGGGTACCACAATGGGTACCGCCATTGCATGTACCTTCGCAAACTTATACCTTGCGATTTTTGAAGAGAAATTCATCTACTCCACAAAAAATTGCTTTTTTTAAGCAGATTAAACTCCTTCTGAGATATGTGGATGATATATTCAGAGTATGGGATGGGTCTCAGGAATCATTCCACCATGTTGTGATCACTTAACCCCTTAGTGACAGAGCCAGTTTGCAGCTTAATGACCAGGCCAATTTTTACACTTCTGACCACTGTCTTTTTATGAGGTTATAACTCTGGAATGCTTTAATGGATCCCGCTGATTCTGAGATTATTTTTTTGTGACATATTGTACTTCATGGTAGTGGTAAAATTTCTTCGATAAATCTTGTGTTTATTTATGAAAAAAATGGAAATATGGCAAAAATTTTGAAAATTTTGCAATTTTAAAACTTTAAATTTTTATGCCCTTAAATCATAGAGATGTGTCACACAAATTTCTTAATAAATAACATTCGCCACATGTCTACTTTACATCAGCACAATTTTGTAAGCAAAATTTTTTTTTGTTAGGAAGTTATAAGGGTTAAAAATTGACCAGCGATTTCTCATTTTTACAACAAAATTTACAAAACCATTTTTTTTAGTGACCACATCATATTTAAAGTCATTTTGAGGGGTGTACATGACAGAAAATACCCAAAAGTGGCACCATTCTAAAAACTAGACCCCCTCAAGGTGCTCAAAACCACATTCAAGAAGTTTATTAACCCTTTAAGTGCTTCACAGGAACTAAAGCAATGTGGAAGGAAAAAATTAACATTTAACTTTTTTTGCAAAAAATTTACTTCAGAACCAATTTTTTTTATTTCCACAAGTGTTATCCTAAACTGTGGAAATCCCCCACAAATGTCACTAATTTGGAAAGTAGACCCCCTAAGGAACTTATCTTGATGTGTGGTGAGAACTTTGAGCCCCAAGTGATTCACAGAAGTTTATAATGTAGAGCCGTAAAAATAAAAAATCATATTTTTTTCACAAAAATGATTTTCCCAAGGGTAACAGGAGAAATTGGACCACAAACGTTGTTGAGCAATTTGTCATGAGTATGCTGATACCCTATATGTGGGGGTAAACCACTGTTTGGGTGCATGGCAGAGCTCGGAAGGGAAGGAACGCCGTTTGACTTTTCAATGCAAAATTGGCTTGAATTGAGATCAGATGCCATGTCACATTTGGAGAGCCCCTGATGTGCTTAAACAGTGGAAACTCCCCAATTCTAACTCCAACCCTAACCCCAACACACTCCTAAGCCTGATCCCAACCCTAACCGTAACCCTAACCACAAACCTAACCCTAACACACTCCTAGCCTTCATCCCAACCCTAACCCTAATCCCAACCCAACCCCTTATGCCAAACGTAACTTAACTTTAGCCCCAACTGTAACCCTAACTTTAGCCCCAACCCTAACTCTAACCTCAACCCTAACTTTAGCCCCAACCCTAACCCCAACCCTAATGAGAAAATAGAAATAAATAAAAAGATATTTTATTATTTTTCCCTAACTAAGGGAATGGTAAAGGGGGTTTTGATTTACTATTTATAGCGGGTTTTTATAGCAGGTTTTTATGTTTGGCAGCTGTCATACACTAAATGATGCTTTTTATTGCAAAATATAGTTTTTGCATCACCACATTTTGAGAGCTATAACTTTTTCATATTTTGGCCCACAGAGTCATGTGAGGTTTTGTTTTTTGCAGGACGAGTTATCGATTTTATTGGTACCATTTTCAGGCACATGACCAGCAATTCATTAATTTTTTTCGGGAGGGGGCGTTTATACCGTTCCGCGTGTGGTAAAATTGATAAAACAGTTTTATTTTACACGTCATTACGATGACAGCGATACCTCATTTATATCATTGCTTATGTTTTGACGCTTTTATACAATAAAAATTATTTCATATAAAAAAATAATTATTTTTGCATCGCTTTATTCTAAGTGCTATAACTTTTATATTTTTCCGGTTATGGAGCTATATGGTGGCTTGTTTTTTGCAGAACAAGATGTCGTTTTCAGCGGTACCACATTTATTTATATCTGTCTTTTTGATTGCACGTTATTCCACTTTTTGTTCGGCTGTATGATGAAAAAGCATTTTTTTTAGCCTTGTTTTTTTAATGGTGTTCACTATAGGGGTTAACTAGTGGGACAGTTTTATAGGTTGGGTCGTTATGGACGCGGCAATATTAAATATGTGTACTTTTATTGTTTAGATTTTTTTATTTAAATATTTATTTATTGATGGAATAAATATTGATTTTTTTATTACTATTTTTTATTATTTTTTAAAATATTATTATAATTTAATATTTTTTTATTTCAATCTTACTTTTACACCTTGTCTCACTATGGGACACTCATTTTGTGAAGGCTGATTGCTTCTATAGCATACAGAGCTGCATGCTATAGAAGCTGTCAGCACTGCTTGGATTTCTCACTAACCTGAGAGACTTCCTGACATGCACTGCGCGTGACAGGCAGTTTCTCAGCATTGGAGACCCAGATGTCATCATGACGAAATTGGGTCTCAATGACAGTGATCGGGACCCCGCATCACGTCGCGGGGTCTCCGATCCAAAGGCAGAGGGGCTGTCACAGCTGACAGCCCCTCTGCCTGCTCCCGTGACTGCTCCTGGCACTTAATGCTGGGTGTCAGCTGTGAGAATCAGCTGACACCCGGCCCCGATCAGCTGCGCTCCCCCCGTGTGCGCGGCTGATCACATATGACGTACTATCCTGTCCATGCACATTAAGGCCCAGGGCACATGTACGGGATAGTACGTCATATGTCGGAAAGGGGTTATGCATATAGGAGACTTACTGTGAAGTAATAATATTAGATTTATTATAAATATGTAATGCAGAAAGAGAGGTATTGTAAATAAAAAGGTTAAAGTAAATATAAGGTGTAAATTCAGTAAAAACATAGATTTGATTAGCTTAATTTCATGAGATTATCCATCTCATCCAAGTTCTTTCTAATTATATATATTTACTGTTTAAGCATTAAGGCTGTTCTCATTAACAAACTTCTAAACAACATGTTTTTTTTTTGCCTGTATACAGATAATTGCAAGGGAGCTAGAGTACAAAAGTAACAAATCAGAAATTGTAGAATGTGTGACTATATTGAAGAGAATGCAGATTTTGCATCAAAAAGTGTATGGTGGAACAAAGACAAGTGATGCCAACAGCTGTTTCCCATGCAGTCACTTCCTTACAGCGCAGTGGAGTTCAAACAAAACACTGGTGTGAGCAGATTACATTAATTGATGTAAAACTTACACTTCCTCGTAATTAGAGAATGTTGCCTCAAAAAGCAAGGCTATTCATTGCATAACCCTACCGTGCCATATCTATGCCACTGAGCAAATGGATCTTTGAAATTTGCCACCAACAAAATGTTTAGAGCTGAGTGGAAGCACAATTTTGCATTAAATATTAAGAATATAATATAGGTATGATCTAAAGGAGGGTGTCTTGAACTTTCTTAGTGGGCAGCACTTTACATTTCAGAGGGGACTTGTACAGACAATAGACATTACAGCATAACAATAATCACATACTGTAGATTATAACAAATACCAAGAGGAATGAAGGCCCTGCTCGCAAGCTTACAGTCTATGAGGAAAGAGGTAGACACGAAAGGTGGGTGGTAACAGTTGCCCTGATTGTATGGACCAGCCATAATGTTAAGTGTGTAACAGTACAAACACAGAGGGCTAATGGATGCATAAAGCATGTGGGAACATGATGCGGGGAACCTGGTTATGGTAAAACTTTTGGCTGTGCCACACAGGGATAGATTAGGTTAATGTGTTGAGGCAATAAGCCAGTCTGAATAAATGCGTTTTCAGGGCACGCTTAAAATTGTGGGGATTGGGGACTACTCGTATTGACCTTGGAAGTGCATTCCAAAGAATTGGCGCAGCACATGTATAGTCTTGGAGACTGGAGTGGGAGGTACTGATTATTGAGGATGCTAACCTCAGGTCATCAGCAGAACGGAGGGCGCGGGTAGGATGGTATACTGAAACAAGGGAAGAGATGTAGGGTGGTGCTGAGCCAATAATACTATTAGATGTATTACTGATCTAAATGAGCACATTTGTGGGTCATTTTTCTTGGGTACTCTATATAACATTATAGCTGTGAGCAATGTGATGATCTTCAAGTATCCGTGACTCTGTTTTTGAGCACTAAAGCACTTTATCTATATGCTGCTGATATTTGGAATAACTGCTCTTCTACCACCTAGTATTATTATGTCATGATCCACCTGATATTTAGTGAGACCTTATGCCGCTATTATTAAGTTCCTTGTTTGGATATTGATTTATTGGATGTATACTGATTTGCCTTGTATATAATAAAAATAGCTTCTCTTTGTATTTTAAGATTTTGGGCTCAGACTCCTTGTATTTGTTGTTAGAAGATGCCACTTTGAGAATCACTGATCGACAGTAAAAATATTTTTTTTATTATGGGTCCTACAAAAATAAAATTGAAGAAAGATGGGAGATCTCAACAAATCCAACCTCTTTTATGAGTGGGTATTAAGAAATTCAACCCGGGTGTATGGTGTCTTTTCTACTTGGAGATGTTAGACTGGTCCCTTGGAAAATTTCTGGTTTTTAGATGATCAGTTCGATCTTTGCGTCCTTTTTATTTTTTAGCTTTGAAAGCTGAAAGAACGCTTTTCTCTTCTGGATATGCTTACTTGGATATTGGATTTAAAACCTTCTGTCACTTCCTTTTCATTGGAAGACGCAAAAGTCTAACTACTGCAGATTTTCATTAACAGTCATTTATAAGTCATTGACAATGCTAAATTTAAAAAGTATTTCATGGAAGTTAAATTGATCTTACTAAAGCAGCCAATTCTATTTAAATTCGCAGCAAGTCTCTTTTACTTTTTTTTTCTCCTTTTCATTCTCCTTGTGTTATTAATTTCTTTTCTTTTAAGAGTACAAAAATAATGGTCTTTTTTACAGACTTATCTGATTTGCAATTTCTATCGCAGACTGTTGCCTGTTGAACTGCTGAGAAATTTATATCTAAGGTCAGTTTCACCTCAATCAATAGAAATCTATCTTTTGGCCTAATCCAAAATCAATAACCTCTAGAGAATTACCGTCCCTTCTGCCTCTGAAAGAATGTAGGATTTAGAATATTATCATTGTAAAACTGAAGCATTTGTGTTATCTGATGCTTGTTCTAAAAGGCTTAAGTCAATTATATGTTTTCGGTGAAAAGTCTGAAGTACTGGTTCATTACATATAAAATAATTAATCCAAATGAAATGTTTACATAACCAATGTCTGTTATTTTACAAGAATAATGAAAAATAAATGGAGTATAACTATTAATGTATCTTGTAAACGGCTTATACTTGTTACATAACCACCTTATAACTAACAAACGTGTAGCTTGTTATCTACCAAATGTGCATAAAATTATACTGGTTTTGCATTGTAACATGAGATAGTCTAAATCTTACAGGCTAAGAGCACATATAAAAATTTAACCCCTTCACCCTGAAGCCTGTTTTCATCTTCACGATCAGACCAATTTTAACAATTATGACCACTGTCATTTTATGAGGTCATAACTCTGGAACGCTTCAATGGGTCCGGGTGATTCTTAGAATTTTTTCTCGAGACATATTGTACTTTATGATAGTGGTAAAATTTCTTTGGTATGACTTGCATTTATTTGTTGAAAAAAAAACGGAAATTTGGTCAAAATTTAGAAAAATTTGCAATTTTCAAAGTTTTAATTTTTATGCTCATAAATCAGAGAGTCATATCGCACAAAATAGTTAATAAATAATATTTCCCACATGACTACTTTACATCATCACAATTTTGGAAACGCCATTTTTTTTTGTTAGGAACCTATAAGGGTTAATAGTAAATACACAATGATGCCCAATGCATCCTGCATGCTGGGCTACAGAAGGTGCTCACCTTGAAAAAGACACTTAGAAGTGTCGATACGTGTGGGTTTCTCTCATGGACTCTTAACATCACCACTGACCGCACCGCTGCTATTCAGATGACGGGACGACTGACTGGTTCCCCTAATCACTATTATACGGGGTGACGTATTCAGCTTCTGTAGCCCAGCATGCAGGATGCATTGGGCATCATTGTGTATTTACTATTAACCCCTTTCTTGTGGCATTCAGCTGTTTGTCTTATGGTAATAATCAGGGTTTAACTTTTGCACTGCATGCTCCATATATGGGGGCTACACTGGTTTATAATCTAAGATTGTTGGTTATATGCTAGCAGCATTTATTCAGAGTTATTTTTCTCTGTGCATTTTCAGCATTTGCGGTCTACTGATATATTAAAATCTATTATGTTATATTTTGTCATCTTTTGGAGAGTCCATTTATGATCTTTTGGATGTTTTAAATGTTTTTAAATGTGTGCTGTTTTTTGGCTTGTCATTAATAAAATTTGCTCTTAGTTTGTACCTATTGATACTGTGTGGTGATCCTATTTTTTTGCATGATTCTTTTCCTCTTTTTAGAGTGTAAGGTTGGTGTGTGTGGCGTAGCTTACATCAGGTTGGTGTATGTGGTGTAGTGTACATCAGGTTGGTGTGTGTGGTGTATACTACACCACACAAATGAACCTCAATACACTACACCACACCACCCTGACATATACTACACCCCTCACACCAAATTGACGTAGTGTGTCAGGTTGGTGTGTGTGGCATAGTTTAAGTCAGATTGGTGTGTGGCGTAGTGTATGTCAGGTTGGTGTGCGTGGTATATACTACACCACACAAGTCAACCTCATGTACACTACACCACACCACACACCAACCTGACATACACTACACCACACACACCAACCTGACGTAGTGTTTCAGGTTGGTGTGTGTGGTGTAGTTTATGCCAGGTTGGTGTATGTGGCTTAGTGTACGTCAGGTTGGTGAGTGTGTGGTGTATACTACACCACACACACCAACATGACCTACACTACGCGACACACCAACTTGACATACACTACATACTTTCCAGAAGCGACATGGTGTCCGCTAACGATTGGAGTTAATTTTCCATTCCAAAATTTAAATGGCGCTCCTTCCCTTCTGAGCCCTGCCATGTGCCCAAACAGTGGTTTATGACCACATATGAGGTATCGTCGTACTCAGGAGAAATTGCCCAACAAATTTTAGGATCCATTTTATCCTGTTGCCCATGTGAAAATGAAAAAACTGAGGGTAAAATAAAGTTTTTGTGAAAAAAGTATTTTTTCATTTTTACAGATCAATTTGTGAAGCACCCGGGGGTTCAAAGTGCTCACTATGCATCTAGATAAGTTCCTTGGGGGGTCTAGTTTCCAAAATGGGGTCACTTGTGAAGGTGTTCCAATGTTTAGGCACACGGGATCTCTCCAAATGTGACATGGCAACCGCTAATGATTGGAGCCAATTTTCCATTCAAAAAGTCAAATGGCGGTCCTTCCCTTCCAAGCCCTGCTGTGCGCCCAAACAGTGGTTTATGGCCACATATGAGGTTTCAGTGTACTCAGGAGAAATTGCCCAACAAATTTTAGGATCCATTTTATCCTGTTGCCCATGTGAAAAATGAAAAAATTGATGCTAAAAGAAAATTTTTGTTGGAAAAATTAAAATGTCCATTTTTTCCTTCCACGTTGCTTTAGTTCCTGTGAAGCACCTGAAGGGTTAATAATCTTCTTGAATGTAGTTTTGAGTAGCTTAAGGGGTGCAGTTTTTAGAATGATGTATTTTCTGTCATGTACACCCCTCAAAGTGACTTCAAATGTAACGTGGTCCCTAAAAAAAATGGTTTTGTAAATTTTGTTGTAAAAATAACAAATTGCTGGTCATCTTTTAACCCTTATAACTTCCTAACAAAAAAAAATTTTGTTTCCAAAATTGTGCTGTTGTAAAGTAGACATGTGGGAAATGTTATTTATTAACGATTTTGTGTCACAAAATTCTCTGGTTCAACAGAATAAAAATTCAAAATTTGAAAATTGCAACATTTTCTAAATTTTGCCAAATTTCCATTATTTTCACAAATAAATGCAAAAAATATCGACCTAAATTTACCACTAAAATGAAGCCCAATATGTCACGAAAAAACAGTCTCAGAATCGCTAGGATCCGTTGAAGCGTTCCTGAGTTATTACCTCATAAAAGGACACTGGTCAGAATTGCAAAAAAATGGCCTGGTCATTAAGGTCAAAATAGGCTTGGTCATGAAGGGGTTAAAATAACAAACAGTGGATACTCACCTATTGCTCTGCTGCCATTTCATTTATGTCAGCGTCAATGTTACCAGAGAGTAACGTTACTTGTTTCAGGTGCCATTGAGCAACCTCTCACCAAAAATAAAAAATCATGTCACTCTCTGTGATGATATCATATCATCATGCTCCTTATAGACATATTAATCCTGCGTCTGTTCGCTGTAGTCATTATGTAAACTTGTAGAGAGAAAGAAAGGAGTTAGAAGGTGAGATAGTGAGGGGAGAAAGAGTGAGAGGCGACAAGCAGAAATGGAGAGAGGGTGAGAGACAGAAAGAGAGAGATGTTGGGGAAACCCATGCAGCAGTCTATATGATACATTATCTCAAGGCAGTAACAAAACTGTAAAAAATGCAAAAATGCAAAAATATAGTCAATAAAAAAATGAAATTTTTCTATTGATAATGCATAATTATTAGTTCTAGTGTGTAATTTAGATATTTATTAGCATTTACTTTATCTGTAGTTTTAACTAGTCATGTGAAAAATACAAATGTACATTATCATAACACATTAACTTTTAAATACTTACTTGGTTCAGTAAGAAATATTTTTCAATTTGCTGCCTGTGAGTGATTGGGTGATAGAACGCGCTGTAGGCACTTGTTTTATATATTTTCTCTTTATACTATAACAAGTTTCTACAAATGAAATAATGAAATAGTAGCAAGATTCCAAATTTTAATTTAATTAATTGTTCATTCTAAATCTTATTGAAAAAGAATACACAGTGCATATACAGGTGCTTCTCACAAAATTAGAATATCATCAAAAGTTAATTTATTTCAGTTCTTCAATACAAAAAGTGAACTCATACAGTGTATTATACAGAGTAATTACAAACAGAGTGATCTATTTCAAGTGTTTATTTTTGTTAATATTGATGATTATGGCTTACAGCCAATAAAAAAACAAAAGTCATTATCTCAGTAAATTACAAGAATTAACAAAATACATCTGCAAAGGCTTTCTAAGCATTTAAAAAGGTCCCTTAGTCTGTTTCAGCAGGCTCCACAATCATGGGGAAGACTGCTTACTTGACAGACATCCAGAAGGCAGTCATTGACACACTTCACAAGGAGGGTAAGCCACCAAAGGTCAATGCTAAAGAAGCTGGCTGTCCACAGAGTGCTGTATCCAAGCATATTAATGGTAGGTTGAGTGGAAGGAAAAAGTGTGGTAGAAAAAGGTGCACAAGCAACCGGGATAACCGCAGTCTTGAAAGGATTGTTAAAAAAAGGCCATTCAAAAATTTAGGGGAGATTCACAAGGAGTGGACTGCTGCTGGAGTAATTGCTTCAAGAGCCACCACACACAGACATATCCAGGACATGGGCTACAAGTGTAGTTTTCCTTGTGTCAAGCCACTCATGACCAATAGACAACGCCAGAAGCATCTTACCTGGACCAAGGAGAAAAAGAATTGGATTGTTGCTCAGTGGTCCAAGGTGTTGCTTTCAGTTGAAAGTAAATTTTGCATTTCATTTGGAAATCAAGGTCACAGAGTATGGAGGAAGAGTGGAGAGGCACGCAATCCAAGCTGGGGAATTGTCAAGAGAAAGATGAGAGACACTAGATCCAACAATGCAGATGAGCTGAACGCAACCTGGGGTTCCATAACACCTCAGCAGTGCCACAGGTTGATCACTTCCATACCACGCCGCATTGATGCAGTAATTGATGCGAAATTAGCCTCGACCAAGTATTAAGTGCATTTACTGAACATACATTTCAGTAGGCCAACATTTCATATTTTAAAATCATTTTTCAAGCTGGTGTTATAAAGTTTTCTAATTTACTGAGATAATGACCTTTGTGTTTTCACTGGCTGTAAGCCTTAATCATCAACATTAACAAAAATAAACACTTAAAGTAGATCACTATGTTTGTAATGACTTTATATAATATATGAGTTTCAATTTTTGTTTTGAAGAACAGAAATAAATTACCTTTTTGATGATATTCTAATTTTGTGAGAAGCACCTCTATAAATACCCTTTTGCTCGTCAGTGTGTATAAATATATATACTGTATATATACACTGATGAGCAAAAGGGTAACAATGCTTTGAACTTTTGACTTTCATGCTCCATATCTCATTATCCACTTCTGCTTTGATCGTGAGACTACCATCATTTTATAGACAATCATCTTGGCTATCTCATAAATAAATTTGACTTGCACTATTTAGTTATGCAGATTCTTGTCATATCACTGCATTGCAACTGTTTTGCTTCTAAAAGTTAAAATTTTAATTTTTATTATTTTGTTAGTATTTTGCAAATCCACCTTTGTCTTTCATCACTGCCTAAGGGGCCCATCACACATAGCGAGATCACTAGCGAGATCGCTGATTTTGTGACACATCAGCAATCTTGCTAGCGATCTCGCTGTGTGTGGCACACATCAGCGACCGGCCCCCCTGCCGGGTATCGCTGATCATGCAGGAATGTCCTGGGCCATTTTTTGATCGTTGGTCTCCCTCTGGCCAGCATGCATCACTGTGTGGCAGCGGGAGACCAACGCTCAGCAATCTCCCAGCGCTGTAAGCAGACGCTGGAAGCTGATATCCAAGGTAAATATCAGGTAACTAAGCGTGCAGCGCTTAGTTACCCACTGTGTACCTTGGATACCAGTGTGCTCGCGCTGGGAGCTGGTATCCAAGGTAAACAGCTGGTAGCTAAGTGCCGGTGGGCTTAGTTACCCGATATATACCTTGGATACCAGCTCTCAGCGTGAGCACGCTGGTATCCAAGGTACACAGTGGGTAACTAAGCGACATGCGCACTTAGTTACCCAATATTTACCTTGGATATCAGCGTCCTCGCTGGTCCTGATCGCTGGTGTGTCTGCCTGTTTGGCAGCTCACCAGCGATCATGAAGCGATGCACGAGCAATCCTGACCAGGTCGTATGGTTGTCGGGATCGCTGGTGAATCGCTTGGTGTGATGGGACCCTAAATCATTATGGTCATGCTCTCGATCAGATTCAAGATTACCTCGACCGAAATCTGATTGCTGATCTCTTCTTTATGTTCTCAAAATTGGTGCATACTGGTTGACTTGCTTGAGTATATGTAAAGTTTTATCTTCAACTTAATCCACAAGTGTTCATTTGGTTTGAGGTTTTGGCATTGTGGGGGCCATTCTAGCACCTCTACTTCATTGTCATTGAACCATTTCTTTGCCAATCTCGACGTATGCTTCAGGTCATTGTCCTGCTAAAACACTATGTCATAGAATCATAGAATCGTAGAGTTGGAAGGGACCTCCTGGGCCATCTGGTCCAACCCCCTGCTCAAAGCAGGATTCGCTAAATCATCCCAGTCAGATGTCTGTCCAGCCTCTGTTTGAAGACTTCCATTGAAGGAGAACTCACCACTTCTCGTGGCAGCTTGTTCCACTCGTTGATCACTCTAACTGTCAAAAAGTTTTTTCTAATATCTAATCTGTGTCTCCTCCCATTCAGTTTCATCCCATTGCTTCTAGTCTTTCCTTGTGCAATTGAGAATAAAGTTGATCCTTCTACAATGTGACAGCCCTTTAGATATTTGTAGACAGCTATTAAGTCTCCTCTCAGTCTTCTCTTTTGAAATCTAAACATTCCCAAATCCTGCAACCTTTCCTCATAAGACAGGGTTTGCAGACTGGTCACCATTCTGGTCGCTCTTTTCTGAACTTGCTCCAGTTTGTTGATGTCTTTTTTAAAATGTGGTGCCCAAAACTGAACACAATATTTCAGATGAGGTCTGACCAAAGAGGAGTAGAGGGAAATAATGACTTCACGTGATCTAGACTGTATGCTTCTGTTAATACATCCTAGAATTGCATTTGCCTTTTTTGCTGCTGCATCACACTGTTGACTCATATTCAGTCTGTGATCTATTAGTATACCCAAGTCTTTTTCATACCCATAGTAGTCGAGTGTACAAAGTAACTCATCTCATAGGATACTCACATATAGCTCAGCTGTTAGGAACGGTGGAACGCACTAAATAAAAATAAATAATAAAGTGCGTTAGCCGCTCGGGGTCCACCGTGCAGTAGGTGTTACACCGCTGCTAGGTAATGAGAGAGGAGCAATATGGCGGTATGATGCGCACGGGTTTAACTTCACCCGGAGTGTGCAGAGCGGGCTCTGTTCACACACAGAGGTGCCACAACAAAAACATACAAAATGCTGAACCTGTTAGTGGCACAGGCCTCAAGTAAATACACACATGGTATCTGGTCACCAGAGCATGACCCAAGACAAAGGAGCTGCGTCCCTCTAGACCTACCATGCAGAGACATGACAAAAATTTGCATAACTAATCATATGCTAAATAGTGCAAGTCAATTTTATGTATGAGATAGCGAAGATGATTGTCTATAAAATATATACTGTATAGTTGTAAAGATATATATTTATATGTCTATATGTCTTTTAGTTATATTTATTTGCTTTATCAGCCAAATCCTGTTCTAAGCTATGTAGGTATATGGCACTAGATGGAGTAATAAGCACTGATGAAGGAGATAGGGTTCATGAGCTTTGTAGCTTATCTCTACATATACAGCTCCCTGGTGGATGCCCATGATAAACATTATTGGAACAATTAGCTTCTGCTGACATAGAAACTAGACACAAAAGCAACAGCCAGCAACAGAGAGACAAAATTATGGCGCCAAGATCCATTAAAAGCAACACCCAGGTACATTCCCCATTCAACTGCAGTCATAAAATCCTCCCAGTGCTATGTTTGCATAGCTGGCTTCAATGATATGACACTAAAGCACAAAAGAAGCTGCAGCTCTTCTCTTTGTTTAGCTGGAATTACAAGTCACTGAATTAGTATGTCATCTTTATTGTGCTATCATGCAGCAAAGGTGAGGATGGCTCGAGTTTGATGGCCCATGCACTGGGCACACAGATGGCTGTCTATATAAAACAGTTTGCCTTTTCCACCAGTGCATTTAGTATATTTATACTGATTTCAATGGTTACTATAAAAGATAATGTTTCACGGGAAAAATATCATGGAAAGTTTGTCTGAATATTGGAACTTGAGACTGCATGAAAAGTTTTTTTTTTATTAAAATGTGAAAAATTATTATTATTATGTGAAAAAGTGGAAAAGGCCAGTGGGACTGTCAACAGGCCAGCAACCCTGTCAGCATGATTTTGTTAAGTAAACTATAGGCATTGTGAGATTAGCAGTGTTAAACTGATTAAAATGATACTTGGGATGAAAAAATTTGTCTTGTGATTCTTGTGTAACCTTTCAGAGAAAGGTTAAACAGACAATATTTAGGCAATTTTGCCTTCTGGATAAATTTGATAGCACAATCATAACACCTATGCGTGGGAAGAACTTCACATTCTGTCTCAGATAAAATATCCTCAAAATTCTGAATAAGCTCTAGAAGAAGAGATGTCATAGATGCCAGGGATTTAGATAAGAAAAATTCCCTCAAGACTTAAGGCGAACCTGTCAGCAAGATTTTGCTTAAATAAACTACAGACACTGTCAGGTTGGAACTGTTATACTTATTAAAATGATACCTAGGGTGATGAAATCCGTCTTGTTGTTCTTGTGTAATCAGTGTTAGAAGAATGATATGCCTGTGTTCTGGGGTGGGACTGTAGGCAGAGTCTTGTCTTGGTGCTCTAAGCCAGAGAAACCAAGGAAAGACCTGCCCACAGTGCCTGTAGTTTACTTAGTAAAATTCCGCTGACAGGTTCGCTTTAATGAAATTTGTTTCCAGGTTTTTGTTAGGCTGGTTTCACATTTGCGTTAAAACAACGCGCTGCACCCTGCGTCGTTAAGCCCCGCCCCGAGCCGGCTCCCTTCCCGCCCCATCCGGGATCACTGCCTACTTTCGCATTTGCACGCATGCGATCGGCGCACAATATCTTTAGCATAGGGTGCGCAGATCATGCACTGCCAGTGTGAAAGTAGCGTGCTGCGCACTTTTGACGGTGCGCCGTGCGCGCCGAAATGCAACATGCTGCATGATAGAGCAGCATGATATAGAGCTGCATTCTGCATTCTTATAAAATCACTCTTTTATCTGCTGCCGATCGATTAGTTCTCTGAATGCTGAGCTCTCTATAATCTGCCAATAATACTATTTGGAGCTTTCTGTGTACATACTGTAATGCAAAGACAGAAAATTGACAATAAGTGATTCATGCAGGATTATACAGAGTTTAACAAATATGGAAGACTACATGGTTGCAGATTTGTTAGCCCCCTAGTGATAATCTCCTGCTGATAAGAGTGATGTTTTTTTAAACTACTGCAATCAGCCCAGTTAGCGACACATAGGCTAAACTTTACTAATAACATTTGGGAGAAGAAGAAACTCAACACAATATGATCTACCCAAATATATCAGATTTAATTATTCTGATTAGCATATATAAATATTTATGTGGGCAATAAGATCTGCAACATACTGTATTTGTTCTCAGGACTATGCACCTGTTTCATGTGGAGGAAAGACAATTCCAACATCAATATAAAAAAATTGTTCTTTATGGGTAGGCTGATCAGCTTTTGGGATGCCCTACCATTGAATTCAAAAAATTACTCGTAGACAGTCACTTAAAACAAACATGAAGGTTATAATTAAATTAGTAATAAATCTTGTGTAAATGCTTTAGGGAAACAGTACAAGCACCTTGAGGCAAAGTTGGCAACAGTTGCTGATATTTTAAAAGGGATGATTGAATAATCAAATATTTTCAAATTTGCCAGCTTCAATTAAAAAAAAATGTTTTGCAGCAAATAACATTCTGAGGTCTCAAGAGACTGTATTGAACACCTTTCAAGCTTTTTAATGCAAACAATGAGTTATAAATGTACAAGTGACCACCACATATTTGGCTAGGTGAAATCGGATGGTTACTGATGGTAACAACACTACATTAAGAAACTTATTAGGCTTCTAAAATTGAAATTTATGGGCCGCTGATTGCCTTGCTGGTATTTATAAACAGGCTGTGCGCAAAGCTGAAACTGTAATTTTTCCCAAAAGGTGAACAATGATTCATGTTTGAGTAGTATCAAAAGCTTTGATCTTTGCTAAATAATCAATTATTTTATCACAAGCCATCCATAAATTATGACTATATTTAGGGAGCAAAAACAGGTGTGCTGTTTGAAGGAATGGCATCTTAAGTAGTAAAAACATCATTATTGGGGATTAGCAACATCTGCAGTATATCATTCTCAAAATGACTAAACAAATACAATGTTTTTTTTTAAGCCAACCAAAAATTATCCCTTTATTAAGGGAGCAGGATCAGGTTAGCTGTTTTAAAAGCAAAGAAGCCAAGGTTGAGAAAAATTGTTGTTATTTGCGTGATATACTGTGGATAACAGATCAATCAATTTACAGTCATAGAGGCTCTGCAGGTCCTGCACCTCTCTGTCACTTTGCCACTTGAATCTAAGTATTATTATTCACAGGACATGACTAGCTGTCATGCCTGTCAGAGGTCACAGGCTCAAAAAGTGCACCTTGGACAGTCTTGGCACAATCTACTCTAGCAGATTTCAGAGATACCCCGACATTTGCCCTTTAATCACTGTACAGGGATCTGTTCTTTTAATGGGTCCAATGCATTGCTTCCACAAAACGGCTGCTGTCCAAAGGCAATGGACAACAGAGACCCAAGGGTTTAAATGACATGCAACCCCCCCACCAAGGGCTGTCAGAAAGGAACATTTAAAACCAGATAATTAACACTATAGTTCCCTAATATTATGGCACTAAAATTCTCAGGAAGGAAACAGTTCTGATACTGTCAATCATCACCCACAGCAAAGGCATGTTGCCGCCTAGCAGTCGAAACAGGAACTGTCACAGATGTTACACTACTACTCCTATTTTCTATGCTCTTAAGCGCTGCAGTAGCGCACCACTTTCTGATTTAAGCCTTTTTTTGGCAGCAGATTATTCATGATACTCTCCAAGCGTGTGACAACAGAGCTTCTTTATTCAGTAACAATCAGGAACAATATATGATCAGCTTAATAGATCAGGAATAAATCATTTGTGCATCTGGGTCGCCCTCGCACACCCAGGGCAGCAGGGTACTCGGTACCGGGCCGGTGTCAAGGCGGGAATGTGTCACAGCAGCGGTGACCCGGTCCGTGGCCCTGGGCGCCCAATATCAATGGCGGTGATGTTAATGGTGTTGAAGTTTATATGAATAGTTCGTGACGCCACCCGTGGTGTTTGGCAAGTAAGATGGTAAGCCAACGCTGCATGCAGATCTGCTGGGACTGATGGTGTGGTGCAGCAAAGATGGTGTAGCTCCCCACAGGTGGAGCTGTAATCCCAGGGCAGTGTAGGTGCAATGGATGAGGAGAGGCGCAGAATGGTATGGATAATGTTACCCAGATGTAGCGGTGCTGGAATAACTGGAGGACACCAGAGCATGCGGTTCCAAAGCTTTACTCACTGTTTGCAGTTCACACAACTGCCTGCCTCCTTACTGTGTTCTTCAGGTCAGGGCTCCAGCCAAACTCCAGGCAGGATAGGATTCTCCCTTCCACACTCCACCAACATGTACCTTACTGAATGACTCCTCCAATGCGCCTTTAGGTGCGAAGCACTCCAGTACTTAGTTACCTTGGAATGCCTCTCTCTAGGTGTTCCTAGTCTTTACTTGTATGACAGACAGCTGTAGCCTGCTTCGGAGACTCCACTCTGCATTCCGGGTCTCTATTCAGTTGCAGTTGTGTCACAAGTCTATGATGGGAGCAAGGCGTTAGCGGCTCACTACTCCTCCGGTGTCTGTTGCCGGACATAAAGATCCAATCAACCTCGGGGACCGGGCCCCGGCCTTTGCGCTCTCTGGACTGGAAGGGTTCTCTCTCTTTCTCAACCTGCTTCCCACCGTCCTTCTATTCTCCTTCGTTACGATCTGTTCTCTCTCTCTTATGGAAGGTTAGGTTATCAATCTTATCAGTCTCTTTCTCTGGTCTTTCTCGTGCCAGCAGCCCAGATCACTGGGACCTGCTGCAGCACGTCCCTCAGACACCCATCTTCTCTCTTCTCTCTCCTCTAACCAACTAACTACTAACTTTCACTCTTTTGTATCATCTTACTCCACCCGCCTCCCAGCACATCTCGTGTTACGAAGCAGGGTTCCACGAGGGGTGCTCTGCTAACCCCCAGCATAAAGTTGTTAGGTGGCCCCACTGAACTATCCTGTGTGTGGAATACAGGTGTGGAGCGTGGTCAGGAGTTCCCACCTTACCTTGATGGTGGGGCACTACACCTTAGGAGAAGGTGCAGTACCTCTGTGGCGACTGAAGCCTCAGGGGCGCCATATACCCCCCCGTTATACACAGCACGTCCGCGGGCTGTAAGACAACAATAGGTACAATACAGGAACACACAAAAATTTTTAAATGGTATTCAACAATACTTATCTAATCTTCCTAATGTAAGAGGTACGTTTCTTAAATGTTACAAACAGGCTAACTTCCTATACGAGTTTCAAAAGTTTACTTAAGTGCAATTCTCAATTCAAGGTGCTATACTCAACACATTTTCTTTATTACATTTTCTATCAATTATTCTCTTTTTCTTTTTCTTTCTTCTACTGGACGCAAGACACTGACCATCTACTCTTGGCCTGTCACCTGTCACTTTCAATTCTTCAGTCTTTATTCAATTGTCACATTCTATCTCAAAACTTTTCTTATTCTCTGTATCAAATATTCTATAAAAGACATTTACTTTTCACAAGACACAACATTATCAAATACGTTATCATAAAACTTTCAAAATTCTTGTAAGGTGCTGAACACTGCTCCCAGCCGGGATTTCTTGCAGTGTCCCTTGAGGTAGACATCATTCTTCGAAAAGTGTCCATGCAAAAACATTATCTTCGCAAAGAGTCTCTTTATATGTAAAACCAAGAAAGGGCACCTAAAGAGGTGCAACTATTTCCAATAAAAGTTTTTGGATCAATCAGCGTCTATGATCTCCACAGTTCCATTTGTAGTAACAGGCAACAAAAGTGCTACCGGAAAAACATGATAGCAAAAGCAACAAAGCACAACTGGTGCAACAAAAACCCTCCTGGGTAATGAGATTTAGTAAATTTAAATTTTCTTAGTGGCTACCAGATTCAAAGTAGACATTGGCAATCCGTAGGTACTCCTCTTCCCACGGTGTCAAGCCAGGGATCTTTGGCTTGGGCTGCCGAACTGGAGGTGTTGCAGGAGCAGCCTGGTTCCTAGGATCAGGTACCTGAGCAGTCTGAGTGGTACCGGTGGATGGAGGGGCATTGACTGGTTTCGATGGCAGGTACCTCTTGACGAACTCTGCAGGGATACGTCGTACATTCAGGGCGTACCACCCCCAAAGTCCTTCATGCCGGGTAAAGGTCACATATTCCCCAGCCTGCAAGTCTCTGTCTGGATGCCCTCTCCTCAGATGGGACTCCCCATCCTGCCGGTTGAAGAACAGGTCACCAATGCGCTTGGGGTCCGCGATGAATCCAAAACCCCTCTCCTTATTCACATTCAGCACCTTCCCCAATCCGGCTGCATCCCGGGGGCCATGATGACCTTCACGGGCCCTCTCCTTCCGGGCCAGATCCGGGCCCAGCACAGCCTGCTTCCTCTGCTCCCTCTCCCGATATTCCGCTGCCAGCTGCCGAATAGTGTTCTGACATCCCGCCCAACTCTCTTCTTTCTCCCGCTCCTCCCGGGACCTGCTCTCACCCACGGCACCAGCATCCTGGTCCCAGACCAGATCCAGGACGACCTGGCCAGCCGCTGCGACTGCAGTACACCCCGGGGCCTTCCCAGGTGGAGGAACATCCGACATACCTGGGTCCTCCTGGCGGTGCGGCCTCTGCTCCGGTGTAGGTGGTGATGGAGCGGATGGTGGCTCCGGATCCGCGGGGGCTTCAGTCGGGACCTGCGCAGCCGCAACAGGTCTGGGAGGGAGCACGGTCTCAGGTCCCGGGTCCTCCGGTGACTTCTTCGGGTGAGCGGGACTCAGCCGCATGGACAGCGTGGAGGTGAAAATTAACGCTGCCGGGGAACAGTCTGGTGCGGTAGCGGCGGGTACCGATGGAGGGGGTACCACTGATGTAGGCCCTGCCGGGGCGCGCTGCCATCTCAGCCTCTTCAGCGCTTCTCTTCTTAGCTGCAGACGGGTAGTCAGTGCCGTGATCTCATCCTGTAGCTGCCGGCAAATCATGCCAGCTTCAGGGTTGGAGCCGTCAGCCATGGCGCCGGGGAGATCCGCTTCCCCGCGCTCCGCAGGCCTCCTTCCCTCACTCTCCAAGATGGCGTTCTGGTGTTCTTCTTCTTGCTTCGCCCTTCTGCTCGCCACTGGCTTTCTCTGCCCCTCCTTCCGGGGGTGGCATCCTCTTCCCGCACCTCCATACCAAGCCAGTATACGAACCCCTCGGGGGGTGGGACATGCATCGGTCACATAGTAATTCAGGCAGGGATGGCCCAAGACTCTTCGCGGTCTTTTCTTAGGACCTCCCATCTCTTCACGCCCTTCTTCTCCACGCCACTGGCCATTTCTAATGTCCATTTTACAGTCTATTAAATTTGGTCTTCTGCACATTTTCAAAAGTTGTAAATCCAAGGCACACACAACCCGATGGCATCGGGTCTCGTTATCCTGTTCGTGACGTCAAAATTGGGTCGCCCTCGCACACCCAGGGCAGCGGGGTACTCGGTACCGGGCCGGTGTCAAGGCGGGAATGTGTCACAGCAGCGGTGACCCGGTCCGTGGCCCTGGGCGCCCAATATCAATGGCGGTGATGTTAATGGTGTTGAAGTTTATATGAATAGTTCGTGACGCCACCCGTGGTGTTTGGCAAGTAAGATGGTAAGCCAACGCTGCATGCAGATCCGCTGGGACTGATGGTGTGGTGCAGCAAAGATGGTGTAGCTCCCCACAGGTGGAGCTGTAGTCCCAGGGCAGTGTAGGTGCAATGGATGAGGAGAGGCGCAGAATGGTATGGATGATGTTACCCAGATGTAGCGGTGCTGGAATAACTGGAGGACACCAGAGCATGCAGTTCCAAAGCTTTACTCACTGTTTGCAGTTCACACAACTGCCTGCCTCCTTACTGTGTTCTCCAGGTCAGGGCTCCAGCCAACCTCCAGGCAGGATAGGATTCTCCCTTCCACACTCCGCCAACATGTACCTTACTGAATGACTCCTCCAATGCGCCTTTAGGTGCGAAGAACTCCAGTACTTAGTTACCTTGGAATGCCTCTCTCTAGGTGTTCCTAGTCTTTACTTGTATGACAGACAGCTGTAGCCTGCTTCGGAGACTCCACTCTGCGTCCCGGCTCTCTATTCAGTTGCTGTTGTGTCACAAGTCTATGATGGGAGCAAGGCGTTAGCGGCTCACTACTCCTCCGGTGTCTGTTGCCGGACATAAAGATCCAATCAACCTCGGGGATCGGGCCCCGGCCTTTGCGTTCTCTGGACTGGAAGGGTTAACGCTCTTTCTCAACCTGCTTCCCACCGTCCTTCTATTCTCCTTCGTTGCGATCTGTTCTCTCTCTCTTATGGAAGGTTAGGTTATCAATCTTATCAGTCTCTTTCTCTGGTCTTTCTCGTGCCAGCAGCCCAGATCACTGGGACCTGCTGCAGCACGTCCCTCAGACACCCATCTTCTCTCTTCTCTCTCCTTTAACCAACTAACTACTAACTTTCACTCTTTTGTATCATCTTACTCCACCCGCCTCCCAGCACATCTCGTGTTACGAAGCAGGGTTCCACGAGGGGTGCTCTGCTAACCCCCAGCATAAAGTTGTTAGGTGGCCCCACTGAACTATCCTGTGTGTGGAATGCATGTGTGGAGCGTGGTCAGGAGTTCCCACCTTACCTTGATGGTGGGGCACTACACCTTAGGAGAAGGTGCAGTACCTCTGTGGCGACTGAAGCCTCAGGGGCGCCACACATCTCTGTCTGTGCAGCATCTATAGCAGGCTGCTTCTCTCATACACAGACACAGGAAAAACAGGAACTACAGTCACATGCTCTCCGTGTGTGAGCTTCTGGGAGTTTTTTTTGTTCTAACTTTACGAACAGCATACAAATCTAGCAACTAAATGGTCATAGACAGGAATGGAGCTGTTGCACCAAACATATTCCAACACCTTTCTATCCCTATCTCTAAAGATGAGCTGGGCACTTCAACTTCCTAAACTTATGCTGCAAAAACAATAGAATAGACACTGCTTTTTCTGCACTCATCTTTTATAAAGACTGTGATAGTCCTGTTTGGCCGCACTGGACCATGTGATGCAATAGCTGCAAGACATTATGGCAAGCTTACATGACCACACATGACATGATCTGAGGCGATTAGCAGATAATTGATTCAATATTATTTAGCATTTTGCATAACTCTAAGTCAAACAACTAGGTCCAAAAATAATTGCACTTGAAGACCAGTAATCTTTAAACTAAACTACTATTACATAGCATAATGTAAATGGAATTTTTTACTAAGTAATCAGGAAAAAAACACGCTGCCAATTATTTATGGAATATAATACTGTAAGGATATGTAATTAACTTTCATATTGAAATATAAGATATTATTTGGGGTTCCCGAACTCAAACATAGAACAATCTCTTTTAACACACAAACCAAGACCAGCATAAAGAAGTTCACTTAAAGAAGTTGAGTGAATTTACAAAAAATCAATTTCATTTATTCTCTAAATTGAAAACTACTCTTATTCACTGTGAATCAACCTTACAAATACATTTTATTAAAGAAGCATTCCAGCATTTTTCCATTAATGCACACTTTCAATGATTGTTCATTGCAATCTGGGACTTCTTTCATGTATATCAAATATGCACTTCTATCATACATATTTATTCCCTGTTCTCCCGTGTACTATTTGCTCTTCTTCAGACTCCATCTTGATTTGCAGATTTTACTCTGCATTTTAGTCATCTATGCTCTGCTCTACTATAATCATGTGATGAAAAAAAAAGCAGAAAACTGAGCAGGAGTGTCCTGTCAGGACCTGGTGATTCTCTGCCACTGTTCACACCAGGCAGGTTTTAACATTACAACACTATAATGTCCTAAAAAAAAGGTGCAATTGGCACTTCAACCACAATATTTATCACTTATGGGGAAAAAAGATATAACTATTTTACCCAAAAAGAAGCGAACCAAACAATATATATAGTAAAATCACATAATTTTATTGGGTACACAAAATAATAAATACAAGACTACATATCCATATTGTCATAACATACCCCACGGAACAAGATAGAGGGCGAAACGCGCGTCAAGGCGCCATTGAGTCCTTGCTTTGGATCAGGATCACCACGGCAGTTTGGCTCAGATATAATATAATTTTGCTGCACTATGTTTTGGCAGTAACTAGTTCTGTAGATATTTGTCTATCATCCGGTTCGGGGGTTACTAAGCACAGGCACTTTACTTGTTAATGCAGATAGGGTAATCCATAGTAGTACAGCCTAAGATAATCTTGATATGGTGAGCTTGTTCTAATGGTGGTGTTGGAAACTGAATATCTATAGGTCTATGTATACATATTATGTGATTTCATATATATCATTGGCTAGACTAGTAAATGTACCTAAATAGGATTAACGTGGATATTGTTTTCCTTCTATTATCCTTATCCATGCATTTACCCCCTTGGGGTATGTTATGACAATATGTATATGTAGTCTTGCATTTATTCTTTTGTGTAAAATTATGTGATTTTACTACATATATTGTTTGGTTCACTTCTTTTTGGGTAAAATAGTTATATCTTTTTTCCTCATAAGTGATAAAGGTTTTAACATTAGAGAATGTAATTACTGCCCCAATTGAGTATACCTTGTTGCGGTGGGACAGCTTTATGCTTTTTTTTTTTATCAGAAAACAGTGTTTACTAAATACCCTATGTTAATTTTTTAATGCACTTGCTTTTTTACAATTTATTTTCATTAGGGTACATGCACACATTGTCTTTTCTTTGGTTTTGCTATAATCATGTGATGCATCAGCTGAACATCAAATGGGCAACTAGAGACAATATCGTATTTCCCTACTGGGTGGACACTGTAATATTCCTTACTATATTCATCTAAATGTCCACTGCTGGGAAGATTGTGGCTCACCTCTTGCTCAACCACCTCCTTCACCACCTTATGCAAGGTCTATTACCTAAAAGCCATTGCAGCCTCCATGCTGAATTTCAGACAGCAGACTTGGTCTTCTTTAGGCACGTCAACTCAGGGAAAAGTGCTAGAAGCAATGTAGTGACCTTTTCCTAACCTTTGTCAGCTTGACCAAAGCTTTCCACACAGTCAGCAGAGACGGCCCGAGCAAGTTCATCATAATTGTCCAGCAGCTCCATGATGGGATGATGGTGACGATCGTAAAACTCGCACTGGCTGTCAGCTCTCCTGACCTGAGCTTGACAGCTGCATACTGATCCATCATGCTGTCATGCTCAGGTCAGGAGAGTTGCCGGCCAGTCCGTGCAGTACGATGCGATTATCGCATGAGAAGTACGGCAGTGTGACTCCAGCCTAATACTGAGCCTCTTTGAGAAGAAGAAAAAAGTTGTCAGATCACACAGCTGAATACTCAAAAACAAAAACAATTCTTCTTTATTTCACACCATCATAAAAATGTGTAGATATATCCACAAATAGATAAAAACAGAGTCACGTTCTGACGCGTTTCTGGCTATCAGCCCTTAGTCATAGAATGCACCAAAATAACGGCTAGAGAAGTAATTTATACAGGTGTGAGTTTCTATGACATCACAGTTAATTAGCAGCTACACCTAACAGAATGCACGCAACAGAGCTCGCATTGCAGAAACTAATTCAACATGAATAAATTTCACCTCGAAAAACAAACATATAACAACTTTTTTCTTCCTCTCATTGTGATCTGACGATCAGACGGAATTCTTTGGATCGCTGCTGGCAAATTCAAGGCTACCAGGCACATTGACACGGTGAGGCATTCCGTTTTTCCCTGTATTTTTACGGCATATCATGAATCCAGCAGATTTTTCCTTCACATCGTTACGAGAGTTATGAGCTACAAGAATTAAACCAGAGTTTAACCAAATGTCGCTATACTCATAAATTACAGAGACATAGTTCAAATCCATGTTCAAGTCACAAAACAACCACTTGACCAATAATGCAATTCTATCCTTGACAGTTATATTGTCCACCTTTGGCTGATTCTAGCTTTTCTTTATATCTATGCTTGAGATAATACCAAAAGTACAGTGTCCATTTTAGGACATGATCATGTATCAAAATCAAAATGGACACTGTAGAAAAGGTGTTTTGCTTGTATACGGTAGGTTTTCCCTACTTTATCCAAACGAAAAGCACATATATTCATCTCTGAAACATTATGAAGATGTAGAGAGGTCATGAAGGATGCATTTGTATACAGTAAAACTTTTTTTATTATCTGTGTCCTTCAAACTAATGTTTTTACTTTTTATGATAATATAAAAATAAACAAGTTTGTGACTCCCATGAATGTAGGCACAACAGTACATTTACCTGCATAATTCACTAGTTAATTCTGTGCCTTCCACTTCATTACCTATTAAAAATTATTTATCCAAAATATTTTATGATAATGGGTAAAAGAGATTGCAAAAAAGGCAAGGACATTTTTTTTTAGTGATTTCTCAACAGAATAGCATCAATTCCAGCCTTGAAGCCATGAGTTAGCCTACATAAAATTCAACTAGATGAACAGTACCGAAAACACCATAAATGTTCAGAGAGGAAAACAAAAATTACTGTATTTTGCGGATTATAAGACGCACCCCAAATTTTGAGGAGAAAGATAGGAATAAAAACCTTTTTTTTTAATAAAATGGTGGTACTTCTTATAATCCATGCATCTTATTGCTTACTGGGGTGGTGGCTGCGGTGAAGCGGGGTCCCAGGGTTGCTGCAGGAGGAGGCAAGAGTGGAGCGTTTGTGCAGGCCGCAGGCTGGGATGAGGGGATGTTCCGATGTGCACCGCTGCGGGTGAAAATGGCTGCGATGGCCTCTATGGTGGCGCATGCTCAGATTGAGGTCTCAGCAATGAGATCTCGGGTGCCGAGATCACAATCTGAGCATGTCCTGCCTCCGGTGGTCATTTTCCTGGAGGCCACTGCATTGCAGTAATGGATATGCGGGGGACTCTGGGCTTTCACAAAATGCCGGTGGAGCCCCCCCGCACCACAGGGCACTGCAGACATTTTCACCTGCAGCGGTGTACATCGGAACACTCCCCCATCCCAGCCTGTGGCCTGTAGCAACGCGCCACTCTTGCCTCCTCCAGCAGCAAACCTGGGACCCTGGTATATCTGCATTATAAGACGCACCCCCATTTTCTCCCCAATTTTTTTGGGAAAAAGCGAGTCTTATAATCCAAAAAATACGGTAATATGAAACCGCTAATTAGAGCTGGATGACTTTCCAATATTAAAATCACGTTTTATACATTAGGCATAACTTTTAGTGCTTATTATTTGTTTAACTCACTTATATAGCACCATTAAATCTACAGTGCTTTACAGACACTGTCCTCAGTGGGGCTCACAATCTAAATTCCCTATCAGTATGTCTATGGAGTGTGGGAGGAAACCCACGCAAATACGAGGAGAACATACAAACTCCTTGCAGATGTTATACTTAGTGGGATTTGTACCTAGGACCCGAGTACTGCAATGCTAACAACTGAGCAACTGTGCTGTCCACTTATCATTTGTAGTGCTTGGGTGCTAACTCTGTATACAGTACATTTTGTCATTGTCCACCATCAGGACCCTGGTGGTGCTGGGTATATTATGCAAAACTGTTTGAGCTTTTTTTTATTGTGTTTGGGTGGCAGTTCTGTATACCGCGCTGTTTTGTTAGTGTCCATTATCAGGACATGATGTGCAGTGCTTTGATGAAGTATTCATAACCTGTGTAGTTTTTTTTTTTTTTAAATTTCACATTACACCCACAAACTTAAATTTATATTACTGGGATTTTCTGTGATATACCAACAAAAAAAAAGCACGTATTTGTGAAGGGTAAAGGAAATTATACATGGTTTTCTACATGTGTTAAAAATATAAATCTGAAAATAGTGATGTGCATTTGCATTCAGCCCCCCTGACTCAATACCTTTCACTGCAATTAGTGCTACAAGTCTTTGGAGTAGGTGTCTATCAGCTTTGCTCATCAAGAGGCTGACATTTTTTACCCATTTTTCTTTGCAAAATAGCAAAAAGCTCAGTTAGATTGGATGGAGAGTGATTGTGAGTAGCAATTTTCAAGTCTTGCAACAGATTGTTAATGCGATCAAGATCTGGACTTTGACTGGGCCACTCAAACACATGAATATACTTTGACCTAAACAATTCCATTGTAGCTCTGTCAGAATGTTTAGGGTTGGTGTCCTGCTAGAAGGTAAACTTATGCCCTAGTCTCAAGTCTTTTGCAGCTTCTAACAGTTTTTCCTCTAAGTTTGTCCTCTATTTAGCTCTGTTCATCTTCCCATCAACTCTGACCAACTTTTATGTCCCTTCTGAACAAAAGCATTCCTACAGCATGATGCTGCCACCATCATGTCTGACAGTGGGGATGGTATTTTTAAAGTCATGTTCAGTGTTAGTTTTTCACCACATATAGCGTTTTGCATTTAATCCAAAAAAATCTACTTTGGTCTCATCTGACCAAAGTGCATTGTTCCACATGCCATGTAGGGGACACTACTAGCATGTGAAAATCAAATTCAGCTTTGCCGAACAGTCCTTCAAATTTTGATTTATGTCTAATAAATTTGCAGCAAATCGTGATATTGATATATTGAACCCAATTTGAGCTGTGTAATGAAAATACAGCCTTATTAAGCGTCCAAGTGGCATCAATCTATTTGGCTATGGGAAAATAGATAGGAACTGTTGGTAACCTGCAGCCTATGTAAAAACACACTGTGGCATTAGACTGTATAGGCTACTTAAATTGTATTATTGAGCCAAAAATGATCTCTTTTGTGGGGGAAGATACATGCCTTTGTGATGTCTGTACACATGTGGTGCAAACAGAAGACACTGTGGCTTTTTTTACACAGTTGGGTTCAAAATAAACATTTTTGGGGAATATCAAAAATTTTGGTCATTGCTTATTTGCAATCAGTCCAAAAACTATTCCTTGTCTCCTTCCATATTAATTTGCTGCTGCACCTCCTCTCACTTTTTGGACTCCTTCTCAAAATCCTGCATAATGTAATATGAGCCTTGAAGGTCCCAAAACATTTTGGATGGGGATGAACAAGTGCAAGTTGCTGTTCTTAATTCCCTCAAGCATTCTGGAGAATGTTTTTTTTTCTGGATAAATATGAGTGGAATGACAGTGAATTATACACATCTTCCTGCTGACAATTATGAAGGGCTTCAGTAGGAGGCATCCAACAAGTATGCCATGCCCCAATTTACCTGCTACATTATGTATTGGCCAGTATATAAAACATTATCTGCGTATTTTTCTTACTTGCAAAGGTGTGCTAAAATATGCCGGAGAAGATAATGACCCCTAAGGTGGAGGGTGCATCACTTTAAAATACAATGGACATCACAAGGCAATATTTCCATAACATATTGATAACAATCTGATATCAACATTGTCCTAGGATATGTCTGTGATTGAGGGAAATAATTGCTTCCATGGGATCAAGGGCCAGGATTTTCTGCCTTGGGAAACTACAGAAATGTAAGTGCAAGAAGAGTACCTCTCAGGTGCTTGGGAAAGTTGTGTGTGCCTGTATACTAGTGAATCACCTAGTGCAAGCTTCTCACTGGCCTATCAAAATGGGGGTTGATGGCAGCAAGAATTGTGATGAGGGTGTGCAAACTTGCATTGGGGTGTGCATAGCTTATTGTCAGCCTATTGCAATAAGTAAGTGGGCAAGTGAGAGAGAATCATAGAATGGTAGACTTGGAAGGAACCCCCTTGGTGATCTGGTCCAACTCCCTGCTCAATGCAAGATTCACTAAATCATCCCAGACAGATGTCTGCCCAGCCTCTGTTTGAAGACTTCCATTGAAGGAGAACTCACCACCTCTCATGGCAGCCTGTTCCCACTCATTGATTACCCTCACTGTCAAAAAGTTTTTTCCAATATCTAATCTGTGTCTCCTCCCGTTCAGTTTCATCCCATTACTTCTAGTCTTTCCTTGTGCAAATTATTATTATTATTATACATTTATATAGCGCCATATATTCCATGGCGCTTTACATTTGAAAAGGGGAAATATAGACAAGTACAATAAACATGTGCAAGACAAGGGACACACAAGTACAGAAGGAGAGAGGACCCTGCCCGCCAGGGCTCACAGTCTACAGGGATGGGTGAGGATACACTAGGAGAGGGTAGAGCTGGTTGTGCGATGGTTCAGTAGACTGAGGATCATGAGAATAAAGCTGATCCTTCAACAATGTGACAGTCCTTACGATATTTGTAGACAGCTATTAAGTCTTCTCTGTCATGGATCCACCCCTCAGGGTGTCTGAGATGCAGTTACTGACAGCTCTGCCGTTGAACAGGGGCTTGCTGAAGCTGTCAGTACTTTGATGGACAGCATGGCCATCGAATCTGGTACAGGGGCGTGCTGAGCTGTCAGTGTGTTGAATGACAGCTCGACTAGCCAATCTGTGACTGGGAGGCATTGGCTGTCTCCGGTGTTCACTATCCTGGGTAATTGCAATGCCTAATTAACTGAGCAGCTTCTCCCAGTCCGCTGCCAGACGTACATTCATCTTGTGAGGTTTGTGCTCTGTGCTCTCCTGTGCATTGTGTTCTGTTTGCTTGATCTGTTGCCTGACTTTGGACTTCGTTCTGACCCTTCATTTCTGATCCATTAACCTCCTGGTACTCTGACGTTGGAACGTTACCTCACTACGCTTTGTCTCTTCCTTCTGTTCATGATTTACCTTCCTGGCTTCAGACCTTGGACTCCTTGACCACACCGAATCTCGGCTTGGCAGTGAAAATTGACTAGCGTCACATCCTCTCAGTCTTCTCTTTTGCAAGCTAAACATTCCCAAATGTTTAGTTTAGAAGCAGAGCCCCCCTTAAAGGGCCTGTCACACTAAGCGATATCGCTAGCAATATCGCTATAACGTCACTGGTTTTTGTGACGTAGCAGTGATATTGCTAGCGATATCGCTATGTCTGATACTTACCTCCGACCACTCCCCCGCTGGTTATCGCTGATCACGCGAGAACGTCCTGGACCATTTTTCGTCGTCAGCTTCCTGCTGGGCTTCTTGTGGCGCCGACAAGCGACGCGTGGACACGGGCAGGAGGACGTCAGGATCGCCTCGTCTGACAGGAAAGAAATGACCCCCAACTGCTGCAATGTCGCTGGTGAGATCTGCCTGTGTGGCAGCTCACTAGCGACCACTTAGCAATGCAACAGCGATCCTGACCGCGTCATATCGCTGGTCGGGATCACTGGTGCATCGCTAAGTGTGACAGTACCTTTACAGTTACATCCGAGTCACTTGTGCAGTGAGTGGGCAGTGTATTTTACAATATACTATAATTGCATATATTTCTTTTTATACCAAATGAGAAAAGCAATTATTTGAGATATTTAGGCAATAGTTTGCTTCTGTAGCATTTAACAAGAAAACAGTGTTATAGGACTTTTCTAGTCCTTTGCATTAAGGCCTCTCAATCGCCATTACACACAAACAAACTCATTTTCTCAGATTCCAGGACATCAGGGCCTTGTGACCATGGCAGATTTTCAGTGTCCTAACTTATTGTCAGGATTAGTACAAGAATTAGTGACCATTGACAGCTATTTTTTCATTAAGTGCACTCACTGAGACTCTTTCTCATTGTTTGTGCAGCTACTGGATATACAGTATAGTTATGTGTAATTATAGCAATAATTATCAAATAATGTTACAATTCTATGCTATAATAAATATAATATTAATATAGAATAATCAGAATAGTAAATTAAAGTTTTTGTTGTAGTTTTTCTTGAAATATTTTGTGATCAAATGACTTTAGAAAATGCTCTGGTGGCACAAAGATTTTGTGACTACAAAATGATTTTTAAATTTGAGTTGTTTCAGATGACAAAATAATTGTGTTGAAAACGTATCATCATTCTGAATTACATGTTTGTCAAATCTATTTTCTGTACTAAAACTGATGTCAGTACATACAAACAGACACGCATACGCACAATTGTTCATTCCATGTCATTATATATCTTTCGGGATCAATATCAGTTGATCAAATCAACAATATGAACTTCAAACACAATTTAATCTGATTGAAGTTCCCATCTTTCAAAGAAATGTAATTGCACTTAAGTTTAATAAATTATTTATGGATGCATACTGAGTTGGTGTGTGTACAAACAGTAGTTGTACATTCGTTTCATTGTCCGCTAACTTAAACAATGACACTCATCTTGCAAAAACTCTCTGGCCAAACCAAAGTCATGTCAGTAAATTTCCAGTGTTGTTTATTAAGGTTGCATGGTGAAATTAAGGGTATATTCACACAAGGTGGGCATGCTGCAGCTTTCCCACAGCAGGTTAGCGCACAAGCATAGTGGATGAGATTTTTCTATATATCAATCAACGGCTGTATATAAAAAAAGCAAAAAATTTTTAAATTTATTTTGCTCACTTATATAGCGCCAATAATTCCACAGCCATTAACAGACATTATTGGCACTGTCCCCATTGGGGATCACAACCTAGATTCCCTATCACTATGTCTTTGGAGTAACATAGTAACATAGTAACATAGTTATTAAGGTTGAAGGGAGACTTTAAGTCCATCTAGTTCAACCCATATCCTATCCTAACTTGCCCTAACATGTTGATCCAGAGGAAGGCAAAAAAAACCCATGTGGCAAACAGTAAGCTTCACATTGGGGAAAAAAATTCCTTACCGACTCCACATACAGCAATCAGACTAGCTCCCTGGATCAACGCAATATTAAGGAAACTAGTGTATATACCCTGTAATATTATACTTTTCAAGAAAGGCATCCAGTCCCTTCTTAAATTTTAGTAGGGAGTCACTCATTACAACATCATATGGCAGAGAGTTCCATAGTCTCACTGCTCTTACAGTAAAGAATCCGCGTCTGTGAGTATGCTTAAACCTTCTTTCCTCCAGACGTAGAGGATGCCCCCTTGTCCCCGTCACAGGCCTAAGAGTAAAAAGATCATTAGAAAGGTCTTGGTATTGTCCCCGCATATATTTATACATTGTAATAAGATCACCCCTAAGCCTTCGATTCTCCAAACTAAATAACCCCAAGTATAATAACCTGTCTCGGTATTGCAGACCCCCTAGTTCCCTAATAACCTTGGTTGCTCTTCTCTGCACCCGCTCCAGTTCAGCTATGTCTTTCTTATACACTGGAGACGAGAACTGTACACAGTATTCTAAGTGTGGTCGCACTAGTGACTCATATAGAGGTAAAATTATGTTCTCCTCATGAGCATCTATGCCTCTTTTAATGCATCCCATTATTTTATTTGCCTTTGCAACAGCTGCCTGACACTGGCCGCTAAATGTGAGTTTGTCGTCCACCCATACACCCAGGTCTTTTTCAGTGACTGTTTTGCCCAGTGTTTTACAATTAAGCACATAATTATACAACTTGTTCGTTCTACCCAAGTGCATGACCTTACATTTATCCCCATTAAAGCTCATTTGCCATTTATCAGCCCAAGCTTCTAGTTTACATAAATCCTCCTGTAATATAAAATTGTCCTCCTCTGTATTAATTACCCTGCAGAGTTTAGTGTCATCTGAAAATATTGAAATTCTACTCTCTATGCCCCCTACAAGGTCATTAATAAATATGTTAAAAAGAAGCGGGCCCAAAACTGACCCCTGTGGTACCCCACTGCTAACCTTGACCCAGTCCGAGTGTGCTGCATTAATAACCACCCTTTGTTTCCTATCCCTGAGCCACCTCTTAACCCACCTACACATATTTTCCCCTATCCCCATTGTTCTCATTTTATGTATCAACCTTTTGTGTGGCACCGGAAACCGGAAAATCCTGGAGGAAACCCACACAAACACAGGGAGAATATACAAACTCCTTGCAGATGTTGTCCTTGTTGGAATTTGAACCCAGGACCCCAGCGCTGCTGAACTGTGTTGATAGAAAATAGAAGAGAATTTCACATTGGATTCCTAAGAATCCGATGGAAGTAAGGCAACAAAGAGGATGTACCAGCAAATGAAACACTGAATGAGCAAGATGCAGGATAGGAAAATAAGTGGTCAGACAATCCGCACTGTGAATCACTATGAATAATTATTATTACAGTGGTATTTATTTTGATGCGTTTCAAAGTTTCACAGAACTCCTTCCTCAGGAAAAAACCTGAGGAAGGGAAAGTTTGGGAAAATGCATGACCCGTGAACTGCGATTGCGGGCTGGTCTCCCATTCTGGTCTCAGCCCAGGCCCAAGCTGCTTAGCAGCCGCCACCTGATGAATGCAGTCACGCTCAGCCTAGAATGGTCAGTGGCGCGAGCTCAGCACCTCTGGGTGTTCTCATCCTGAGGAAGGAGTTCTGTGAAACTTCAAAACGCGTCGAATAAAGACCAATGTAATAATATTTATTCATAGTGATTCACAGCGCGGATTGTCAGACCACCTTTTTTTCTATCCTGCATCTTCTACGTCAGTTCCTCGTGGATCTGTGGTTTCTGCAGCAGCGAAACCTCCATGCTTATTACAAACTCCATCTGGTGAGTGTATTATTTTTAAATTGATATACTTACACTGGATAATGCTCTATTGCGCTATTTCTCTTCAATAGTAACACTGAATGAGCAGCCAGATTAAATGATAGGATGAAAGCAAAGTCCTACACATAGAAAGTGTTTGAAAGGAGATTGTCTGCAAAGATATTGCCATTGATGTCATCATTTGATATTTTGCTCTTTTTTTTAAATGCCAATTCAAAAAATTCTGAAATTCTGAAAATAGATTGCATAGGGCTCATTTTAAGCAGATATTTGAACTTAAAGGGAAGGTGCCGTGTTTTTTCCTAATTTAATGTAAAAAAGAAAATAGTATAAAAAGATATTGTCCCCTAAGCTTGACTCAGTGGTGTGAATGGTTTGTTTTTTTTACTGTATTAATGCAACCACTGGGAGCTGCCATCTTACCTTTCTGGCTGCTGAACGACACTTTCCATGCTCATTTACGGCAGTCCCTGGGCATAAGACATAACGGTTGGCTGCCGACCCTATCTCTTTCATTGCAGCAGCATCAGGAGTGAACTGGGCATGCCTCTTTGGGCAGCTCAATTCACAGCTGTAGGTGTGGCCAGGCGCCATCTTATTAGAGCCCAGTGCTTTCTTTTTAGCTCTATTTACACTCTATTGCAAGCACTGTTATCACTGATGCTGTACTGTTCCACCATAACAGGGCTTGGATGTTCACTCTGCACATACCAGATGCAGGAGGGGATACAGGACGAGCTCCTGGAGACTGAGCTGCGCTTTCCAAAACATCCGACCAGCTGCTGCCCCTGCTCTTGCAAAACATAGGAGGAGCTGCTCCCTGCTGTTTCAAAACACTTGACAATCTGCTGGACATCTAATCCTCTCCTGTGTGATACTGACTGCTGAGCTGTGTATCTAATCCTCTCCTGTGTGATACTGTGTGCTGAGCCATGTATCTAATCCTATCCTGTGTGATACTGTCTGCTGAGCCGTGTATCTAATCCTATCCTGTGTGATACTGACTGCTGAGCCGTGTATCTAATCCTCTCCTGTGTGATACTGACTGCTGAGCCGTGTATCTAATCCTATCTGTGTGATACTGTCTGCTGAGCCGTGTATCTAATCCTCTCCTGTGTGATACTGACTGCTGAGCTGTGTATCTAATCCTATCCTGTGTGATACTGTCTGCTGAGCTGTGTATCTAATCTTATCCTGTGTGATACTGACTGCTGAGCTGTGTATCTAATCCTGTCCTGTGTGATACTGACTGCTGAGCCGTGTATCTAATCCTCTCAATGTGATACTGACTGCTGAGCTGTGTATCTATTCCTTTCCTGTGTGATACTGACTGCTGAGCCATGTATCTAATCCTCTCCTGTGTGATACTGACTGCTGATCTGTGTATCTAATCCTATCCTGTGTGATACTGACTGCTGAGCCGTGTATCTAATCCTCTCCTGTGTGATACTGACTGCTGAGCTGTGTATCTAATCATCTCCTGTGTGATACTGTGAGCTGAGCCATGTATCTAATCCTATCCTGTGTGATACTGTCTGCTGAGCCGTGTATCTAATCTTATCCTGTGTGATACCGACTGCTGAGCCGTGTATCTAATCCTGTCCTGTGTGATACTGACTGCTGAGCCGTGTATCTAATCCTCTCAATGTGATACTGACTGCTGAGCTGTGTATCTAATCCTTTCCTGTGTGATACTGACTGCTGAGCCGTGTATCTAATCCTTTCCTGTGTGATACTGACTGCTAAGCTGTGTATCTAATCCTATCTTTGTGATACTGTCTGCTGAGCCGTGTATCTAATCCTCTCCTGTGTGATACTGACTGCTGAGCTGTGTATCTAATCCTCTCCTGTGTGATACTGTGTGCTGAGCCATGTATCTAATCCTATCCTGTGTGATACTGTCTGCTGAGCCGTGTATCTAATCCTATCCTGTGTGATACTGACTGCTGAGCCGTGTATCTAATCCTGTCCTGTGTGATACTGACTGCTGAGCCGTGTATCTAATCCTCTCAATATGATACTGACTGCTGAGCCATGTATCTAATCCTTTCCTGTGTGATACTGACTGCTGAGCCGTGTATCTAATCCTTTCCTGTGTGATACTGAATGCTGAGCCGTGTATCTATTCCTATCCTGTGTGATACTGACTGCTGAGCTGTGTATCTAATCCTATCCTGTGTGATACTGACTGCTGAGCCATGTATCTAATCCTATCCTGTGTGATACTGACTGCTGAGCCGTGTATCTAATCCTATCCTGTGTGATACTGACTGCTGAGCCGCGTATCTAATCCTCTCCAGTGTGATACTGACTGCTGAACCATGTATTTAATCCTATCCTGTGTGATACTGACTGCTGAGCCGTGTATCTAATCCTGTCCAGTGTGATACTGACTGCTGAGCCGTGTATCTAATCCAATCCTGTGTGATACTGTCTGCTGAGCCATGTATCTAATCCTATCCTGTGTGATACTGACAGCTGAGCCGTGTATCTAATCCTATCCTGTGTGATACTGACTGCTGAGCTGTGTATCTAATCCTATCCCGTGTGATACTGCTCTCCTGAAATACTCTGTACTGCTGTCACCCTGCTCTTCCCCATATATCTCCCTGTGCCCCCCATAGACAAGCACACTGCTCTCCTGAAATACTCTGTGCTGCTGTTTCCCTGCTCCTCCACCATATATCTCCCTCTGTGCCCCCATAGACCAGCACACTGCTCTCATGAAATATTCTGTGCTCCTGTTACCCTGCTCCTCCCCCATACATCTCCCTCTATGACCTCCCCCATAGACCAGCACACTGCTCTCCTGAAATACTCTGTGCTGCTGTCACCCTGCTCCTCCACCATATATCTCCCTCTGTGCCTCCCATAGACCAGCACACTGCTCTCCTGAAATACTCTGTGCTGCTGTCACCTTGCTCCCAGAATCCTTGCTGCATGCCATCCTCGGTGACCGAAGACCCCATTCCTCTCCTCAGATCCTGTCCTGGCGATGTGTGAAAGTGAGGCGACAGGGCCTGATATATGGTGGAAGGAGCAGGGTGACAGCAGCACAGAGTATTTCAGGAGAGCAGTGTGCTAGTCTATGGGGGGCACCCTGTTCGGTGCCAGGGATTGTACATAGAGTGCTGTGTTTTATACACATGGATGGACCGTCTGCTTGTCTGCTCCACAGAAATCCAGGAAACATTTCTGCTGATTGATGACCTGTTCTGATCCAGACTTTGCATGCAAAGACAGTCAGTAACTTTGCAGGCCCCATCAAAATGGCTGATCACTGTGTTCCTAAATGTCATCCTCTCTTTTCCCTTAGCAAACACCCAGAAGGGGAGGAGAGGAGTGACACCACACCCATGTCAGCAGATTCCGCCCATAATTACTGCAGGGCAGTAATGTGAGCTAGTTGTACACTAGGTTTTTGTGCCAAATTTCAGTAGCTGCTCCCCCTAGTGTTAACAAGTGGAAATGCCAAACTTTTTATAACTATTTTTCATATTTTACAAAATTAAAAACAAATGATAATATTTTTTAAGAAAATGTAAACATTAATTCTTCACATTTTTTCAATTGCTGAAAAAAAATTTTTTGGATGGCACCTTCCCTTTAAGGGGAATCTGTCAGTTGGATCAACCCTCCTAAGCTGTCTGTATTGCCATGTAGGTCATAGAAAGTGGAATAAAGTGATACCTTGATATCAGCAATGTCTTATTCCTGAGAAATCTATGCTTTTCCTAATATGTAATTGAGCTGTTAAGATCTATGGGCTGGACATAGATCTCCCTGAGAATTTGCCTCCAGAGCTTATTATAAATGAAAAGGAGCACGTAGATCAGAAGAGAAGACTGTCAGTCACTACATCTATTACACTAGTAATTCCTACTTTCTTTTAAAATAAGCTCTGAAGGCACATTCTCAGGGAGATCAGTGTCCGGCCCATAGATCGCAACAGTTCATTTACATAAGAAAAACATGGATTTCTGTTTTTAAATTTTTGTTTTTCTGCCAATTTCACAAACAATCTCTATTGACATTAGGGTAAAAGAAATCTATCAGTGGCTCATACCATGTGTCTAAGACTACTATTTTAATTGTGCTTTCAGGAGAGTTTATTGCCTTGCACCTACCACTGTGTTCGAGTTTGCAAGAAGTTGCCCTACAAAGTGCAGTGTCCTTTTTTATATACAGTGTATGCAATCATTCTACCAGCCCCTCAATACATTTATATGGTGATGAAGCAAAGGACCTTAGTCCTTGACTAATTTCTATTGGGATACACTAGAAAATACCATTGCATTAAAAATAAAAAAAATGAAAAGGTAAAGTTTACTGCTGCACTGTTTGAGAACTATATCATTTACTATGCATGACATAATGTATGGCAAATATTACATTCACATACAAAAACATATAAATATATATATTAGGTAGTATTCACACAGGCAATGCAGTTTTGGTCCAAACACATGCATTTTTATTGCTTTCCACAGGTTGCACAGCACCAAAACAAATTCATAAACAGCCCTGATCTGGCACAACATAGTAAATATGCCTGCTTGGCTAATATTAGGAATGCAAGCCCAGGACTGGGATGACCGCACCAGGATGTTGCTCCAAGTGACCAGGAAAACAACTGCTGTAGTAAGGAGGGAAATAGGAGTGCAGCAAAAGCCAGACAGATGTTGGTAGTAGGGGACTCTATAATTAGGCAGACAGACAGGGTCATCTGCCGCAGAGACTGTGAATGCCAAACAGTGTGTTGTCTACCGGGTGTTTGAGTTCGACATATTGCGGATTGGATAGACAGATTGCTGGGTGGGGCTGGGTAAAACCCAGCAGTCATTGTACACATCAGTACCAATGACAATCTTAGAGGGAGGTGGAAGGTCCTTAAGAATGATTACAGGGAACTATAAGAGAAGCTGAAGGCCAGGACCTCCAAGGTGGTGTTTTCAGAAATACTGCCAGTGCTATGAGCATCATTAGATAAACAGCGGGAGCTTAGGGAGATAAAGAAGTTGCTTAGAAATTGGTGCAGGAAGGAAGAGTTTGGATTGATAAATGGGCTGACTTCTCTGTTGGCTACACGCTGTATTGCAGGGACTGGCTACACCTCAATGGGGAGTGTGCAGCTGTACTTGGGGAAAAAATGGTAAGACAGATTGAGGAGCTTTTAAACTAGAGTCTGGGGAGAGGGAGTGTAGTTGTGCTAATAAGGGGATAGATAGAGTAGACAGAGAGAGGGAGGCAGTAGGGGTAAATGAGGATTTAGGGGGGCTGGGATATGCAAGGAAACAGGGAGCTGAGTAGGAGTAGCAAATGTGATAATATTAAATGTCTGCTGGCAAATGCAAGAAGTCTAGCAAACAAAATGCATGAATTGGAGACTTACGACGGTCACAGAATTTGATGTGGTGGGCATTACGAAAACCTAGCTTGATGAAACCCATGACTGGGTAACAAACTTAGAGAGTAAAGGCCCCGTTACACATAACAATGTCTCAGCGATCCCACCAATGATCCGACATGATGGGCTCACTGCTACATCATTAGTCTGATCGCTGGTGAGCTGTCACAAGACAGACAGATCCAAATCCTGGATACCCACTGTTTCCAAGGTAAACATCAGGTATCTAAGAGCTGCGCGACTCCTGGATACCAGCTGTTTACCTTGGAAACCAGCGTGTATGCCGGTTTCCAAGGTAAACAGTGGGTATCCAGGAGCCGCGGCTCCTGGATACCCGATGTTTACTTTAGAAACCAGCGCTGATCGCTGGTCTCTCGCTGCCACACGCAGCGATGCATGCTGGCCAGCGGGAGACCAGCGATCGAAAAACGGCCCAGGCCGATCAAGCATGATCAGCGATAACCGGCAGGGGGGCCGGTCGCTGATCCCCTTCACACACAGCGATCTTGCTGGCGAGATCGCTGTGGTGTCACAAAATCAGCGATCTCGCTAGCGAGTTCGCTGTGTGTGACGGGGCCTTTACACTACATTTAGAGATGACAGGAAAGATAAGAAAGGTGGATGGGTGTGCAGGCTCGGAAAGTCCAGATTAAAACCTATGCTCAAAGAAGACATTCAGGAGAGTTACAGCTTTGAAGAGTCACTATGGGTTGATGTACATGGGCATGGCAATAATGGAAAGATGCTTATTGGAGTTTGCCGCAAGCCTCCTAATATAGCTAAACAGGTAGAGGATGAAATGCTACAACAAATTAAAAAGACAGCAAACAGTTATAGGGTTCTTGTAATTGGGGATTTTAATATCAAGACATCCAATTGGGCATAGAATCTTCTGGTTGCACTATAAGCTACAATTTCTTATCCACAGGACACTTACCTCTCTCAGCTAGTGTCTGAACCAACCAGGGGAGATAGTCTGCTGTATCTGGTTCTGTCAAATAAACTCGATACAATTTCAGACAATTTCTACAGGTCAGGGAGCATTTGGGAAGCAGTGACCATAACATGGTTAGTTTCAATGTAATTTTCAAACGTTCAAAAGGGGAAACACCAAAACCTGGAACTTTAGGAAAGCTGATTTCAACAAATTAAGGGAAGAGCTTAATCGTGTAGACTGAGATGACATCATGGTGACTGGGGATACCGAGCATAAATGGGGCATTTTTAAGGAAGTAGTTGAATCCTGCATAAAACTTATACCCTCTGGTAATAAAATGTCAAAGAATAAAAAGAAGCCATTATGGATTAATAAGACACTACGAAGTTTAATAAGACAAAACAAAGGGCATTCAAAATCTTAAAATTCGTGAATACTGAAATCGCATTTCAGGAGCATAAAGACCTAAATAAGAAATGTAAAAAAGAAATCAAGCTAGCAAATAAACAAGGGAGAACAGAGAAAGAGAAACAACAGAGAAACAAATACAGAGCAACAAATCACCTACGATATTAAAATAAATCCCAAAATGTTTTAAAAATACATCAATGCCAAAAAGAAAAAATCAGATGGTATCGGCCCCTTAAAAGATGACAATAACAAGAAAGATGTATATCTTTGTATCGTGTTAGCCAGTAGATAGAAAAATATTCAGAATTGAGAGTCCTCAGTGGTTAATACCTTTTAATGGCTAACTGAAAAATGGTAACAAATTGCAAGCTTTCGAGACTACTCAGGTCTCTTCATCAGGACTCTCAATTCTGACAATAACAAGATAATTACAGAGGACACAGAAATGGCTGAGATATTAAACATGCACTTTTCATCAGTGTTCATGTTCACCAATGAACTGTCTGTTACAGGGATCATTCAACAAGGCAAAAATCAAAATTCACAACCTGATATAACTAGTTTAACACAAAAAAGTACATCCACGTCTGAGCAATTTAAACATTGATATACTCACCCACCCAGATGGCATTTATCCATGGATACTGAGGGAATTGTGCTCAATAATTGACAGACAACTGTAACTCATATTCTTAGACTCTCTTGTAATGGATGGTGCCATTTGATTGGAGGATGGCTCACGTGGTACCAATATTTAAGAAAGGTAAGAAGGTGGATCCAGGCAACTACCGTTCAGTAAGCCTGACCCCAGTAGAGTGAAAATATTTTTAGGGCATTTTAAGAGATGACCTGCACAAATATATTGTAGATAATTATATAATAACGGACAACCAGCATGGATGCATGCAGAATAAGTCATGTCTAACTAACTTGTTGGGATTCTATGAGTAGGTAAGTGCAAATCTGGATATTGTTAATGTAGTTGATGTGATTTATCTGGACTTTGCAAAGGCATTTGATACAGTTCCATATAACAGCCTTATACTGAAGCTACAGAAGCAAGGACTTTGGGAAACTATGTGCAGATGAGTAAGGAATTGGCTAAATGACAGGAAACAAAGCGTTGTCATAAATGGTACATTCTCTAAATGAGATATAGTCAGCAGTAGTGTACCACAGGGACCTGTGCAAGGATCAATTCTTTTAACCACTTTATTAATAACATTGTGGATGGGATTGAGAGTAAAGTGTCAGTCTTTGCTGACGACACCAAACTATGTAGGATATTTAAATCTGACCTTGACATTACAATATTGCAAAATGATTTGAATATGATAACTGAATGGGCAACACTTGACAAATGAGATTTAATGTAGATAAATGTAAAGTAATGCACCTAGGATAGAGTAATCCTGTTGCAACATATGCATTAAATGGAAGTAAACTTGGGGCTACAGAACAGGAGAAGGACTTGGGTATTCTGGTTACAAGTAAGCTGAGCAGCAGTGCTCAATCTCAAGCAGCAGTCGCAAAAGCAAACAAGATTTTAGGATGTGCAAAAAATGCAGAAAGAGAGATAAAATCACGCAATCCCAACATATTATTACACCTTTATAAATCACTGGTGAGGCCACATATAGAATATGGGACTCAGTTTTAAGCTCCACATTTTAAAAAGGATATTGAAAAGTTAGAATCAGTTAAAAAATGGGCAGCTTGATTATTACAAGAGATTGAAGGCCTCTCATATGATGAAAGAATGGAAAAGTTGAGCTTCTTTAGCTTAGAAAAAGAGAAGATCCTTGAATTATGTCAATAGCCCTTTTACAGAGAGTGAAATAGTTGACGTTATCAAGAAACTGCAGTCCCAAAAATCACCAGGGCCGGATGGCTTCTTTGGGGAATACTATTAATCCTTTTCAAAAATTCTGGCTCCACAGTTAGCTTCTGTCTTTGATCTGGCATCCTCCTGGGGCTCCTTCCCAAAGGAGATGTTAGAGGCAACAATTGTCATGATTCCAAAGGAGGGGGGAGACCCCGAGAGGATACAGAAGTATAGGCCAATCTCGCTCATAAACAGCGATATTAAAATCTACTCAAAGATCATCGCAAACCGACTAAAAAACATCCTTCCATGTTATGAATGAGTCACCGGAGGAAGAGAAAACAAAAAGCAAGCTAAGTCCAGAAAACCCGAGAGGTTGGTAACTAGCAGATTGCAGACCCCTGATCCTATCCACAACAGCTAGCAGTAGCCGTGGAGCGTGCCTATGGTGGTCCTAGACGCCTCGTCATGGCCGGAGAACTAAATAAGCCTAAAGAAAGAAAAGGAAAATCTAAACTGCCCCAGAGCAGACCCCAAAGTAATAGACAGCCCCCAACTTGTATTGTCGGTGAAACAAGATGAAAACACAGACACAGATAGAAAGATAGGCTGAGCAAACGATGGGGCCCTCACTAACTAGAAAGGACAGGAAAGAAAAGCTGCTGTCTGCAATTATGCAAAAAACCCTGCCAAAAAAAGTCCAACACATCTGATAGAAAAAGGCCCTGAAGTCGCTAGACTTCAAATCACTATATCAGCACTCAGGTATATTCTGAAGACAGCGCAAAAGAGATCAACTGATCAGAGACAAAATGGGAATTCAGCCCAGTCCCAGCCAGGGCTGGCTGAACACAAAAACTAAGTAAACCAGACAAAACTCATATGAACAATAGCAGAGAAAACTTAGCTTTAGGAAGGCAGGAACCAAACTGGAAACCAGAAGCCACAGTCAGGAAAAATCACCAGCAAGAAACTAGGGAGTCATCTGCCTTAAATCCAATCAGAAACTCCTGATGTCCAATCACAGTCCTCTTCCTCAGGTGGCCGGTCTCTGCCATTTAGATCAGCTTCATTACCTCCCTTCACCAACAGAGGGAGTCCAGATAGAGAACTCACTACTCCTCTGTCAGCACAGCCAGCTCCATAACCCTCACCAGAAGCCAGAGGCAAACCCGAAAATGAGCTCACAACACTTCCACGTCTGTTGGCGGATGATCAAATAGGGTTCACAGAGGGCCGCCAGGCCTCAGACGGGACTAGAAGGGTGTTGAACCTGATAACTTTAGCTAACAACTCGAGAACCCAAACTGCTTTTCTGCAACTGGACGCCGAGAAGGCGTTCGATAAACTAAACTGGCTTTATTTAAAAGCAACTCTCGCTAGATTTGGCTTTGACGAGAAGTTTCTATCAACAGTCTTCGCCCTATACTCGGGTCCTAGTGCCAGGATCTATGCAAACAACTTCCTTTCCGACTCGTTCGACATTACTAATGGCACGAGACGGGGTGCCCCCTGTCTCCCCTTCTATTTGTGCTTGCCATAGAGCCCCTAGCCGAAAAAAATTAGATTAAACAATGATATTAAAGGCTTTGAACTGCCATCATGAAATTTTAAAATTGGGTTATTCGCAGATGATCTATTCCTCACACTGCTTGACCCTGCAAATTCCATTAAAGCCCTTTCAGATGAGCTAGAAAAATTCTCTAAAGCATCCTATTTTAAGATGAACCCACACAAATCCAAATTTATAACTCTAAACATGAAACAATCCAAAATTAATTAAATAAAGACTCAAACCCAGTTCATTTGGAAGGAGAAAGAGATTGTCTATCTAGGGATTAGAATAGTAGGATCAATCCAAGCCACAGTTAGGGCCAATTTAGACAGCATTATAAAGACTATTACAGGCGATCTATCCTTTCTGGCTCAGCTAGAGACTTCTATTTTTGGGAAGATACTGGCAGTCAAAGCCTTTTTCCTTCCCAAAATTTTATTCATATTTAGGACTTTGCCAGTTAGCTTTCCGCGCCAAACCATTGAAAAAATTCAAGAGCTCATCCATATTTATTTGGAAAGGTAAGAAAGCAAGAATATCTGCAGACTTACTTTATAAAAATAAAAAACATGGGGGTGCAGGACTGCCCAACATATACGTTTATTATCAGGCCTCACTTATTAAACAGAGCTGGCACTGGTTTAAGGAAAACATGACTCATCCAGCTTGGTATGGCTTGGAGAGAGATGCTAGTGATAGAGGTTCCATGCAAAAGCTTTTCTTTTACTTCCTTCTGCAAAAGCACAGTGCGAACTCATCGTATCCTATATTTCGGTCGATAATCTCAGCCTGGAGGGAACTCATTAAGCCGACTAAAAATATCAGCAAAACAGAGCAAATCTTAAAACTACCCCTATCTTCATTGGCACTGATGGATGATCTCCCGATACCGGGGGTATGGGGGAAATCTGGAATCAAAAAGGTGGGGGATGTTTTTAGTGGAGTGGAGTTCTTGAAATTCAGTGAGATCAGGGCTAAATATAATCTACCGTCATCTGAGCTGGTCTTTTACAACATGTTGAAAGACAGAATTTGGAAAATCATAAAATGGAAGACTTTAAATTATGAAATGCTATCTTCACTATTGTGCAACCTTAAAAATAAAAACCTCTGGAGTCTGCGCAATTTGTATAGATCTGTCGTCAAGGACCTAACGAGCCACAAAAACATATACACGAAGAGATGGGAGTCCGATTTAGGTGCTGATATCCGTCGCGAGAATTAGAACGATGCCATCAAAAACACAATTCCAACATATCAATGGGTCTTCACGAGGGTTATTTTAAACTGTTAAATAGGTGGTACTATACCCCAACAAGGTTATCACATTTTAACACAGAACTATCTTCCTTGTGCTGGAGAGGCTGTGGACATCAAGGGAACCTCTACCATATATTTTGGGGTTGTTCAAAAATCAAAAACCTCTGGTTCCAGGTCGCACAGCACATTAACCTCATTGCTAAGGACTTCACAATTACGCCTGAAAGAGCACTTCTTTCATTAGACATGGAACAATTTGATGATTCGGTAAGATACATTATTATACACATCCTCTTAGTGACTAAGACCATGTTAGCACAATGGTGGAAGAAAGTCGACGTTCCTAAGTTTTCGGACATACTTGATAAGATAGGCCAACATAGCGATTTAGAATGCAGATTTGCTATAAACAACAATCACATCCACAAATATACAAAAAAATGGAAGACTTGGAAACAACAAATTCCATATCAAATAGACCTATTAAGAGGTATTATATTTTGAGGCCTAAGCATGGCCGTTGTAGTACCGGGATGTTATGTCTCCTTCCAAGAATGTTACCCCATAATAAGGATTGGCGATTTTCTTTTCCTTTTATGTTTTTATTTGCTATATGCTATTTAATGCCTATTTGTGGGTTATCTAGTTTTAAATTTTTTCCGTAACTGTACAAGGTTCTTTACTTCCCATTCCCTTTCCTCCCTTCCTACCTTCCTCACCTTACCCTGTTTAATTATTAAAAACCAATAAAATTATTTGAAAAGAAAAAGAGAAGATCTCATTTACATTTATAAATATATCTGTGGTCAGTACAAAGGACTTGCACATGACTTATTCCTTCCAAAGACCATACTGAGGACTAGGCGGCACTCATTAACTGTGAAAGATAGGCGATTCCGGCAGCTAAATAGGAAAGTTTTCTTTACAGTTAGAGCAGTCACACTGTGTAATGCCCTACTCCAAATTTAGTAATGGCAGACACTATAACAGCTTTTAAAAAAGGGTTGGATAATTTCCTTGATACACATAACATTGTGGGTTAAAGTTGAATTAGTGATGAATGTACAATTTGTGGAGAAAGGTTGAAATAAGACCTAGGTCCAGCAAGTTCAACCTATGTATCTATGTAACTAATTCCCTAGCCTTGTCCAGGCTCTAACTAAACAGAACAGATCCTGGCTAGAGTTGAGTGAAACGGGTCGGCCAAATTCAGAATCCGCCGAGTCGGGTTTCGAAACTTGACCATAGCGTGAGGTCGGCCATGAGGTCGCCGACTTGACCACAAAAGTCGCGTTTCCCACAATCCTTCCAGCACCTATTTTCAGCCAATCATGAAGGACGCACACTGTGGGCAACGTGATTACGTCGGCAGCGGCCCCCACCATGTTAGAGAAGGGTATGCAATTGATTGGCTGGCTTTGTGTGGCGTTACAGTGCCTATAATAGGCCGTGACTGCCGACCGCCATCTTACTTCTGCCGATCTTAGCATAGGGAGAGCTTGCTGCTGATCGTTCTCAATAAGGAGAGTGTTTAGGCAGGGAAAAAGTAAAAGAAATTGCTTGTGCTGATAGCGAATGTCACTGTAAAACACAACTGTATAGTGTGCAGTGACAGGGGAGGATATATTTTTGTGCAGCAGCTCTGTTGGTTATTAGGCTGCCTTATAATGCTCCCTGATAGCTGCATTGCTGTTTGCACACTTCTGTGCAAAGTGCTTTTTTAAAAGCAAAAATATTTTTATTCCTTTTTTCTGCAGTTACCAATCCTTCATTTTTTCACACTTTTTTGTGCAGCAGCTCTGTTGGTTATTAGGCTGCCTTATAAGGCTCCCTGATAGCTGCATCGCTGTTTGCACACTACGCAGAGTGCTTTTTAAAAAGCAAAAATGTTTTTATTCCTTTTTTCTGCACAGTTACCAATCCTTCATTTTTTCACACTTTTTTGTGCAGCAGCTCTGTTGGTGATTAAGCTGCCTTATAAGGCTCCCTGATAGCTGCATTGCTGTTTGCACACTGCTGTGCAGACTGCTTTTTTAAAAGCAAAAATCATTTTATTCCTTTTTTTCTGCACAGTAGATACTGAGCGTACATTTTTTCACACACCATACAGAGGTGTACGCTCCTCACACACTACCGTGTAACGGCTAGTATCACGGACAAATACATGCTATATGTGTGTGACTCCGTAAAAAAATACACGGAGATTAACATTTTTCCATACATACACCGTATAGAGGTGTCCGATTATCAAACAGTATCAGAAATCGGGTGTTCTTATTACTGTCACATCTACACAGAGTCAGCGTGTGTGTGTGACACTCCATAAATACATATACGGACATTTCCATTTCTTTATACACCGTATTGAGCAGTCCAATTGTCAAACAGTATCGGATATCTGGTGTTCTTATTACTGTCACATTTACACAGAGTCAGTGTGTGTGTGACACTCCATAAATACATATACGGACATTTCCATTTCTTTATACACCGTATTGAGCAGTCCAATTGTCAAACAGTATTGGATATCTGGTGTTCTTATTACTGTCACATCTACACAGAGTCAGCGTGTGTGTGTGACACTCCATAAATACATATACGGACATTTCCATTTCTTTACACTGTATTGAGCAGTCCAATTGTCAAACAATATCGGATACCTGGTGTTCTTATTGCGGTCATATCTACACAGAGTCAGCGTGTGTGTGTGTCACTCAATAAATACATTTATGGACATTTCCATTTCTCTATACACCGTATTGAGCTGTCTGATTCTCAAACAGTATCGGATACCTGGTGTTCTTATTATGGTGACATCTACACAGAGTCAGTGTGTGTGTGACATTCCGTAAATACATATACATAGATTGACAGTTTCACCAACAACGTATACAGCTGTACACCTCTGATACAGAACCGTATATCTGCTTGTTGGATTATGGTGAAATACATACTGGGTGAGCGTCTGTGACTCACAAAATATATACAGAGATTTCACTTCTTACATACACCTTACACAGCTGTACGCTACTCATACAGTACCATTTCTCTGCTAGTATTTTTGGTACATTTTCCCAAACATGAGGAAGCCTGGTGGAAGAGGCCGCGGACGTGGGTGGGGGGGCCAGCTGGTACTGATGGTGGTGGTGGTGCATCTGCTGGTATTGCCAAAAGCACAATAGCAGCTAAGGCAGGAGGTGTTGAGCCGGTGTCATCAGCTGGCACAAGAAGGCCTTTAAGGCTCTCTTTTCTGGGAGTAAACTGCTTTTAAAGCCGGATCATCAGGAACTGGGTTTGCCTTACATTGCCGAAAAAGCCTCCAGCTCTATCGCCTCCTCTTCTGAAGTTTAAAAAAATGCAAGTGCTGAGTCGTCAGTGCAGGCTTCTGGTCAGGAACCACCCCTTTCCTTGTCTCCTTCACCCCCACTAAAAGTGAAGGATGCGGCAGCCCACACTTCAGATTACTCCATGGATCTCTTTTCACTGGCTATGCCTGTGTTATCAAGTGAAATTCTGAATTCCCCTGTCCAACATGAATTGGAGATGGCGTGCACTGATGCACAGCCACTGCTAGATGATTCTACTGGTACATTGACCCACAGCACTACATTCCCCTCGCACTCTACAGAGCCAGAATGTGACACTCATGAAACTCAGGTGCCCCTTCCCGCATACTATACCACCTTACACGGTGACACAGAGGAAGGTGCAGATGAAAGTGCCGGTTCCCTGAGCAGGTGGGGGGGTCCTACTTGTGGGTGACGGCAGTGACACAGGGCCCCTCATAGTAAGCAAAAGTGTCTCTGCCGGTGGGAGGGCCCACTCGCCGTCAGACAAACCGTCGTACTATGAGGGGCACTGTGCCAGTGCCGTCACCCACGAGTGGGCCCCCTATGCTTGCTCAGGGCCACAGTACTTGCAATACTTACCTCTCCCTGCTCCACCGCCATGACATCTTCTGTCTTTCCTGACAGTGACAATCAGGTTACAGAGCGCGATGACATCACATGTGTATGCCCTCTACCGAAACAGTACAAATGCAAAGAGCTTTAAAATGGCAATGCTGAGGAGTCCAGAGTAGAGCAGTGCACAGTGAGGAGAGGTATTTAATTTTTTTAAATGCTGGGAGCATTTTTTGGGGAGCAATGTACACTGGAGAATGATATATGGGGCCCATCATACACTGGAGCATTATCCATTTGGTCCATCATATAATGGAGCATTCCAAATGGGGGACATCAGAAACTGGAGCATAATTTATGGGGCCCATTATACACTGGAGCATTAGAAATGGGGCCCATTATAAATGGAGCATTATTTGGGCCCATAACACACTGGAGCATCGTCCATTGGGACCAACATATACTGGAGCATTCCAAACGGGGGACATCAGACACTGGAGCAGCATTTAGGGGGCCCATTATACACTGGAGCATTAGAAATGGGGCCCATTATATATGGAGCATCATTTGGGCCCATAAGACACTGGAGCATCGTCCATGGGGACCAACATATACTGGAGCATTCCAAATGGGGGACATTAGACACTGGAGTAGCATTTACGGGGCCCATTATACACTGGAGCATTAGAAATGGGGCCCATTATATATGGAGCATTATTTGGGCCCATAAGACAGTGGAGCATCATCCATGGGGACCAACATATACTGTAGCATTATGTGGAGCTCATCATATACTGTATGGAACATTATATGGGACCAATTATTCTGTATGGAGAAATATATGGGGCTCATTATTCTGTATGGCGCACTAGGTGGTGGCCATAATACTGTATGGAGTAATATACTGTGAGGTTTTGAGCTATTGTAGAATTTAAAAGAATATCAGTCATGTCATGTAAGCAGTGAACTATTTTTCACTGTACTATACCTATATTTCTGTGCCGTATCAGAGCATTATGAATTGTGGTATGTGTTAAAAGGGTGCACTGACACTCTTTGGCCCAAGGCACACGAAAACCTGGCGCCAGCCCTACCCCCCCACAACTTTAGCCAAATAACCCCCAGTTTTCAATGCGTAACTATTATTATAAAGTAAATTAAGGTTGACAAGCTTAAGTAATAAGAATTGATGTCGTTGGCATTGAAATGGGCACTGTAGGTGTGTTTACTGTCCTCCACTCCCTGCCGACTTTGCTTCCCCATTGATTTGCATTGGGTTTCGTGTTCCAGTCGGACCCCCGACTTTTCCCTATAGTCGGCCGATTTCGTTTGACCTGACTTTTTAGAAAGTCGGGTTTCATGAAACCCGACTCGACCCGAAAAGGAAAAGTCGCTCATCTCTAATCCTGGCTATTCCTACGTGTCTGAGCTAGCTCCAGCTCTGCCAAACTAGATAGTTATTGTCCATAGCAACCACACGACCTGTGCAGACTCTTTTCAGAGAAGAATTCTGGCCTGTCTCTCTTTCCAGATCCAAGACACATCCAGTATGGTCAGCTTCCTTGATAACTAGTCTCTTTATATGCAGAGATAACAAGGTGCACTTATCAAAGCCTTAAGAGCTAGGATTTAAGCCTACCTGGGTGTGTGTATATATATATATATATATATATATATATATATTATTATTATTACTGCGACATTTATTCCTTGGCTCTTTACATGTGAGGAGTAGTGTTGAGCATACTTCCGATATTTTTTCAATATCGGAATTCGGCATCGGAATCGGAAGTTCAAAGTTGATTGACAGCCTGACGTTATCATGATGCGCGGTGTGTGCGCATCATGATGCGCCGTCATTTTGGGCCTTCCGGGGGTCTCTGCCGGCCTGCCGGGGGGCTGTGTGGACTGCCCGGGGTCTGTACCGGCCTGCCGGGGGGCTGTGCCGGCCTGCCGGTGGTCTGTGCACCCTGTGGGGGTCTGTACCGGCCTGCCGGGGGGCTGTGCCGGCCTGCCGGTGGTCTGTGCACCCTGTGGGGGTCTGTACCGGCCTGCCGGGGGGCTGTGCCGGCCTGCCGGTGGTCTGTGCACCCTGTGAGGGTCTGTACTGGCCTGCCGGGGGGCTGTGCCGGCCTGCCGGGGGGCTGTGCTGATGTCCGGGGGTCTGTGCAAGCATCGTCCGATGGGACTACAAGTCCCATCTGGCGATGCCTGCTACCATGACAGTGATTGACACATTAGCCAATGATGGGACAGTAGTAGTCCCATCATCCGGCTAATGTGTTAAATGTTAAAAAAAAAAAAAAAAAAATACTACATACATACTACATACATACTACATGCATGCTACATACATACTACATGCTACATACATACTACATGCTACATACATACTACATATATACTACATGCATGCTACATACATACTACATATATACTACATGCATGCTACATACATACTACATGCTACATACATACTACATACATACTACATACATACTACATGCATGCTACATACATACTACATACATACATACTACATACATGCTACATGCATACTACATGCATGCTACATGCATGCTACATACATACTACATGCTACATACATACCACATACATACTACATACATACTACATACATACTACATGCTACATACATACTACATGCATGCTACATACATACTACATGCTACATACATACCACATACATACTACATACATACTACATACATACTACATGCTACATACATACTACATATATACTACATGCATGCTACATACATACTACATGCTACATACATACCACATACATACTACATACATACTACATGCTACATACATACTACATATATACTACATGCATGCTACATACATACTACATGCTACATACATACCACATACATACTACATACATGCTACATGCTACATACATACTACATATATACTACATGCATGCTATATACATACTACATATATACTACATGCATGCTACATACATACTGCATGCTACATGCATGCTACATACATACTGCATGCTACATGCATGCTACATACATACTACATACATACTACATGCTACATACATACCACATATATACTACATACATACAATACATTCATACAATACATACATAGACATACAGTACATATAACATAGAGTAACATACTTACCAATACTTGTCACATTGTTCCCCGAAGCCATTGTCTTTTCCGGAATAAATATTAACATAACAAACCACAAAAATACTCACCCACGATCCGAAGCAGTCCACGAGTGTGTCCCACGACGATCTTGGGTAGAGAACGGCAGCATCAGATGATGCTGCCGTTCTCTACGGGCTGCAGGAATCCAATGACGGAAGGTAGGTATCCTTCCGCACTGTATTCCTCCGCCACTTAAAAAAAAAAAAGTCCCTAGTCTCACTTTATGCCATTGCTGCGTGGGAAATTCCCACACAGCAATGGCATAAAGTGAGACTAGGGACTTTTTTTTTTTTTAAGTGGCGGAGGAATACAGTGCAGAAGGATACCTACCTTCCGTCATTGGATTCCTGCAGCCCGTAGAGAACGGCAGCATCATCTGATGCTGCAGTTCTCTACCAAAGATCGTCGTGGGACACACTCGTGGACTGCTTCGGATCGTGGGTGAGTATTTTTGTGGTTTGTTATGTTAATATTTATTCCGGAAAAGACAATGGCTTCGGGGAACAATGTGACAAGTATTGGTAAGTATGTTACTCTATGTTATATGTACTGTATGTCTATGTATGTATTGTATGAATGTATTGTATGTATGTAGTATATATGTGGTATGTATGTAGCATGTAGTATGTATGTAGTATGTATGTAGCATGCATGTAGCATGCAGTATGTATGTAGCATGCATGTAGTATATATGTAGTATGTATGTAGCATGCATGTAGTATATATGTAGTATGTATGTAGCATGTAGCATGTATGTAGTATGTATGTGGTATGTATGTAGCATGTAGTATGTATGTAGCATGCATGTAGTATATATGTAGTATGTATGTAGCATGTAGTATGTATGTGGTATGTATGTAGCATGTAGTATGTATGTAGCATGCATGTAGCATGCATGTAGTATGTATGTAGTATGTATGTAGCATGTAGTATGTATGTAGCATGTAGTATGTATGTAGCATGCATGTAGTATGTATGTAGTATGCATGTAGTATGTATGTAGCATGTAGTATGTATGTAGCATGCATGTAGCATGCATGTAGTATGTATGTAGTATGTATGTAGCATGTAGTATGTATGTAGCATGTAGTATGTATGTAGCATGCATGTAGCATGCATGTAGTATGTATGTAGTATGTATGTAGCATGTAGTATGTATGTAGCATGCATGTAGCATGCATGTAGTATGTATGTAGTATGTATGTAGCATGTAGTATGTATGTAGCATGTAGTATGTATGTAGCATGCATGTAGCATGCATGTAGTATGTATGTAGTATGTATGTAGCATGTAGTATGTATGTAGCATGTAGTATGTATGTAGCATGCATGTAGTATGTATGTAGTATGTATGTAGTATGTATGTAGCATGTAGTATGTATGTAGCATGCATGTAGCATGCATGTAGTATGTATGTAGTATGTATGTAGCATGTAGTATGTATGTAGCATGTAGTATGTATGTAGCATGCATGTAGCATGCATGTAGTATGTATGTAGTATGTATGTAGCATGTAGTATGTATGTAGCATGTAGTATGTATGTAGCATGCATGTAGTATGTATGTAGTATGTATGTAGTATTTTTTTTTTTTTTTTTTTTTAACATTTAACACATTAGCCGGATGATGGGACTACTACTGTCCCATCATTGGCTAATGTGTCAATCACTGTCATGGTAGCAGGCATCGCCCGATGGGACTTGTAGTCCCATCGGACGATGCCTGCACAGACCCCCGAAGCCTGCACAGACCACTGGCAGGCCGGCACAGCCCCCCGGCAGGCCGGCACAGCCCCCCGGAGCCTGCACAGACCACCGGCAGGCCGGCACAGCCCCCCGGCAGGCCGGCACAGCCCACCGGAGCCTGCACAGACCACCGGCAGGCCGGCACAGCCCACCGGAGCCTGCACAGACCCCCTGGCAGGCCGGCACAGCCCCCCGGCAGGCCGGCACAGACCACCGGAGCCTGCACAGACCCCCTGGCAGGCCGGCACAGCCCCCCGAAAGGCCCGTACAGACCCCAGAGAGGCTGTACAAGGCAAAAACAGGGTTTTTCTTATTCCGATACCGGAAGTCCCATAGACTTGAATGGGACTTCCGGTATGGGAATCGGCGATACCGATACTTTTTTTAAAGATCGGCCGATCCATTCCGATCCGATACTTTGAAGTATCGGACGGTATCGCTCAACTCTAGTGAGGAGGTGTATATAATAAAAACTATTACAGTATTAAACAATACAAGTCTCGACGGGAGAGAGGACCCTGCCCGCGAGGGCTCATAATCTACAAGGGATGAGTGAGGATACAGTAGGCGAGGGTAGAGCTGGTGGTGCAGTGGCTTGGTCGATCGGTGGTTACTGCAGGTTGTAGGCTTGTCGGAAGAGCATATATACACATATGTGTGTGAGTTCTGTTGCTAAGCTGCAGTATATATGACAGAATTTCAAGTGGCATGCAGCAAATATCAGATGAAGGGAAATATTCCTTTTTCATAGAAATTAACCTTGACCACATGGATTTACAGTACATTGCAGCAGAATTTTAAATATCACTGGTTGGTTGGCTTTAAGGAAGAGTGAAATAAATTGTAGCTAACAACGGAAGATAAATGAATATGAAATGAATTAATGTAAAGTTCATTGTTTCCATAATAAAGATTTTTATATTCCCATTTAGAGAAAAACTTTATGTTGCACCGTTTTGCTGCTTTGCAATTCATAATTTGTTATTTCACAAGCTATTTAACTGGTATTTAAAATAGTATTAAGTTTGAAAATAATGACTGAGCTAGCAGGATAGATAACATATCGATATACTATTCTCTCATTATTATTTTCAACTGTATTCCCAAATGTGCAATGTTAGTAGCATGTGATCATCTCTCCATCACGTCAGGCCTTTCAAACGGTTTCGCTCTCTACCCTATGCTCAGTGCTGATGTCAGCTCCTGGGCAAGTGATGGGGCCCTGAACAGGCGGGGTCCTCACTCACCATCAGAGACACCGGCATGCTATGGGGCCTGGTACCTGTGCCTGTGCCTGCTAGTGGCCCTCCCATTTGCTCAAGGCCCTAGTACTTGCAATACTTACCTCTCCCCATTCCTCTGCATCAGCGGCATTATCCGCATCTTCTGACTCTGAAATTTCAGGTCAGAGGGAGTGATGAGGTCACTACAGCGCGTTCTCTGCTCTGAATGGTCACAGTGCAGAGAGCTGGAAGATGGTGATGCTGAGGAGTCAGGAGCAGAGCAGCAGCCAACAAGAAGAGGTGAGTAATTCATTTTTTTCATGTTTGGCTTGTGTATAGAGCATTATATGGGGCCATTATATATGGAGCAATATATGGGGCCAATCATATACTTGAGCATTATATGGGGCCAATCATATGCTGGGGCATTATATGGGGCCCATTATGTGTGTAGCATTATATGGGGCCCATCATATACTGTATGGAGCATTATATAGTGCCTTATTATGTATGGAGCAATATATGGTGTTAATTATATATGGAGTAATATATGGGCCCATTATGTATGGAGCAATATGTTTAGCTCATTATGTATGGACCAGTATGTGGGACCCATTATATATGGAGCTTTATATGGGGTCCATTGTATATGGAGCATTATATGAGACCCTTTATATATGGAGCAATATATGGGGCCCATCATATACTGTATGGAGCATTATTTAGTGCCTTATTATGTATGGAGCAATATATGGGGTTAATTATACTGTATATGGAGTAATATATGGGCCCATTATGTATGGAGCAATATGTTGGGCTCATTATGTATGGAGCAGTATGTGGGACCCATTATATATGGAGCTTTATATGGGGCCCATTGTATATGGAGCATTATATGAGACCCATTATATATGGAGCAATATATGGGACACATCGTATATTGTATGGAGTAATATATGGGGTCCATTATATATGGATCATTATATGGGTCCCATTGTATATGGAGCAATATATGGGGCCCATCATATACTGTATTGGGTATTATATGGGACCCAATACATATGGGGTCCATCATAAACTATATGAAGCATTATATGGGGCCCATTATGTATGGAGCAATATATGGGGTCCATTATTCTGTATGGAGCACTATGTGGTGCCCATAATATTGTATGGAGGATTATACTGCCCAGTTTCTGAGTTATTGATATCACTCATGTAATGTAAGAAGTAAGTGAAATCTTTGGCATTGTACTATACCTATATTTCGCTGCCGTATCTGTGCATCATGAATTGTGGTATGTGTTAAAGGGGCCCACTGAGACTTTTCCACCTGGAGCCCACGAAAACCTGGAGCCGGACATGACTATGCTGCCCATTGATAGAGAGAAATGTGGGATCATGTTTGCTTCACGTATCAAGGCTTTCAATTATTGGCCAGCTTACCATATAAAAGTTTCTATGTCATGTTCAAGTAAAAGTTGGATACTTGCTTTTTAAATATATTTTTGGCTTTTATCAATGGTCATACAAAGTACCCAGCTAAAAAAAAAAAATTTTTTCTCCTTTGTGCCTTAAATCTTAATTCATGTTCAGTCCATTACTCATTTTTATTGAGCTAAAAAAAAAACTTAGACTGCATTCTTCAAATGTGTACTGCACTCGCTGATTACATGGTATCTGTCATGACGTGGTGAGAGTGTGCTTAGATCAACTGCATGAATCAATACTGTACATATGATGATGTCAGTCATTTTTCTAACTTTAGCTTTCAAGAATAATTTTCAGACGTTGTTCTGCACAGAATGAAAATTCCTAACAAAATTTTATGTAAGTTTTCTGCTAAGAATGCGTCCACAATTGTCAAACTTTCAGACAAAAATGTGTACTCACCTACGTACTATTCTTTTGTTATTCTGACAATGCTTTATTGGTCCTCCATTGGTCTGAGCAATGGAAAGTAGCTGATGGAAGAGGGAAGACAACACATAACATGTTCAGCAACAATATCATGAGTTGTTACGCCCAGTCTTTGTTTGTTCTATCAACAATATCAGCAGACCAAAATTAAATAATATGCAATAAAGTTTGAAAGGGTCAGTGACCAAAATACAAAGCCTAATACATGACCTAATAAAAGACTATAAGTAAGGTCTAAATAAGAGAGGTGATAATTGAATCAATTATCTTTGAATCCCTGTATCGGGCACTGGAATATACAGTTGTGTGAAAAAGTAATCACAAAATGCAGTTTTTAAATTAAGGTCTTTATTATTAAGGGAGAAATAAATCGAAACCTACAGGGCACTGTGTGAAAAAGTGATTGCCCCCCCCTTAAAACATAAATTAACTATGGTGTATCACATCTTTGGTAAGTTTAGTTCAAATTCCCTACCCCCATGCAGGCCTGATTAATACCAAACCTATTCTCAATCAAGAAATCACTTAAATAGAACCTGCCTGACAAAGTGGAGTAGACTAAAAGTTCCTCAAAAGCTAGACATCATGATAAATGAGAAACAAAGTAATTGAGCTCTATCAGTTTGGAAAAGGTAATAAAGCAATTTCTAAAACTTTGGGATTCCAGTGAACCACAGTGAGAACCATTATCTAGAAATGATGAAAGCATCAAACAGTGGTGAACCTTGCCAGGAGTGGCCGGTCAACCAAAATTACCCCAAGAGAGCAGCAACTACTCATCCAAAAGGTCACAAAAGACAACACAACAGCATCCAAAGAAATGCAGAACACACTTGCCTCAGTTAAGATCAGTGTTCATGACTCCACCATAATAAAGAGACTGGGCAAAAATGGCCTGCATGGCAGAGTTCCAGGATGAAAATCACTGCTGAGCAATACGAACATAAAGACTCTTCTCAGTTGTTCCAAAAAAAATCTTGATGATCCCCAAAGACTTTTGGGAGAATTCTGTGGAATGAAGAGACAAATGTTGAACTTTGTGGAAAGTGTATGTCACAGTATATTTGACATAGAAATAATATAGCATTTCAGAAAAGGAACATCCCACCAACAGTAAAATATGGTGGTGGTTGTGCGATGGTCTGTGGCTGTTTTTCTGCTTCAGAACCTGAAAGACTTGCTGTGGTAAATGGAACAATGAATTCTGCTGTCTACCAAAAAATCCATGAAGGAGAATGTCCGGCCATCTGTTTGTGACCTCAAGCTGAAGCACACTTGTGTTATGCAGCAGGGCATTGATCCAAAATACACCAGCAAGTCCACCTCTGAATGGCTTAAGAAAAACAAAATTAAGACTTTGGAGTGGCCTAGTCAAAGTCCTGACCTTAATCTGATTGAGATGCTGTGGCACGACCTTCAAAAGGCGGTGCATGCTCGGAAACCCTTCAATGCGGCTGAATTACAACAATTCTGCAAAGATGAGTGGCTGTTGTAAAAAACTTATTGACAGGTATCGCAAATGCTTGATTACAGCTGTTGCTGCTAAGAGTGGCCCAACCAGTCAATAGGTTTAGGGGGCAATTACTTTATCACACAGAGCCCTCTAGTTTTGGATTGCTTTTTCTCTTAATAATAAAGACCTTCATTTAAAAACAGTCTTTTGTGTTTACTTGTGTTATCTTTGTCTAATATTTTTCAATTTCTTTGGTGATCTGAAACATTTAAGTGTGACCAACATGCAAAAGAATAGGAAATCAGGAACGGGGCAAACACTTTTTCACCCAACTGTAAATAAACCTGAATCTATGTACTATCTACTCATGGACATGATGGTACTCCCAGGCAGTAACCTTCACTTTATACTCCTGTTTAGGAATTTCCCTCATTCATAGTAAGTCATTGGCAAACACAGAAACAACAGGGCCGTTTACAACAACATTTGGGCCCTTTGCAATGCATGAGGTTATGATAATGCAGAATTCCTCCTGTTTGGTGGTGGAAATGGGCCCCCTTACCTTTTGGAGCCCTGTGAGGCTGCACTACTTGCATGAATGGCTCCTGTAGTAGATGTAACTCATTGTGATGACAAACCCATGAAAGATTAGACTGAGACTATTCAATTGAACTGTCAGATTCAGCAGCACAGCTAGCCTTGGGAAGGGGGTACAAAAACTACAGCAACAAAATGGTAATACATTTTAATAGAGACAACCCAGAAAGTTGCTGAGTAAAAGGTGCATACAGCCTTAAAATATTGATAAAAATATTATCCAACTATTGTTGTTATTATTATTATTATCATTTTCTACTACGAGAATTTTCTTATATGTTTTTTATGTGTTTAAAAGTATCATAATCTTTATGCATAAAAATAAGCATTAAGCATATTTTATAGTAGCAAGACACACATTTTCATCTATGTGCATGCAGCAGATGATGATTCAGCAACCTATAGTATCAATCCATCATACATATTTCAAAAGAAGATTATTATAGTAATGGTAAAATTCTTGCAAAAATAATATGGAAATATGTAACTTGATGTAGAGTGTCAGAGAGCGTCTTACTCTTATTTACTTTATCAGGTTTTGCTTTCTCAAATCAATGGAAGGGCATCAAGTTCAGCTAATCCATATTTCTGAGTATGAAATTGAATTTATAGTCTGTAGTATGTTGACTACTGCTCACATTTAAGGCATAATTGATTTTTATTGAAGAGCCAGCAGGCACATAAAAAATGTCCACAAACCACTAGGATGTTAAATTTTACCCAGTTCAGATAATAGTACCTCTTATTTATTCTTCAAAATGAAGCTTTTATATTTATATGAGCCGATCCTGCAAATGTATGACTGATGCTCTGTGAAATTATCAACCCAAAGATCTGTTTTACAATATTGCTCTCAAGTATATTTAGCATAGTGTGATATATTATCACTATATTAAAAGATACAGTGAAATTAAAAAGGGGTTTTGCAATGTACCAGTAGACATCTGTGATAACAGGATCAGCTCAAATTAATTGTTTTTGTAGAGATTTTTAGTTTTAGTAAAACACATATTCTATATGATTTTTGTATTTTAATAAATTTGAGATACCCATTAGCATTAGTAATGAGCCAACCCTCGGATGTTTGAGTTCCCTGGATTCAGCCAGAGTTTTTAAAAACTCAGGTTCGGGACCTGAACTTGGTCCCGGACATCGAACCCCGTATAAGTCAATGGGGACCTGAAGTTCAGTGCTGTAAAATGGCTGTAAAATGGTTGGAGTAAAGGTACTGTCACACTTAGCGATGTACCAGCGATCCCGACCAGCGATATGACGCGGTCAGGATCGCTGGTACATCGCTAAGTGGTCGCTAGTGAGCTGCCACACAGGCAGATCTCACCAGCGACATCGCTGGGGACGGGGGTCGCTACTTACCTGTCACACTAGGCGATCCTGCATCCTCCCACCCGGCTCCACGCTCATCGCTCGTCTCTCCACAGGAAGCGCCGCAGGAAGCTGACGACGAGAAACAGTCCTGAACGTTCTTGCGCGATCAGCGATAACCAGCGGGGGAGCCGGTCGTAGGTAAGTATCAGACACAGCGATGTCGCTAGCAATATCGCTATAACGTCACAAGTTATAGCGATATTGCTAGCAATATCACTTAGTGTGACACTACCTTTAGGGCTAGGGGGCTTCAAAAGGAAGAAAAATGGGGGTAAGAGCAGGCCAATTGCCTTGCAAACAAATATGGACAGGAAAATGACTTAAATGAGTTATTTCATCATAGCAATATTGGTAAAATAGGAAGTAAATGAATAACATAAAAATGTTAACAGTGCTCCACAGAGACGGAGGCTACTGCCAGTCCAGTTAAAACTTTCACTCACAGAGCATGGCGGAAGAATCCCCACAGAAGCAGCTTACAAACTTCACCCCCAGACCATGGGGCACAGAACTGTCACAGAAGCTGATTCACATTTCACCCACAGACCATGGGGAACAATACCCCCACATATGATTAATAGAAATTTCAGCCACAAAGCATGATGTACAATACCCATACAGAATAAGTTTGAAAATTTCAGCCTCAGTGCATGAGGAACAATACCCCCACATAAGATTACTCTACATTTCAGCCACAGAGCATGTGACATGATAACCCAAATGTTCAAAAATGTATGCTACAGTACTGTGCTGCAAGTGCATCTGAAAAAAACATAGTAGGTCCCAAATTCCCAAGAGATTACCTTGAAAAAAATTGCTGTACAAAGCAGGCAATCACACTGATTTAGGGATGTAAGGCAGCTACCAGACATATACTGTAGTTGACGGATAATTTCAGCTTTCATGTGGAACACAGAGCCGGGAAGCTACAGAGTAATGCTGATGCCCTCTTGAAAATCCACTGTCTAGTAGTAGAAGGTGTCAAACCCCATGGCTTTAAGTATAGGGTATGTAAGGAAGCTGCCAGACAAATACTTCCCATGAACTATGTATCACAAAGATGTTTGTCATCTGTGATGCTATCCTGGAGTATTGCTCTAGTGCACATAGCAATGAATTGCTCTAGTGCACATAGCAATGAGAAGATTGTTTGGTGCATCTGGGCCAGGTTTTATGGCAGCCTGAGAGATAGGCTGGTCTGGCTACCAACATACCTCACATCTGGGTGTGGTTTGCATGCTAAAATGGAGTCTGTTGCCTGGCACATGGCTGTGGGTAGAGGGAGAAGGTCCCCTGCATGGGATATCCAGACTGAGCCAGTGTACTGGATGCTATCCAGCCTGTGTGACCAGGATTGGCTGACAAGGGACTTTGTCCAAAGAATGTTTTCTTTGCTTTGCCTGCACTGGTCTGTTTATTTTTCCTTTGCTTATGGATGGTTTATGAAGCAGCACTACACCAACATAGATGTTTAAATGGAAACTCTACCCATTTTGCCTCCCTATGCACCCAAGCGAGTAGCATTCCCTACAGGGCATTATCCAGTCTGGATTAGACAATTATGCAACCCTTTTTTGAGCCCTTAAAAAAGCCACAGAGCATGGTGCACAACACCCCCATAGAAGAAGTTTAAAAATGTCAGCCTCAGAGAGTATGATGAATAATTCCTATTCATAAATTACAGTAAATTTCACCGACAGAGCATGTTTTCACATTTTCTGTAAAAAAGCTGATTTAAAATTTCATACACAGACCATGGGGCACAGTACCCCCACATCCTTATTTACCACCACTATCAAGAAGTATGATGTGTCACAAAAAAATAATCTCAGAAACCGTGGGATGCATTGAAGCGTTCCACAGTTGTTACCACAAAAAGTGAAGCTGGTGAGAATTGTAAAATTTGGCTGGGTCAATAAGGTGAAAACAGCATTGGGAGTGAAGTGGTTAAACCAAAAGATTTCTATAATCTAAGTTATTAGTGTCATAATCTAAGCCATTTTCTAATATTCTTGTATTAAATAATCAGGGCAAGCACGTCTAATGAAATGAGCATCACTGATGATGCTTTAAAGGAGGGGGCAGGGGCTACCCTAGTGACCACAGTCTTTGCCCCCTGCTCTGAGGACCCTTCATTTCAGGAAGGGGGCAAAGGCTGTGGAATTGACTGCAGCCTCTGCTCCCTGCTTTAATGACGCTTTGTATGAGTATCCCAGCATGCACTAGGATTCTCAAGCAAAGCGTCATCATATCCTATACTTCCTTTACATAGAACATTACTGCACAGATGGCGAAAACCGTGGCACACACTGCAAACACGTTTCCTGCAGAGGTGCTCCAGGTGCGATGAACATCTGTGGAGAAAATCCACTCTACCCGAAGATTTCATCCATTATAAGTTTATGCTTAAAACATACAACACTGCCCTTAACCTCTCCAAACAAACTTATTTCAACACCCTCATCACCTTACTATTAGTTTTGAGTGAGCACTAAAATGCTTGGGTGCTCGTTTCTCGGGTCGAGCAAATTGGAATACTTGGGTACTCGGACTGAGCAACAAGCCCAATGTAAGTCTATGGGAGACTCGAGCATTTTTACCGCGATCCCCCCCGGGGTCCTTTTAAGGTCTAAAAATGTCTGAAAATGATGGAAATAATGCTCAAATGGCACTGGAATATCATGGCAACTGCCCCTGGAAGCATTTACCACTCCTAGGTCAAAGATCTAAACAATGTTATCAGAGTTTCACGCCCTTTTTAAAGGTGCACCAAAAAACTTACAAAAACGAAACCAAAATGGATTTTGCTGGGAAATATGTTAAGGAACATCCTTTCGAGGTTAATGAGTTTTATCTAAGCTAAAACAATTAACCCAAAACAAAAATGTTCCTCCACCACTTGGGCTATGTTCACACACAGCGTTATTGAGGCGTTTTGCAACTTTAGCATTGCTTTCAACCAATACAAATGCATCCACTGAAAAATGTCATTGTAACATTTAACAACCCTAGGTGGCCATGTGGTGTGTGACACATAAGCAGATACCTTTTGTTTCATTTATGAAGGAGGGACTGATATAAAAAAGGTATTTATGCATGAAAGATGCAGGGTCAGGGGGAAGCAAAAGTACTAAGAGAATCCTTATGTGACACACAATTGAATGATATCATTGTATGAGATCTCAAAAAAGAGGTGACAGATTCCCTTTAAGCATTGACAGCAAGGCCTTCCCTGCTGCCAAGTCATGTGAACCTCAATATGCCTTTGAACCCACATCCTGCATGGGCACAGGAAAATCCACTTCCCGTTATTCATTTTGTACTCCTATTCTGTTTTCTTATGCATTGACTGCAAGGCATGCCATGCTACCAAGTCATATGCACCCCAATAACCCCAATCCCTCCCTTGGAAGAAACATGGAGGAGTGCCTCTTAAAAAAAAATGTCCCATTATAATGGAGTGGGTCTCCTAGTCTTGTAAAGCCCATACACTAAGTGTATGGGTTGGCAATCATTTTCTCCTGTGGGGTACACCTCAAACTTTTTCAACAAGTATTTTACGCCCAGCAAAATCACCCACCCTTGTTTGGAATTCGACACTGGTTGTAGCAGCATGGAACAGGTTAATGCTGGTGATCTAGTGGTGGCGGATGATGAGATGTGGAGGAAGGCCTTACTAAAGACTATGCCCAATTTAAAAGAGTGGGTCTCCTAGACTCGAAATGCCCATACACTAAGTGTATGGGCTGCCAAACTTTTCCCCTGTGGGGTACACCTCAACCTTTCGTACGGTCAGCAAGGTACTTCCTCAGCATCCTAGAAAACATCGGATTCCTTGTGAGATTACCCTGCGCCTCATGGCCAGGGTGATGGGAGGGTCTGAGAAAACTGTCCCAGAACTTTGCCAGTGTTACCCTGCCTCTGCTGGATTGGAATTGTCTCTCTCTCGCTTGTCCTCCTTGGTTGGCAAATGAACTGTTATCTCTGCTGCAAGCATTTTGAGATGGGAATGTTTTTTTAATAATTCTGCAGCAATGGCCCTCTGGTACTGCACCATTTTAGAACACCTGTCTGCCACTGGAACAAGAGATTGAAAGTTCTCTTTGTAGCATGGGTCTAAAAGTGTCACTACCCAGTAATGACTGATACCCAATATTTTTAAAATACGATTGCCACGGGAAAGGCAGCGCAACATAAAGTCAGTCATGCTTGCCAGACTGCTAACAGGCAAGACTTCTAAGTCCTCACCAAGAGGATGACTGACCATGGTGTACTCCTCTTCCTCCTCCCTGTCCTCAAACCATCCATTCTGAACAGACGGCATGAAAGTTGTGCTTGTAGTACCGTCTATAGCATATGAAAGTAGCTCCTGTTCTTCCTCCTCCTCCTCTTACTCATTGTCAACCAATCCACGTTGGGATGACATGAGGCTCGGCTGTGTGTAATCACCCTGTATGGTTCCTTGCTCCATGTCCTCATGCTCCCCCTGCAATGCATCCTCTTTCATTGTGAGCAGAGAGCTTTTCAGAATGTAGATGAGTGGGATGGTGATGCTAATTATGGCGTCATCGCCGCTCACCATCTTGGTGGACTCCTCAAAGTTTTTGAGGATGTTACATATGTCTGACATCCATGTCCACTCTTGAGGTCTTATGTGTGGAGTCAAACCTGAATAACGAGGGCCTTGTTGATGCTGGTATTCAACAACTTCCTTCTTCTGCTCACAAATCCTTTCCAACATATGCCATGTACAGTTCCAGCGCGTGGGACATCACACACCAGTCAGGGAGCCAGAATCTTCAATCGCTGCTGAATAATAATAATAATAATAATCTTTATTTTTATATAGCGCTGACATATTCCGCAGCGCTTTACAGTTTGCACACATTTTCATCACTGTCCCCAGTGGGGGTCACAATCTAAATTCCCTTATCAGTATGTCTTTGAATTGTGGGAGGAAACCGGAGTACCCGGAGGAAACCCACGCAAACACGGGGAGAACATACAAACTCCTTGCAGATGTTGTCCTTGGTGGGATTCGAATTCAGGACTCCAGCGCTGCAAGGCTGCAGTGCTATCCACTGAGCCACCATGCTGAAGCACGACAAGGGCTGCTGAAGCTGTAGCTGGCTTTCTAAAATGGGCACACAGGTGGCGTACTTTCACCAGCAGATCAGGCAGCTCTGGGTAGCTTTTTAGAAAGCGTTGAACAATGAGGTTAAGCACATGGGCCAGGCATGGTATGTTTGTCAGTTTGCCTCATCTCAGAGACACCACCAGGTTCCTGCCATTGTCATATACAACCATGTCTCGCTGGAGATTCAGCTCTTTCAGAGCTGTCAATAACTCTTCAGCATTGTGCGGTTTGTCACCTAAGCAAATTAGCTTAAGCACAGCCTGTTGCCAATTGGCTTTGGCAGTGCTGCAGTGCTTCCAGCTTGTGACTGATGTGCTCATTTCAGAGATGGAGGCTGAAGAGGAGGAGGAGGTGCAGGAGCTGTACACAGTGGGGGCAACCCTGATTGACGTAGGGCCCACAATCCTTGGTGTCGGGAGGATGTGTTCCATCTCAAGGTCTGACTGGGTCCCGGCTTCCACTATGTTAACCCAGTGTGCCGTCAGCGAGGTGTACTGTCCCTGGCCACAAGCACTTGTCCACGTGTCTGTGGTTAGGTGTACTTTCCCAGTAACTGCATTGTTGAGGGCAGGGGTAATGTTGTGGGACACGTGCTTGTGTAATGCCGGGAAGGCACAGCAGGAGAAATAGTGGTGGCTGGAGACCGAGTACCTTGGGATTGATGCCGCCATCAGGATGCGGAAAGCTTCCATCTCCATGAGCCTAAAAGGCAACATTTAGAGTGCAAGCAGATGAGAAATATGAGAATTGAGTACTGTTGCTTGTGGGGCGTTGGCTGTGTATTTCCGCTTACGTTCCAATAACTGGGGTATGGACAACTGAAGGCTGCGCTGGGCCAAGGACATGGACATGCTTGATGATGGTGGTATTTGACTATTGGCAATGGCAGGTGCAGGGTAGGTAGGTGCATGAACCGCTGACAGGGGATTGGCTTGCATGCACAATAATGGAAGAAGCAGTGGTGTCACCCGCAGACACTGTTCCTGTAGCATGGGGTTGGGCCGACAAAGTTAGGTGCCTTGCTGCCATGTGCCTGATCATGCTGGTGATGGTAAGGCTGATAGTTTTGCTACCCCTGCTGATGTTGCCATGACAGATGTTGCAAATGGCCGGTTTGGGGTTATCAGCAGAGTCTTTAAAAAATACCCAGACTCGGGAAGACCTAACAGTTGGACTGGCAACTTCCGTCATGTTGGTGTTACCAGGAACGGTTGCACGCCTTCTGTCTGCAGCCACCACACTGCTTCTTCCTGCCTGAAGTGGTGCTACACCTACCTCCCCCTTTGTGCTGCTGTCCTCACTCTGCATGTCCTTCTGCCAGTTTGGGTCTGTTACTATATCATCCACCACCTCATCTTCCACTTCCGCACCCTGGTCCTCCTCCTGACTTTCTGGCAATTATGTCTCATCATTGTCCACCTCATGTGACCGTGGCTCCACAAATATTTGTTCATCGCTACATGGAATATCATCTTGCCCCGCTTCAAGTGGAGCAGGCGAGAGTTACAAATCTACAATTGGAAAACTGAACAGCTCCTCAGAGTGTCCGAGTGTCGGAACAGTTGTCTCAGGGCACTCAGCATGGTGGCAGAAAGGAGGATCAGGGTGAGTAATACACGGTCCAGATTCACGGCTACTCTGACTTGACCATGTGGAAGACAGGGTGCTAGTGGTGGTGGATAAGTAACTGAAAGTATTATCCACTATCCAACCAACAACCTTTTCACACTGCTCGGGCTTCAATAGTGCTGTCTTGCCACGGTCCCCTGGGACTTCGGACACTAAGGTCCAGGGAGAAGATGTGGGTGTTTTTGGTGGGCCAATTTCAGCTTGGCCACGGTCTGGGCCTGCACCATCACCATCACGTCCACTTCCCCATACCTTGCCACGCGCCTTGCCCATTGTAAATGGACTAGAACATTATACACGTTCACTTCAATTGGCTGATTTGGGAGCCAACTTGTATGTGATACATGTGCGGGATAACCATATTTTTACCTATCTGGACTGTAGATAAAAATGTTTTTTGACTTATCAGATTTGTGTTAATAAGTACGGTAACAGACTGCAAAAACACTAGAATATGTAGACCTAAAATGGCCAATTTTTTTTCACAGATAAATGAGGCCTGTTAGGGAGATAACACACTGACAAATCTGTGGCCTGTATTTTTTGCTTTTTTAGGCTCAATAGTGCTGTATATAACTACAGTAACACACAAGAAAAAAATGAAAAATCGGCCTAAACTGGCCAAACTTGGAGCACACAAAATTGCAGATTTATGAGCTGGCAAGGAGATACCACACTGACAAATCTGTGGCCTGTATATTTTGCTTCTTTTAGGCTAAATGGTGCTGTATATAACTACAGTGACACACAGGAAAAAAATGGAAAACCGGCCTAAAGTGGCCAAAGTTGGAGCACGCAGATATATCAGCTGGCACGGAGATACCACACTGACAAATCTGTGGCCTGTATTTCTTGATTTTTAAGGCTCAATAGTGCTGCATATAACTACAGTGACACACAGGAAAAAATGGAAAACTGACCTAAACTGACCAAAGTTAGAGCACACAGATATATGAGCGGGCACGAAGATACCACACTGACAAATCTGTGGCCTGTATTTTTTGCTTTGTTAGGCTAAATAGTGCTGTATATACTCATAACTACAGTGACACACAGGAAAAAAATGGAAAATCGGCCTAAACTGGCCAAAGTTAGAGCACGCAGATATATGAGCTGATATATGCAAATCCAGACTCATTGTAACACCACAAGGGGATAGTTTGCCATGTGGCAAACTAAAAACACCCCAAGTAACTGCACTCACTTTTGAATAAATCTTAAACCACAAGAGGAAAAAAATAAGTTACGTGTGCTTTATAGTAAAAATATCAAAATTTTATTAATACACGATTAGTAAAACACAACAATCACAATACAAGACAGCAGTCTTCCTAGGGGTTTCCCTCTCCTTCTGGCACTTTATTGGTAAGCTTGACTGGCCTTACATTTTACTGTTGTGATTTGATCACTATTTGATACCTTTGTGATCAGGTGATACCTATAGACTGATTATCCTGTATTGGGCTTCTGCTTCATGCTTTTACTATGGAGGGGTTACCCCTATTTTCCATAACACTATTGCTTGGCACCTCTGATATGTCTTATATCATGATTGTTGTGTTTTACTAATCGTGTATTAATAAAATTTTGATTTTTTTTACTATAAAGCACTCATAACTTAATTTTTTCCTCGTGTGGTTTAAGATATATGAGCTGGCACGGTGATACCACACTGACAAATCTGTGGCCTGTATTTTTTGCTTTTTTAGGCTAAATAGTGCTGTGTATAACTATAGTGACACACAGGAAAAAAAATGGAAAACCGGCTTAAACTGGCCAAACTTGGAGCCCACAGAATCGCAGATATATGAGCTGGCATAGAGATACCACACTGACAAATCTGTGGCCTGTCTTTTTTGCTTTTTTACGCTAAATAGTGATCTATATAACTACAGCGACACACAGGAATAAAATGTATAACCGGCCTAAACTGGCCAAATTTGGAGCACGCTGATATATGATCTGGCACGGAGATACCACACTGACAAATCTGTGGCCTGTATTTCCTGCTTTTTTACGTTCAAAAATGCTGTATATAACTACAGTGACACACAGGAAAAAAAACAAAAAACCGGCCTAAACTGGCCAAACTTGGAGCTCGTAGAATCGCAGCTATATGAGCTGACACAGAGATACCACACTGACAAATCTGTGGCCAGCAATTTTTGCTTTTTTTAGGCTAAATAGTGCTGTATATAACTACAGTGACACACAGGAAAAAAACGGAAAACCAGCTTAAACTGGCTAAACTTGGAACACGCAGAATTGCAGATTTATGAGCTGCCACGGAGATACCACACCGACAAATCTGTGGCCAGTATTTTTTGCTTTTTGAGGCTCAATAGTGCTGTATATAACTACAGTGACACACAAGAAAAAATGGAAAACCGGCCTAAACTGGCCAAACTTGGAACTCGCAGAAGCTCAGATATATGAGCTGGCATGGAGATACCACACTGACAAATCTGTGGCCTGTCTTTTTTGCTTTTTTAAGCTATATAATGATGTATATAACTACAGTGACACACAGGAAAAAAATGTATAACCGGCCTAAACTGGCCAAATTTGGAGCATGCAGATATATTAGCTGGCACGGAGATACCACACTAACAAATCTGTGGCCTTTATTTCCTACTTTTTTAGGTTCATTAGTGCTGTATATAACTACAGTGACACACAGGAAAAAAATGGAAAACCTGTCTAAACTGGCCTAACTTGGAGCTCGCAGAATCACAGATATATGAGCTGACACGGAGATACCACACCGACAAATCTGTGGCCAGTATGTTTTGCTTTTTTAGGCTAAATAGTGTTATATATAACAATAGTGACACACAAGAAAAAATGGAAAACCGGCCTAAACTGGCCAAACATGGAACACGCAGAATCGCAGATATATGAGCTGCCACGGAGATACTACACTGATAAATCTGTGGCCTGTATATTTTGCTTTTTTAGGCTAAATAGTGCTGTATATAACTACAGTGACACACAGGAAAAAAATGGAAAACCGGCCTAAACTGGCCAAAGTTGGAGCACACAGATATGTGAGCTGGAGCGGAGTTACCACACCGACAAATCTGTGGCCTGTCTTTTTTGCTTTTTTACGCTAAATAGTGATGTATATAACTACAGTGACACACAGGAAAAAAATGTATAACCGGCCTAAACTGGCCAAATTTGGAGCACGCAGATATATTAGCTGGCACGGAGATACCACACTGACAAATCTGTGGCCTGTATTTCCTGCTTTTAAAGGTTCAATAGTGCTGTATATATATAACTACAGTGACACACAAGAAAAAATGGAAAACCGGCCTAAACAGGCCTAACTTGGAGCGCACAGAATCACAGATATATGAGCTGACACAGAGATACCACACCGACAAATCTGTGACCAGTATGTTTTGCTTTTTTAGGCTAAATAGTGTCATATATAACTATAGTAACACACAAGAAAAAAATGGAAAACCGGCCTAAACTGGCCAAACTTGGAACACGCAGAATTGCAGATTTATGAGCTGCCACGGAGATACCACACTGACAAATCTGTGGCCTGTATATTTTGCTTTTTTAGGCTAAATAGTGCTGTATATAACTACAGTGACACACAGGAAAAAAATGGAAAACCGGCCTAAACTGGCCAAAGTTGGAGCACACAGATATATGAGCTGCCACGGAGATACCACACTGACAAATCTGTGGCCTGTATTTATTGCTTTTTTAGGTTCAATAGTGCTGCATATAACTACAGTAACACACAGGAAAAAAATGGAAAACCGGCCTAAACTGGCCAAAACTTGGAGCTCTCAGAATCGCAGATATACGAGCTGACATGGAGATACTACACCGACAAATCTGTGGCCAGTATTTTTTGCTTTTTGAGGCTAAATAGTGCTGTATATAACTACATTGACACACAAGAAAAAATGGAAAACCAGCTTAAACTGGCCAAACTTGGAACTCGCAGAATTGCAGATTTATGAGCTGCCACGGAGATACCATACTGACAAATCTGTGGCCTGTATATTTTGCTTTTTTTAGGCGAAATAGTGCTGTATATTACTACAGTGACACACAGGAAAAAAATGGAAAACCGGCCAAAACTGGCCAAAGTTGGAGCACACAGATATATGAGCTGGAGCGGAGATACCACACCGACAAATCTGTGGCCTATATTTATTGCTTTATTAGGCTCAATAGTGCTGCATATAACTACAGTGACACACAGGAAAAAAATGGAAAACCGGCCCAAACTGGCCAAATTTGGAGCACGCAGATATATGAGCTGGCACGGAGGTACCACACTGACAAATCTGGGTCCTGTATTTTTTGCTCTTTTAGGCTAAATAGTGCTGAATATAACTAGAGTGACACACAGGAAAAAAATGAAAAACCGGCCTAAATTGGCCAATCTTGGAGCACGCAGATGTATGAGCTGGCACGGATATCACACTGATAAATCTGTGACCTGTATTTTTTGCTTTTTTAGGCTAAATAGCGCTGTATATAACTACAGCAAAAAATAATTGAATTTAGGGCTAAAATTTCAAAATTTTTAGCAGACAGATGAATGAGGCGTGTCACAGATATACCGCACTGTAAAATATGCGGCCTGTTTTTTGGGGGGCTTCAGCAAAATAGTGTCAAGAAATTGTGTAAGACTCTCAAAAACAATTCTATTCTACCGTACCACATAATAATTAAAGATTTCTCTGCGCACTCTACAGTGATTTTTGGGACCTTTTTAAAATTGTGGAATTGTGCAGTGTCAAAAACAAATGGAGAAAAAAAAGGTGCTCTGGATTGCTTTGCAATAAAATAATTTCTATTAACCTGGCCAAATTTTTTTTCCTAGGCAATTAGACCTGGGGCTAGGTATATACGGTCAATATATCCTTTAGGTAGCAGCAGCAGCAGAAAGGAAGGGAATGAACCCTCTTGATGTATGCAATGATATGCACATACAGTATATATACACAAACAGTGCCTGCAGGCCTTGCACTGATATGTATAGAGCGAAGTACAATCCCCTGCCTACCTAACACTGCAACCTATATACTACGGAATTAGTAATTAGAAGGCCTGTTGGTTTAGCTGGATTTGAATACTTTAGGCTGGTAGACCCCACACTGACTAATGAATCCCCAAATCTGACCTCGGCAGCCGCTCTCCCTACACTATCTAAATCCAGAGCTGAATGCGGCGAGCAGGGCGGCATCTCGTCTCTTATACCCTGATGATGCTGTGCGGCCAGCCAAGCACTGCACGACCACAACAAACATGGCTGCGGCGTTACAGGGCCTGGCAGACAATCCCTGCATGGTGATTGGGTCTGTAAAGTCCGCCAAAAATGCTGGGTGGAGACCCGAGTTCCCACCGAGTAATCCAAGAAATGCTCGGTGCTCGCTGAATACACCGAGTACAGTAATACTCCGGCGAGTAACGAGTAGTGGCGAGCATGTTCGCTCCTCACTACTTACTATCTAATAACTTGAAATTTCTCTTTGAAACTTTTCATTCCATATTCAAGCCAAGAGTGCAGGCTCCAACCACGGATCTCCGCGCTGATACTCTGGCCAATTATTTCAAAGAAAAAATTGACCATATCCGACAGGAAATTATCTCCCAATCCCCTCATATCATGCATTGTCCTCCCTCCCCCACTGCATCTAGCTCACTCTCTGACTTTGAACCAGTGACAGAAGAAGTAATCAGGCTCCTTGTATCTTCTCGCCCGACCACTTGCACCAGTGACCCCATTCTGTCACGTCTCCTCCAGTCCCTTTCCCCTGCTGTCACTGCTCACCTAACAAGAATATTCAACCTGTCTCTCTCTTCTGGTATCTTTCCCTCCTCATTAAGCATACATCCACTACTAAAAAAAACATCCCTCGACCAAAACTGTGCCGCTAACTATAGACCTGTCTCTAATCTTCCCTTCATCTCTAAACTCCTGGAATGCCTGGTCCACTCCCGTCTGATCCGCTATCTCTCTGATAACTCTCTTCTCGACCCTCTCCAATCTGGTTTCCATTCTTAACACTCTACTGAAACTGCCCTCACTAAAGTCTCTAATGATCTACTAAGAGCTAAATCTAATGGTAACTACGCCATGCTAATTTTCTTGGATCTCTCTGCAGCATTCGACACTGTGGATCATCAATTCCTCCTCACTATGCTCCGCTCCATTGGAATCAAGGACACCATTCATTAAGAATGAAGTGATTAAACAGAGTCAGCATGGGTTTGTAACTAATAAGTCATGTCAGACTAACTTAATTTCCTTCTATGACGGAATCACTGATTGGGTGGATCAAGGAAATGCTGTAGATATAGTATATCTTGACTTCAGCAAAGCATTTGACAAAGTATCTCATACAATCCTTATTGAAAAAATGACTAAGTATGGAATGGACAAGGCAACTGTTAGGTGGATTCATAACTGGCTTAGTGATCGGACCCAAAGAGTGGTTGTAAATGGCTGCACATCCAGTTGGAAGAATGTCTCAAGTGGGGTACCACAGGGCTCTGTCCTGGGCCCTGTATTGTTCAACATCTTTATCAACGATTTAGATGAAGGAATTGAGGGTAAACTGATTAAATTTGCTGATGACACAAAGCTAGGAGGGATAGCTAATACTAGAGAAAAGAGAGCGGATTCAAAAAGATATAAATAAACTGGAGAAGTGGGCAGCATCTAACAGAATGGTTTTTAACAGGGAAAAATGCAAAGTACTACATCTGAGCAATAAAAATGAAAAAAGCATATACAGAATGGGAGGAATAGGGCTAAGCAACAGCACATGTGAAAAAGACTTGGGTATACTAATAGATCACAGACTGAATATGAGTCAACAGTGTGATGCAGCAGCAAAAAAGGCAAATGCAATTCTAGGATGTATTAACAGAAGCATACAGTCTAGATCACGTGAAGTCATTATTTCCCTCTACTCCTCTTTGGTCAGACCTCATCTGGAATATTGTGTCCAGTTTTGGGCACCACATTTTAAAAAAGACATCAACAAACTGGATCAAGTTCAGAAAAGAGCGACCAGAATGGTGACCGGTCTGCAAACCCTGTCTTATGAGGAAAGGTTGCAGGATTTTTTAATGTTTAGTTTGCAAAAGAGAAGACTGAGAGGAGACTTAATAGCTGTCTACAAATATCTAAAGGGCTGACACATTGTAGAAGGATCAACTTTATTCTCATTTGCACAAGGAAAGACTAGAAGCAATGGGATGAAACTGAATGGGAGGAGACACAGATTAGATATTAGAAAAAACTTTTTGACAGTTAGAGTGATCAATGAGTGGAACAAGCTGCCACAAGAAGTGGTGAGTTCTTGTCATGTCGGACGCTGTTCACACCACAGCATCCAGCAGGCAGAGGTAGTTCCACCTCCAGCCACTATAGCCTCAGTGGCGCCGGCCTGATCTTCAGGCTCTCGGGGGTTAATCCTGCTGTTTTCCAACATTTTATTAATGATGTCTTTGCTCATGTCCTGGGGAGATTTGTGATTGTATACCTGGATGATATCCTCATTTATTCTAGCGATCGGGACACTCATTTGCAGCATGTTAGGCAGGTGTTACAGTTGCTCCGGGAGAACCAGCTCTATGCCAAGCTGGAAAAATGTTTATTTTTTGTCCAGGAGTTGCCCTTTTTGGGATATATTGTGTCCGCAGCTGGTTTTAAAATGGACACCGCTAAGGTGCAAGCGGTGTTGCAATGGGAGAGGCCGGAGAGTCTGAAAGCACTCCAGCGGTTCCTGGGGTTTGCGAATTATTATAGGAAATTTATAAAACACTTTTCGACTGTCGCCAAACCGCTCACGGACATGACAAAAAAGGGTGCCGATCTGGCGAACTGGCCTGAGGTGGCTATACGTGCATTTGAGCGTCTGAAGAATAGTTTTGCTTCAGCCCCCATTCTGGTGCAACCAGACGTGTCTAAACCTTTTGTGGTAGAGGTTGATGCGTCGGAGGTGGGAGTGGGGGCAGTACTGTCTCAAGGCTCGTCCTTGAGCGAGATGCATCCATGCGCCTACTTCTCCAAGAAGTTGTCGCCGGCCGAACGGAATTATGATATCGGCAACAGGGAGTTGTTGGCCATCAAACTGGCTTTTGAGGAATGGCGACACTTCTTGGAGGGGGCGGCTCACCAGGTCACAGTTATCACCGACCATAAGAATCTGCTCTACCTGGAGTCGGCCAAGCGTCTGTCTCCTAGGCAGGCTCGCTGGGCATTGTTTTTTACTCGTTTCAATTTTCTTGTGACGTACCGTCCCGGGGCTAAAAACACCAAGGCGGATGCTTTGTCTAGGTGTTTTCCGGGGGGAGAACCTCGGGAAGAGCCGGTACCCATCCTCCAGAAAGGGGTAGTGGTCTCGGCTCTCACGACTGAGGTAGAGGCGGAGATTGCCGAGGCCCAAGAGGAGGTACCACCAGGACTTCCCGCCAACAAATCATTTGTACCCCTGCATCTTCGGCCTAAGGTGTTGAAGGAACACCACGATTCGGTACTGGCTGGTCACCCAGGGGTGAAGGGCACCTTAGAGCTGGTATCGCGTCGTTTCTGGTGGCCCAAAATCCGGCAGGACGTGGTCTCGTACGTGGCAGCTTGCATCACGTGCGCTAGGGCTAAGTCACCCCGAACCCGTCCTGCTGGCACGCTACAGCCTCTGGGGGTACCCAATAGGCCATGGACAGAAATCTCCATGGATTTTATCACTGACTTGCCAGCCTCGGCAGGGAACACGGTCATCCTGGTGGTGGTTGACCGTTTTTCAAAGATGGCGCATTTTGTGGCGTTGTCTTCTTTGCCCAATGCTAAGACGTTGGCTCAGGTATTTGTGAAGGAGGTGGTCAGACTCCACGGAGTACCGTCTGACATAGTATCTGATAGGGGTACGCAATTTGTGGCGAGGTTTTGGAAAGCTTTTTGCTCAAGGTTGGGGATCAAGTTGTCACATTCATCGGCGTTTCATCCACAGTCTAATGGACAAACTGAGCGCATGAACCAAAATCTTGAACAGTATTTACGATGCTTTGTGTCCGACAACCAGGAGGAGTGGTCTACTTTCCTTCCTCTGGCCGAATTCGCATTAAATAATCACCGCCAAGAGTCATCAGGAGAGTCTCCATTCTTTTGTGTGTACGGTCAACATCCTCAGTTTTGTACCTTACGTCAGGGTGTCTCCGGGGGTGTCCCGGAGGAGGATCAGCTAGGAGCCCAATTGTCATCAGTCTGGAGGCGGGTGAAACAGCGTTTGTTGAGCATGAGTGCCAGGTACAAACGGGTGGCTGACAGTAGACGCGTGCCAGGTCCGGACCTGTGTGTGGGTGAATGGGTGTGGTTAGCTACGAAGAACATAAAACTCAAAATCCCTTCTTTAAAACTGGGTCCAAGGTTTATTGGGCCTTTTAGGATTTCTGCCATCATTAACCCAGTGGCTTATCGGTTGGAACTTCCCGCAGTGTACAAGATACACAACGTGTTTCACAGGGCTTTATTGAAAAAGGTGGTAGGCTCTGTGGACACAACGCCGATGCCACCTCCAGTCATGGTGGATGGCGAGTTAGAGTTCGAGGTCGCCAAGGTAGTGGACTCTCGAGTAGTACGCCGTACTCTTCAGTATTTGGTGCACTGGCGGGGGTATGGTCCAGAGGAGAGGTCTTGGGTTCCAGCCTCAGACATACATGCGGATCGGCTGGTCAGTTCTTTTCACCGTCGTCATCCGGACAAGCCGGGTCCTATGAGTCTTGAGGGCCCTGGGGTCCCTCGTAGAAGACGGGGTACTGTCATGTCGGACGCTGTTCACACCACAGCATCCGGCAGGCAGAGGTAGTTCCACCTCCAGCCACTATAGCCTCAGTGGCGCCGGCCTGATCTTCAGGCTCTCGGGGGTTAATCCTGCTGGAGACCAGGTTGGATGGTTAGTCACGCCCACGGTCTTTAAATAGTCATGCTGGCCTATGGGCGTCGCCGATTATAGCTTGTGTTTCATACCAAGTGGTTCCGGTCTGGAGTGGAGGTGTTCAAGAGAGAGAGATTCATATCTGGTGTCGTATGATCCGTCGTTTTCCTTTCTCCTTCCCATATTTGTGTTTAGTTGTGCCCTGTTCACATTACTGTTTATTCCTGTGTGTGTGCGGCGCAGTGCAGTTTAAGTTCTCCCTGTCTGTCATTATTTGTGTGGGAGCTTTGGTGGTGACTTCTCACTGGGTGGAGGGTGGAGGGTTAAGTGCAGGGCTGAGCAGGAGATAAGGAAAGGTCGGAGGCTCAGGCATTTGCACCTTCAGCAAAAACCCTGGGTTGAGGGTCAGACAGGGTTTCCCCTAGTAAAGGGACACCACAGGGGCCCCGGGTCTTTCAGCCTTAGTTGAACTAAGCCCCCGTGACAGTTCTCCTTCAATGGAAGTCTTCAAACAGAGGCTGGACAGACATCTGACTGGGATGATTTAGTGAATCCTGCTTTGAGCAGGGGGTTGGACCAGATGGCCCAGGAGGTCCCTTCCAACTCTACGATTCTATGATTCTATGATTCTCTCCTGGTTTTCCTGCTATCTCTCTGACAGCGATTGTCTAAACGCTGTATCTAACATCATGTCCTCACTATATCTGAAACTGAGCCTGTCAAAGACTGAACTCCTTGTGTTTCCTCCCTTTACTAATGTAGAGCAGGGCCCTCATTCCTCTTGTATCTGTTATGATCTATGTGACTATTGTTATGCTGTAATGTCTATTGTCCGTACAAGTCCCCACTGAAATGTAAAGTGCTGCGGAATATGTTGGCGCTATAGAAATAAAATTTATTATTATTATTATTATTAATCTTCCCTTCATTTCTAAACTCCTGGAATGCCTGGTCCACTCCCGTCTTATCCGTTATCTCTCAGATAACTCTTTTCTCAACTACAATTCGATTTCCACTCTCTACACTCTACTGAAACTTCACCCTTTTTAAAGTCTCTAATGATCTACTAACAGCTAAATCTAATAGTCACTACTAGAGTTGAGCGAAACGGGTCGAAAAATTTCAAAAGTCGCCGACTTTTGGCAAAGTCGGGTTTCATGAAACGAAACCCGACCCTAGGATGAGGTCGGCCACGAGGTCGGCGACTTACGTGCCAAAGTCGCGTTTCAAAAGTTTGTTTTGTGCTCTTTTTCAGCCAATCAGGATCCACGGACACTGTGGGCAACGTGATGACATAGGCAGGGGTCACCACCATCTTTCAGAAGGGCATGCAAGTGATTGGCTTGCTTTGGTGGGCGTCACAGGGGTTATAAAAGGGCGTGCACGCCGACCGCCATCTTACTTCTGCCGATCTTAGCATAGGGAAAGGTTGCTGCAGCTGATTCTGTAGGGAGAGCGTTAGGCAGGGAAGAAGAAAAAAAAACTGCTTCTGCTGCTAGCGATTTTGCATGTGCAACACACCAGTCACTGTGTGTGCAGTGCAAGGGGAGGCTATATTGTGGTGGATCAGCGGTGTTGGATGTTAGGCTGCCTTCTAAGGCTTCCTGACAGCTGCATTGCTGTTTACCCACTGCTCTGCAAACTGCTTTTTTAAAAGCAATCCCAATTTTTTTTTTTGTCCTGCTGAGGTACTGAGCGTGCACTTTTTCACACCATACAGCGGTGTACGCTCCTCACACAGTACCGTGTAATGGCTGTTATCACAGCCACAGTGAAGCTATCTAAGTGTCACTCTGTGAGAATAAGTCGAGGACATGTTCCGTTCTTACAGACCTGCACCTACTAGTTTTGTCTAGCTTTCAAACAGTTAAATATATTTGCTGTTTGATCACATTCAAAACTATAGAGAGACAGCGTGTGTCAGTCCGTATACTTAAAAAACACAGAGCTTGACAATTTTACGTACACCGGACAGCCGTGTACGTGCACGCTCCTCTCAGTAACGTGTAACGGCTGTTATCACGGCCACAGTGAAGCTATCTGTGTGTCACTCTGTGAGAATAAGTCGAGGACATGTTCCGTTCTTACAGACCTAGACCTACTAGTTTTGTCTAGCTTTCAAACAGTTAAATATATTTGCTGTTTGATCACATTCAAAACTATAGAGAGACAGCGTGTGTCAGTCCGTATACTTAAAAAACACGGACCTTGACCATTTTGCGTACACCGGACAGCCGTGTACGTGCACGCTCCTCTCAGTACCGTGTAACGGCTGTTATCACGGCCACAGTGAAGCTGTGTGTCACTGTGGAAGGATAAGTGGAGGACTTGTTCCGTTCTTACAGACCTACACTCTAGGGAGATTCCTATTCTGCCCAATTCTACATACACCTTGTAGTTTGTGATACACTAGCCAATTTCTGCCTGTGACATAGCGCTCTGATATTCAGTGGGCCTCACACAATCCAAAAGTGTCCAGTGTCCACTAGTGTGTGCAGAAATTCAAAATCTCCCTTATCCTGTAGTCACTTTTTTCACACCTGTGCCATCGAGCCTGTGACATAGCGCTGTGATATTCAGTGGGCCTCACAATCCATAAGTGTCCAGTGTCAACAAGTGTGTGCAGAAATTCAAAATCTCTGTGATCCTGTAGTCACTTTTTTCACACCTGTGCCATCGAGCCTGTGACATAGCGCTCTGATATTCAGTGGGCCTCACACAATCCATAAGTGTCCAGTGTCCACAAGTGTGTGCAGAAATTCAAAATCTCTGTGATCCTGTAGTCACTTTTTTCACACCTGTGCCATCGAGCCTGTGACATAGCGCTCTGATATTCAGTGGGCCTCACACAATCCAAAAGTGTCCAGTGTCCACTAGTGTGTGCAGAAATTCAAAATCTCCCTTATCCTGTAGTCACTTTTTTCACACCTGTGCCATCGAGCCTGTGACATAGCGCTGTGATATTCAGTGGGCCTCACACAATCCATAAGTGTCCAGTGTCAACAAGTGTGTGCAGAAATTCAAAATCTCTGTGATCCTGTAGTCACTTTTTTCACACCTGTGCCATCGAGCCTGTGACATAGCGCTCTGATATTCAGTGGGCCTCACACAATCCATAAGTGTCCAGTGTCCACAAGTGTGTGCAGAAATTCAAAATCTCTGTGATCCTGTAGTCACTTTTTTCACACCTGTGCCATCGAGCCTGTGACATAGCGCTCTGATATTCAGTGGGCCTCACACAATCCAAAAGTGTCCAGTGTCCACTAGTGTGTGCAGAAATTCAAAATCTCCCTTATCCTGTAGTCACTTTTTTCACACCTGTGCCATCGAGCCTGTGACATAGCGCTGTGATATTCAGTGGGCCTCACACAATCCATAAGTGTCCAGTGTCCACAAGTGTGTGCAGAAATTCAAAATCTCTGTGATCCTGTAGTCACTTTTTTCACACCTGTGCCATCGAGCCTGTGACATAGCGCTCTGATATTCAGTGGGCCTCACACAATCCAAAAGTGTCCAGTGTCCACTAGTGTGTGCAGAAATTCAAAATCTCCCTTATCCTGTAGTCACTTTTTTCACACCTGTGCCATCGAGCCTGTGACATAGCGCTGTGATATTCAGTGGGCCTCACACAATCCATAAGTGTCCAGTGTCCACAAGTGTGTGCAGAAATTCAAAATCTCTGTGATCCTGTAGTCACTTTTTTCACACCTGTGCCATCGAGCCTGTGACATAGCGCTCTGATATTCAGTGGGCCTCACACAATTCAAAAGTGTCCAGTGTCCACTAGTGTGTGCAGAAATTCAAAATCTCCCTTATCCTGTAGTCACTTTTTTCACACCTGTGCCATCGAGCCTGTGACATAGCACTGTGATATTCAGTGGGCCTCACACAATCCATAAGTGTCCAGTGTCCACAAGTGTGTGCAGAAATTCAAAATCTCTGTGATCCTGTAGTCACTTTTTTCACACCTGTGTCATCGAGCCTGTGACATAGCGCTGTGATATTCAGTGGGCCTCACACAAACCATAAGTGTCCAGTGTCCACAAATGTGTGCAGAAATTCAAAATCTCTGTGATCCTGTAGTCACTTTTTTCACACCTGTGCCATCGAGCCTGTGACATAGCGCTCTGATATTCAGTGGGCCTCACACAATTCAAAAGTGTCCAGTGTCCACTAGTGTGTGCAGAAATTCAAAATCTCCCTTATCCTGTAGTCACTTTTTTCACACCTGTGCCATCGAGCCTGTGACATAGCGCTGTGATATTCAGTGGGCCTCACACAATCCATAAGTGTCCAGTGTCCACAAGTGTGTGCAGAAATTCAAAATCTCTGTGATCCTGTAGTCACTTTTTTCACACCTGTGCCATCGAGCCTGTGACATAGCGCTGTGATATTCAGTGGGCCTCACACAATCCAAAAGTGTCCAGTGTCCACTAGTGTGTGCAGAAATTCAAAATCTCCCTTATCCTGTAGTCACTTTTTTCACACCTGTACCATCGAGCCTGTGACATAGCGCTCTGATATTCAGTGGGCCTCACACAATCCATAAGTGTCCAGTGTCCACAAGTGTGTGCAGAAATTCAAAATCTCCCCTGTCCTATAGACACCTTGTACCTTGTTTTACATTACTATATAGTTTGTTGGATTTTGTCTACATTTCTACAAAAAATGAGGAAGGCTGGTGGAAGAGGCAGTGGAATTGGGTGGGGGTTGGCAGCTGGTAATGATGGTTTTGGTGGTGGATCTGATGGTAGTGGCAAGAGCAAAATAGGACCGAATGCAGGAGGTGTTGAGCCTGCGTCATCGTCTGGCTCCATAAGGCTTCGAAGGCTTAGTTTTCTAGGAGTTGGCAAACCGCTTTTAAAGCCAGAGCATCAGGAACAAGTTTTGTCTTACATTGCTGACTCAGCCTCCAGCTCTATCGCCTCCTCTTCTGAAGTTGTAAAAAGTAAAAGCACTGAGTCGTCATTGGAGGCTCATGTTCATGAACCACACCTTTCCTTGTGTCCTTCACCCCAACCAAGATTGAAGGATGACGCAGGCCATTCTACTGATTACTCCATGGAGCTGTTTTCACATACCATGCCTGGATTATCAAGTGAAATGGTGAATTACCCAGGCCAAGATGAATCTGACATGGAGTGCACTGATGCACAGCCGCTGACAGATGATTCTGCTGGTACATTCACTCAGGGCACTACATTGTCCTCGCAGTGTACAGAGCCAGATTCTGACCCTGATGAGACTCAGGTGCCCCTTCCCGCACACTATACCACCATACATGGTGACACAGAGGAAGGTGCACATGACATTGAAGAGGAGGTGATGGATGACCCAGTTGTTGACCCAGATTGGCATCCATTGGGGGAAGAGGGTGCTGCTTCCAATAGCTCAGATGAGGAGCATCCACAGCAGACATCGACATCGCAACAGCTGTTATCTGGCAGGCCCGGAGCACTCCAAAGACAGGTTCCAAAAATCAAAAGAGTTGCTGGACAGCTTGTTCAGAGGGTCAAAACATCACAGCGTGCTAGGCCGCAAAATGTCTGCCAAAGTAGGAAGAGTGCAGTGTGGCACTTTTTTGAACAAAATCCTCATGATCAGGCCAAGGTTATCTGTAAGAAGTGCGCAAAGACCTTTAGCCGAGGGAAAAATCTGAAAAATTTGAATACCAGTTGCATGCTTAGACATTTAACCACCATGCACTTGCAAGCGTGGACACAACACCAAACCTCAAGTGCCACATGTGCAACTGATCACAAAGAAGGTAGTCAGCAACGCTACATTGTTTCCCCCACTGTAAGCCCACCGGTTAGCACAGCAGCAAATGTCGAGGTGTCGTTGCAAGGCCACAGCAGTCAGGGAATCCCACTGTTATATCAACGAAATACTGAATCTAGGCCATCAGAAAGAACACCAACTCCATCACCATCATCAACCCTCTCTCAGTCCGCCCTGTCCACCGCTACTTCCACCATATGCAGCTCTCAAGTCCAGCTCACCCTCCCAGACACTATGAGTAGGTCAAGAAAGTACTCAGTCTCTCATCCGCGTACACTGGGTTTGAACGCCCACATTGCCAAACTAATCTCGTTTGAGATGATGCCCTATCGGTTGGTGGAAAGCGCAGCTTTACGCGAACTCATGGCCTATGCAGTACCACGCTATGACCTACCCAGTCACCACTTCTTCTCTCGCAAAGCCATCCCAGCCCTCCACCATCATGTAAAAGACCGCATTGTCCATGCACTCAAGCTGTCAGTGAGTGTAAAGGTGCACCTCACAACTGATGCATGGTCCAGTCGGCATGGACAGGGCCGTTACGTGTCCATCACTGCACACTGGGTTAATGTGGTGGATGCAGGGTCCACAGGGGACAGCGGTGGTGGTACAGTGCTGCCTAGCCCACGGTATAGGAAACAGTTGGCTGTAGGCGTTCGACCCTCCTCCTCCTCCTCCAGAAGCGAAAGCTCGTCCACAGAGCGCAGTCATACGAGCACTCCATCTGCAGCTACCACTGTTGCACATGAGGTGTCCCCCTATCGAGCAGCTAGTGGAAAGCGTCAGCAGGCTGTGTTGCAGATGATGTGTTTGGGCGACAGACACACTGCCGAGGTGCTGGCCGAGTACTTGAAGCGACAAACTGAGTCATGGCTGGGCAGTGTACATCTTGAGGCAGGCAAGGTAGTTAGTGATAGCGGCCGTAATTTTGTGGCAGCCATAGCCCTTTCAAAACTCAGCCACATACCATGCTTGGCTCACACCTTGAACCTGGTGGTGCAGTGCTTCCTCAAAAATTATCCGGAGTTAACAGCCCTGCTCCAGAAGGTGCGAAGACTGTCGCGCACATCCGCCGGTCACCTGTACATTCCGTTCGTATGCAGAAGCTGCAGCGATTGCTCCACCTTCCCAACCACCGCCTCATTATCGACATTGCAACAAGGTGGAACTCCACCCTGCACATGGTGGAGCGGCTGTGCGAGCAGAGGCAGGCCATAATGCATTTGTGGGAGGATACACAGCCAGGCACTTTGAGAGCAGACATGGAGTTGACAGGTGTGCAGTGGTCGAAGCTGAAAGACCTCTGTAAAGTCCTTCAGTGTTTTGAGGAATGCACACGGCTGGTAAGCGCAGACGACGCCATCCTACGCATGAGCATCCCACTTATGCGTCTGCTCATGCAAACTTTGACGCACCTTAAGGAGCAGGCGTCTGCAGCCAATGTTGACGAGGAGGGAATCCTTGATGACATTCAGCCATTGTCTGCTCAGGGACCTCTCCTGGACGAGGTGGAGGAAGAAGAGGAGGAGGAGGATGATGATGGGGATGATTACTTAGGGGAGGAGGATGTATCTCGTGAAAATGTTGGCGTGGCAAGGTCTGGTACAGGGTTTGTGCGTGACTGGAGGGATGTGGATTTGCCAGAAAGTGCTCCTCCAACCAGCACTCGCAGTGCATAATTGACACCGGGAACATTGGCCCACATGTCAGATTATGCCTTGCAGATCCTAAAAAGGGACCCCCGCATTGCCAAAATGATGAACAATGACGACTACTGGTTGGCCAGCATCCTGGATGCACGCTATAAAGGCAAATTACAAAACATCATGCCACAGGAGAACCTTGACCTAATATTGGCTAATAAACAAGCAACTCTGGTAAATCGGTTGCTTGAGGCATTCCCAGCGCACAGCAGTGGTGATGGTTCTCACACGAGCCGTACGGGCCGGGGGCAGCTTGGCAGAGGTGTTCATGGTGCACACAGCAGAAGTGACGTTAGAGACAGGGGTTTCATGACAATGTTGTGGACTGATTTTTCAAGTACCGCTCACACAACTGGTAATACTGCATCGATGGAAAGTGACAGGAGACAGCAGTTGTCAACTATGGTTACAAACTACTTTTCCTCCCATATCGATGTTCTCCCACACAGGTCATTCCCCTTTGACTATTGGGCCGCTAAACTGGACACCTGGCCTGAATTGGCACAATATGCCTTACAGGAGCTCGCTTGCCCAGCTGCAAGTGTGCTATCGGAAAGAGTCTTCAGTGCAGCTGGATCAATCCTGACAGAAAAAAGGACCCGTCTGTCAACCCAAAATGTGGATGATCTAACCTTCATTAAAATGAACCATGCATGGGTTTCCAAGGATTTTGTCCCACCTTCCCCTGATGACACATAGGGTGACAGAAAAATGGCTTGCTTTGGTCCACCTCTTCCTGGGACTTGACCTATTTCACCTTTTGCATCAGCTGAATGTCCAACATCAACATATGCCACTTTCTAAAACTCCCTAACTGTGCTGCCTCCTCCCCCCATGGCCGGGGTCACCTCCTAGCGCACGACACCGTGCGAGTGCCATTGCCCTGGACAGGTGGGTAGGCCGACTCTTGGGCGCGGGCACTGGCACAGGGTCCCTCATAGTGCAATCAAGTGTCTCTGACGGTGGTGGTGCACAGCCGCCGTCAGACACACCGCCGTACTATGAGGGGCCCAGTGCCAGTACCGACGCCCACGAGTGGGCCCCCCTTGCTTGGGCAGGGCCCCAGCATTTGCAATCTTTACCTCTCCCTGCTCCTCCGCTGTGTAGTCTGGGCCGTCAAATCCATACTGTGCCTGACACCGTCTGAGCCTGCCTCCTGATGTATAGACATATATTTTGAATGTGTACGCTATCCATACATGTTATCCGGGGATACGGTACCCTTTCTCACCTTTGTGCAATCACGTGCAATCCATACTGGGCCTAACACCGTCTGAGCCTGCCTCCTGATGTATAGACATATATTTTGAATGTGTACGCTATCCATACATGTTATCCGGGGATACGGTACCCTTTCTCACCTTTGTGCAATCACGTGCAATCCATACTGGGCCTAACACCGTCTGAGCCTGCCTCCTGATGTATAGACATATATTTTGAATGTGTACGCTATCCATACATGTTATCCGGGGATACGGTACCCTTTCTCACCTTTGTGCAATCACGTGTAATCCATACTGGGCGTGAGAACGGCTGGCGAGCTGTTAAGCAAGCTACAGCACCTGTGGTTGGCACACGTAAGTTTTTCATTTTTTCAGGAATGACGGTTAGGCCTAATTCTGGAACTGCGGTTGACCTGCACTTACTGGGAAATCATCGTTCGCGGGTAATAATTGTAATCAGTGATCCCCATCACTAACGTTGTTCAGCGGGTTATCTGCACCTGTAAGCGACAAACGCTGGCCTTTTCAGTGTAGCGCACATGCAGCCACGGACATGTAAGGGCATGACACACCAGTTATTGGCCAATCTCATGTGCCAGAGCCTCACGTGTCCCTCTAGTAAGCCGGACTCGGACCGCGGGGCATGACGGAGTCTCGTTCGTTAACGGAATTAAGCTTGCAATGTGTGCATCTTTTCTGTAGCTGGCATGGTTGAGGTTTCCCAGGTGGAGTCGAATTTAACCGTAGGCTCCACTCCTGGTGGTGCCCTTCTGGACATTCCTTTAAGGTTCAGCTTTGCAACCATACTGCCCACGTAAAACAAACACTTTGCCTTCATGAACGCTGTTTGGAGGGTCATGACTCGTGGGAATAACGCCGCCTAATCAGTTAACCTGCTATAGAGAGATCCTTCGTTGCTCCCAAGCATGACATCACACTCCCTAGGAGGAAGGTAATGCCACTGTGGCGACCGTACTCCTGGGGGCGACACAAGTGCACTGATTCCCAGCCACTGCTCGATGAATCTGCTGGTACATTGACCCAGATCACTACATTCCCCTCGCACGCTACACGGCCTGAATCTGACCCTGATGAAACTCAGGTTACCCTTCCCATATACAGTTCCATCTTACACGGTGACAAAGAGGAAGCTGCAGATGAAAGTGCAGGTTCGGCCCACCCGCCATCAGACACACCACCGTACTATCAGGAGCCCTGTGCCAGTGCCGTCGCCAACGAGTGGGCCCCCCTGCTTGCTCAGGATCACAGCACTTGCAAGGTTGAAATACTGTGCAGTGAGATGGAAGATGGGGACGACGAGGAGTCCAGACTAGTACAGGGATTCCCCAGCGAGGAGACTTATTTGATTGTTTTCAATGTTGGGACAGCAATTTTTGGGGAGCACTATACTCTGGAGAATGATAGATGGGGCCCACCATACACTGGAACATTCCAAAGGTGGACATCAGACACTGGAGCAGCATTTACAGGGCCCATTATACACTAGAGCATTAGAAATGGGGCCCATTATGTTTGGAGCATTATTTGGGCCCATAAGACAGTGGATCTTCATCCATGGGGACCAACATATACTGTAGCATTATGTGGAGCTCATCATATACTGTTTCAAACATTATATGGGACCAATGATTCTGTATGGAGAAATAGATGGGCCTCGTCATGAGATGTAAAAAGTGAAATATTTTTCATTGTACTATACCGCTATTTCTCTGCCGTATCGGAGCATGATGAGTTGTGGTATGTGTTAAAGGGGCGCTCTTTCGCCCAGGGCACATGAAAACCTGGAGCCAGCCCTACCCCCCCACAACTTTAGCCAAATAACCCCCATTTTTCAGTGCGTAACTTGTATTATGAAGTTAATTAAGGTTGACAAGCTTAAGTAAGAAGAATTGATGCTTTTGGCATTCAAATGGGCACTGTAGGTGTGTTTCCTGGCCTCCTCTCACTGCCGACTTTTATTCCCCATTGACTTACATTGGGTTTCGTGTTTCGGGACGACCCCGACTTTTCCCTATATTCGGCCGATCTTGCTCGACCCGACTTTTGGAAATGTCGGGTTTCACGAAACGAAACTCGACCCTAAAAAACCAAAAGTCGCTCAACTCTAGTCACTACTCCATGCTAATTCACTTAGATCTCTCTGCAGTATTCGACTCTTACTATGCTCCGCTCCATTGGTCTCTATGACACCGTTTTCTCCTGGTTCTTCTCCTATCTCTCTGACAGCTCCTTCACTGTATCTTTTGCTGGCTTCTCCACCTCTCATCTTCCCCTTACTGTTGGGGTTTCTCAAGGATCGGTTCTAGGCCCCCTTCTCTTCTCTATGTATACTGCCCCTATTGGTCATACAATCAGTAGATTTGGTTTCCAGTTCAATGTCTATGCTGATGACACTCAATTATACACCCTATATCTCCTCCCTCATCTCAGTCTGCCACCCTACCTGCCTGTGCCCTTCGTTCTGCCAATGACCTGAGGATAACATCCTCAATAATCAGAACCTCCCACTAACATCTCCAAGGCTTTTCACGTGCTGCGCCAATTCTTTGTAATGCACTACCCAGGTTAATACGATTAATCCCCAATCCTCACAGTTTTAAGCATGCCCTAAAAATGCATTTATTCAGACTGGCCTACCATCTCAGCACATTAAATTAACTTTCCCTGTGTTGCCCATTCAAAATCTTTTACCATAACCAGGTTCCTCGCATCAAGTTCTCACATGCTTTATGCATTTAATAGCCCTCTGTGTCTCTATTGTTACATACTTAAGCTGATAACCGGTTCATGCAGCATTACATGAACACCCGATTCTTACGCTTTGACTGGTCCAAAAAACAAAAGCAATTGTTACCATCTACCTTCCTTGTCATCCATTTTCCTTATAGATTGTAAGCTTGCGAGCAGGGCCCTCATTCCTCTTGGTATCTGTTATGATCTATGTGATTATTGTTATGCTGTAATGTCTATTGTTTGTACAAGTCCCCTCTATAACGTAAAGTGCTGCGCAATGTGTCGGCGCTATAGAAATAACATTATTATTAGTATTATTATCACAGGATATAGTAAAAAAAATAGCAGTTAAATAGTGTAGTTAGGAAACAGTAAAAAATTTTAATGCAAGTATGTTAGAAAATAGCTTAGGTTATGGAACGTGATTGTGATTTCAAATTAAATTTTGTTTGACCTTGGACTAGCCCTTTAAGCTTGTTAACAAAATTAATAAAAAAATGAAATATTATATTTTGGTCCAAAATGAATGCTAAATCCAAACATGGCAAAAGTGACAGATAAGGCGAAAGGACAATAGTGATAGAAAAAAACCCTCTAATGTCACAAATAAGAATGTGGTTGCCGCTAGCAACAGCTCTAACACCAGGTAGGTGTGGAGGCGTAATAGAGAATATTTCACATTGCTCATCTAAAACACAGCAGAATTAAATAGCCCCTTGCAGGGAAACTATAATGCGCAGCCAGTGTTCTGCTGAGTCTACTTCCTCCACTGCCATAACAGTTAATGTTGTACAGAGCGAATTTTCCAATTAATCAATGATGTCTGTTTCTGTTCTGCCTCAAAGTCTCCTGAACCGCAGCACCCTAGGACTAAGGAAAGATACCAGAAAAGCTTTTTCCAGGTGATATTCTGGAAGACATGAACAGTCTTTCTTTGTGATTTAAAGGCATGATGCCTGAGGAGATGGACAAAATAAAAATGAAAATGATAATACTATGTTATACATAAACTGGAACCAGACAGCGGTGACAAGGAGGTGAGGTCATTAGAGAGAGAGGTTGCGGGTATCAGTGATAGACAGCGCAGCCGTCACGTATTAAAAACATAATCTGGAGTAAAATCAGCTTCTCCTGTGGTCTGCTTTGGAGAAGGTAATGCCATATGTGCTATTGGTGAAGGAGGTTCAACAACACCTGAAAGGTCTAGTCGCGATGTGTCATGGCTTGGTTTTGAGATCCGATCCAGTGACTTTTTGCTGCGGAGACGGTTTCCTTCTCTGCTGGGATACAGTCTTTTTCATCTCTGTCCATGTTCTGATGATTTCTTTTTTGTTTGGCTTCTCTCCAGATGTTTTCCATTTTCCGTTTTGGTTCTATCCTTTCACATTTTGGAATAGACATTATATGTTCACCTGTCACTTACTTCACTTACTGGCTATACTTCCATTTAGACAGATTTTTTGAATTCCAGCTCCTCAGCAAAGGATTTACCTTGTCCGATAAGCCCTAGTTGTTTTTCATGCTGCGAATCTGTGAGTTTTCCTCCCCTGCAGCTTTCCCTTCTACTACACGTTTGGGAGTCTGGGAGGTTTCACTTATTCGGTTTGTTTTTTGGTTCTCATTATTTATCCCTGTCTATCCATTGTGAATATGTTTTAGTTTCTCACCTTGGGTTTTTATGTTTCCCTGGGCACTTTTCTCTACCTTTGTTGGATTTGTGTTGTGGCCTCTCCTCTGGTTCCTCAGGAGGTATGAAAAACTCCTCAGCGGCCCTTTAGGGAGCCAGGTCTGAGGAGGTCTATTTAGTTGAGTCTTTTCTAGTCTGTACAGGGAACAGTTGGGTACAGGTACAGCTTCTCACTTAAGTAGTTTTTTCCCTCCTATGAAACCCATGTGAGTGTGTGAGCACGATAACACGGTGGTGGTGATTCGTACATGTGCGCTTCTTGTGTATCGGTGTTCTTTTGCATGTTGCTGTCAGATGATTCCTTGCCACTCTGCAAGCTTAGCTAGTGGAAAATAACCCATGGAAGTCCTGACTCTTATAGACTAGGAAGTATAGCTCTTTATAAGCACATGAAGCAACATCCCCTACTCATTTGACAAAGTCAAATCCAGCCAGCAAGCAAAGCATGCCCCTTATTGTCCTCTTCCTCTCGACACTCATTTTTCTGTCAGCCAAGCCGAACCCTTAGGTAGCACCAGTTCAGTGTCATTATCACCACCATTTTCATTGTTGTCCTCCTCTACTGCACGTCGTTTTCCAAATACACCTCCATTGAAATGGCAACTATCCATTGCCGGTTGTGTGTTAGGGAAACAACTGTATGCTCTCAGCAATTCACTGGTTTGCTAACTAAACATGCATCTTGTCAAGTTGCTGATGGTGCAGTCGCTGCCTTACCAGATTGTGGTTTCTACTGCCTTTAGAGAAATGATGGTGTGCACTTAGACTTGCAGGAAGATATCAAGCTGACTTTATTTCTCACAGAAAGTGGTGCTTTCTCTAGATACCTGAAGATACAACTGTGGCTAGGGAAAATGTGTGAATGGTTTTAGCAGCAGAGCGTTACTATCTCATATCGAACAGTTGGTGAGGCCTCATTAACTGGAATCTCCATCTGTTTCCACCAACAGGTGGCATTAATCTGTCTCCTGTTATACCTCCTCCAAATCCTGCTCAACTAGCCTGACCTCATCCCCAACAAGCAAAAGACTGACTTTTCACAGTACTCTCAGCTATTTTCAATCATGCAAAGCATAGAGCTATCTAGCAGTTTTACAGTTTGAAAGCCACATAGAGGAAGAGTTTCTGCTGTGTATCATGAGTCAACTCATTTGATGGCTGGCTCCCTGTGAACTACAACATAGAATTGTGGTGAGAGACAAACATTCTTGCTGTCCAGCTAAAGTATACATCATTGACCAAGGTGATGGCGATGGCCAGAAAAGTGTCAGACCATTTCAACAGGTCTTACGTGCCAAAGCACACCCTCCTGGCTTTGCAATAAAAAATGTCTTCCAGAGCAGCATCTGGATTTCAACATTGCAACCGGCTGAAATTTGATACTGTAAATACAGTGGGGAAAAAAAGTATTTAGTCAGCCACCAATTGTGCAAGTTCTCCCACTTAAAAAGATGAGAGAGGCCTGTAATTTACATCATCGGTAAACCACAACTATGAGAGTCAAAATGAGAAAACAAATCCAGAAAATCACCTGGTCTGATTTGGCAAGATTTATTTTTCAAATTATGGTGGAAAATAAGTATTTGGTCATTAACAAAAATTCATCTCAATATTTTGTTATATATCCTTTGTTGGCAATGACAGAGGTCAAATGTTTTCTGTAAGTCTTCACAAGGTTGGCACACACTGTTAGTGGTCTGTTGACCCATTCCTCCATGCAGATCTCCTCTAGAACAGTGATGTTTTGGGCCTGTCGCTGGGCAGCATGGACTTTCAAATCCTGCCAAAGGTTTTCTATACGGTTGAGATCTGGAGACTGGCTAGGCCACTCCAGGACCTTCATATGCTTCTTATGAAGCCACTCCTTCGTTGTGCTAGCGATGTGCTTGAGATCATTATCGTGCTGAAAGACCCATGCATGTTTCATCTTCAATGCCCTTGCTGATGGAAGGAGGTTTGCACTCAAAATCACACGATACATGGCCCCATTCATTCTTTCATGTACACATTTCAGCAATCCTGGTCCCTTAGCAGAGAAACAGCCCCAAAGCATGATGTTGCCACCCCTATGCTTCACAGTAGGTATGGTGTTCTTTGGATGCAATGCAGCATTCTGTCTCCTCCAAACACGGCGACTTTTGTTTCTACCAAACAGTTGTACTTTGGTTTCATCAGACCATGTGACATTCTCCCAATACTCTTCTGGATAATCCAAATGCTCTCTAGCAAACTTCAGATGGGCCAAGACATGTGCTGGCTTAAGCAGGTGGACACGTCTGGCACTGCAGGATCTGAGTCCCTGGTGGCGTAGTGTGTTAATGATGGTAGCCTTTGTTACTGTGGTCTCAGCTCTATGCAGGTCATTTACTAGGTCCTCTCATGTGGTTCTGAGATTTTTACTCACCGTTCTTGTGATCAATTTGACCCCACGGGGTGAGATCTCGCGTCGAGCCCCAGATCGAGGGAGATTATCAGTGGTCTTGTATGTCTTCCATTTTCTTATTATTGCTCCCACAATTGATTTCATCACAAAAAGCTGCTTGCCTATTGCAGATTCAGTCTTCCCAGCCTGGTGCAGGGCTACAATTTTATTTCTGGTGTCCTTTGACAGCTCTTTGGTCTTCACTATAGTGGAGTTTAGAGTGTGACTGAGGTTGTGGACAGATGTCTTTTATACTGATAACAAGTTCAAACAGGTGCCATTACTACAGGTAATGAGTGGAAGACAGAGGAGCCTCTTAAAGAATAAGTTACAGGTATGTGAGAGCCAGAAATCTTGCATGTTTTTAGATGATCAAATACTTATTTTCCACAATAAATAGAAAAATAAATCTTGCCAAATCAGACAAAGTGATTTTCTGGATTTGTTTTCTCATTTTGACTCTCATAGTTGTGGTCTAACTATGATGTCAATTACAGGCCTCTCTCATCTTTTTAAGTGGAAGAACTTACATAATCGGTGGCTGACTAAATACTTTTTTCCCCACTGTATAGTAGTATTTGAATAAACAGCAGAAAGTGGTGACGGATGACATTATGCAGCAGGTTAAACTGGAATATGGGTTACTTGAGATTGGACATTGGCAGCTAATGTGGGATTTGTGTCACCTGCTGAATTCTTTGATATATTTGTCAATAGGACTTGTGTGGATTTAGCTATATAATCCAGGTAATTTTTATTCTGAAAATAATACTCATTGGTGCATCTAATAGCTGTGACTTTTCTGGGAAGCTGGGGGCTGCTATTTTAGGCTGGAGGAGGGCCAATATCCATGGCCACTTACCAGCCTGAGAATATTAGCCTACAGCTGTCTGCTTTAGCAAGGCTGGTTGTCAAAAATGGGGGGACCCCATGCTGCTTTTTTAAACATGTTTATTTAAATTATTAAAAAAACAGCATGGAAACCCCTCTATTCTTGATATCCAGCCTTGTTGAAGATTACAGCTGAGCTTTGTAGCCCCCAGCTGGGGGTTTTGCCTAGCTGTTTATCAAAAATACAGGTGAACCTATGCCATTTTTTAAAATTATTTATTTACAGCACAGGAGGCAGCTAATGAATACACCCATCAGCCACTCCTGCGCTCTCTGTTGTTAAAACCTGCAGAAGACAAAGTGAGCAAAAACCCTGCTGTAACTAAATAAGTAAAAGCAAAAGTGCATCTAAATAATACAGAGATTTTAGTAATACTGTTTTTGATCAAAAGTAGCATGAAAGCCATCCCACCATGACATGGTAACTCTGTCAACATGCATTCATATGCTGCATGTGCATCAACTCAAACCAAGCTCAACTTTTGTGTTTTTTCTTTGTATTTTTGCATTCTGTGCATTTTGGCCTCCCTCTCCTGAGCTGGAAATTGTATATATGGCTACCCCAGACTGGTGTCCACTAGTTGGGACCCAGTCCTTTTGTCTGCCCTTGTTCACACATTGAGGTCAACTTTGACACAAGGCAAGGTTTTTAATATTATACAGTGTAGGACTATCCCGAACAGAGTTACCGTGTCATGGTGGGATGGCTTTCATGCTACTTTTGATCAAAAACAGTGTTACTAAAAGCTCTGTTTAACACAATCCAACATGTTTAAGAACACAAATTCATTTTCCCATTAGAAAAAGGATGTTCAAATATATCATGGAAATAGGACAACTCCTGTATTAATTATATGATCCTATATTGAATATCTGGAGTATAACGCCCAAAATTCAAACTTGAACAAGTAAATATAGTGAAAAAATATATACACTCTTTGTTGATACACATATATATAATAAATTGAGGTGTATTAAAAATACAATAATATGATCAGGTGGCGTTAGTGACACAAAAAGGAAAATGACAGCAGCATAAATAAAATCTTGTGCATTGGTACACAAAGTAACCAACAGATCCCCAGCACAAAATTAGCACACTAGGTAAATAGTGCCACAGTCAGTTTAATCCACCTTCTAAGAGGTAGTATGCAGAGTACCGCTCTATCTCATAGATACTGTGCAGGGCACAAAAAGACATGCATAGCAACAGTTAAAGTGCTTAGTGCAAAGAAAGGGAAAGTGCTGTAGTGACCATGCTTACCCATGTGGGGCATACATCTGCTGCATGTCAAATCCCAAGCCCCAATGCACGTTTCGCGCTGGGCTTCGTCTAGGGGCTTGTGTCCTCTCCTGAGCTGGAAATTGTATATATGGCTTCCCCAGACTGGTGTCTATTGTTTGGGACCCAGTCCTTTTGTCTGCCCTTGTTCACACATTGAGGTCAACTTTGACACAAGGCAAGGTTTTTAATATTATACAGTGTAGGACTATCCCGAACAGAGTTACTGTGTCGTGGTAGGATGGCTTTCATGCTACTTTTGATCAAAAACAGTATTACTAAAAACTTTGTATTATTTTGATACACTTTTGCTTTTACTTATTTAGTTACAGCAGGGTTTTTGCTCACTTTGTCTTTTGCAGGTTTTATGTTTTATGGCCAATGTCAACATGCATTTATATGCTGCATGTGTATCAACTCAAACCAAGCTCAATTTTTGTGTTTTTGCTCTCTGTTGTTAGCAGCAGCAGGTGTCAGATGATGGGAGCTGTAGTCTCATCAGCTGACACCAGTAACAGGAGATAAACTTTATACCTCTGATCATATCTGAGCACTCACACTATCTTTTGACAGCGTTGGAACCAATGCTCTTTGACCGGCCGGGATGATTTCACTGCCGATCAGAAGTGGTGTTTGCCACACTGTCATGCACATACTATTCTGGTACCCAAACTCAAACTTTTTGTAACTGTTTGGCAGAACCCGCCGAACCCGAGCATCCAGGTTTCTGCCCATCTCTAGTCCTAGATAGAATAAATTGGCCTGCACTCTGTCCAAATGCGAGGTGCCAGTGAAATGGGCCCTTGGGACCCTGAATCCAAGCAAAAAGAATTCACCACACACTATGTCATCTCTAGTCTTAGTTTTAAATGGATTTCCTTTTCTTCAGTGTTGGAGGGTTAAGCACTCTTTCCATGCTGGCTGAGACTATACAGCTTGGTTGTTCTCAGCTGCAACTGCTTATCAGCTTATCATTTGCTCCATCTATATATACTGACTCTGGGCATCTAGTCCTTGTCGGTGAAAGATTCACCTTCCTGTGCTAAGTGCTAAAGCTCAATAGTTGGAGTGGAGTTGTAGTAGTAGTAATCTGTTGTTTTTTTACGTGTGAGTTAATCTCCTGGTTCCGATTCCTATTTAGTTTATTCCTCCCTGTCCCTATCCTCCTCCCTATTTTTGGTGAGTGCTTTTTATGATAGTAATTTTTTGTTATCGATGTTTGTGTCTTGTTTATCACAAATTTCTGTCCCATGCCTCATGAGGGTGGGGGAGAGGGCAGAACAGGGTTTAACAGGCATTTAGTGAGAGAGACCCAGGCATTGCTATCTTCAAGATTACCCCCAGGACTGTTAGGTTCCCATTTCCAGGTACAGTTTGAGGGCCTTCCACCTTACTAAAGACTGTCACAGCGTGTCATTCAAAAATCAAGTCCAAATCAGCTTTCTGCCAGCATAAACTCTGTTACCAGCTCACCTAAGATTTTGACTAGCAAATGTCTGCTGACCACATCACTGAACAGCAAACTACTCTGCGATTCATGCAGTCACAATGTTTCCCTTCCTGTACCAACGTTAGTTCTAAAACAAGTGGCTAATTCACCAGCAGCAAGTTCTGCAGTTTATAAAATGGCTATTGCTTCTTAATTTAGCTAAGTGTAAAGCTCTTTATATTCCCCAAACAGTGTTAGTCATTGCACCCAACCATGTGAAAATGTGAAAGCTTCTTCCATTTACATCACCTGTCTATAAAATGTCTGATATTGTAGTGTGTTGTTAAATACGTAGTTTACATCTGTTACCATACGCTTTCCCTAGCCAGATAGGTTAAAGTCATTTGGATATTAAAAATACTGTGTTTGCATTGCAGAGCTCAAATCATGTTGAATTGAGTCCAGGGGAACTCACAGGGTTCTACACATATTTTTCAAACAATTAGAAGCTTTATAATTATGGAATTCATTTGATTTTATTCTCCAACAATCATATTTGTCTTTAAGAATTTTGGCTACACTGACAAATTTGAATTTCATAAGATCTGCTCATTTCTTTTCATGATATACAGTATAAATACAAATGAATAGAGAGGAAAAAAGAGATATGTATACACTAGTGATCACTTTGAAATATATTTATTAATTTATAAACACGACAAGCCACAGAAAGAAGTAAAAACTTTAAAAAGCGCAAGATGACTATAATGTAGAAAAAAATAACCTAGTCTGAATAAGGCCTAGGTTGACTTAGGCCTCTTTCACACATCAGGTTTTCGCCGTCAGGCGCGATCCGGCGCTTTTGACAGAAACCGGAAATGCAATGCGGATCCGGTTTCCCCCCCATTGACTTGCATTTGCGCCGGATCGTGCCGGATGGCCATGCGTTTCATCCGGTTTTCGCCGGATCCGGCAATGTGTCGCGATCCGGCGTCTGGAAAAAACGGCTACTGTAACGTTTTTTGTCTCCGGCGAAAAAGCCGGACACGCCGGATCCGGCGCGTCCGGCTTTTTCACACAATGAAAGCCTATGAGCGCCGCAATGCGCCGGATCCGGCGAAAGCCGGATCCGGCAGCTGGATCCGGTTTTTTGGTCTGAGCATGCTCAGTAGCTCTGCCCACAAGACATATATAAAAGCAAGACAGTGGGACCCACAGCCACACCCAACATGCCACCCAAGAAAGCAACCAAGCGAAGCAGGAGAAGGCAGGAGACCACTGTAGCACCATCAGCACCACAACCACCCCAAATGGAGCAGCAAATGCAACATGCTGAGGAGGGGAGGCCAGCAGCAGATGAGAGACGGTAATTATCAAATCCCCCATTCCTCCAAACTAGGGCTATTGAATATCAAGATATTCATTGGCCCTTTGTTTCTCTTTATTCAACAGCCGCCCAATAGATGCAGCAGCAGCAGCAGCAGCAGCAATGGCAGCAGCTGGAACACCACCCACAGGCATGGAGTGTGGCCACCAGGAAGACAGCACATCATCTTCTGGGAGCCCTCCCTCGCATCGTCAGCGTTTGACGGTAAGTTTTTATTTCCAAAATCCATCTTCTCTGTAATATATGTCTATTCATTGCCTTTTATTTCAAAACAGGATTCACAAGATGAAGAGGAGCTCCCAGAAGAAGAAGGAAGGGGTGGACAGACACCTGGAGTGGGCTCACAATTGGTAAGTTTTTTGCATCAAACGCAGAAACACAACATCACACTACACACAACACATAGAAAACAATGTTCTGCAGACCACACACAGCAAACAAATGCCTACATCCAAAGACATAACATTTTTTGTTTTCTTCTCTAGTCTTCCCAATCTGGTGCTCGGCCAAGAGGTCCTCGCAGTGCCTCCCAGGGTCGTCGGCGACAGCAACGCGGCGGTCACCAGCGTGTAAGTATAAATATTTTTGCTTTGTTTTTTTGCACTTTTTATTTCATTTCTTATGTGGAGGCTAATTATGTTATTTTTGTCTTTTTCTTTAACAGCCTTCACAGCGTGCTCCCGACTCTGACGGTGAGGATGGAGGACTCGATGTGGACCACCTCATCGATCTCGTCCGAGAAAGGGAGCCGCTCTGGAATATGGCTGACCGCCGCCACGCTGACCTTATCGTTACCCGACGACTCTGGGAGGAAATCTGTTCGCTCCTTGTGGGCCGCTGGAAGGACCTCGATGTTCGGGCCCAGATTACAGAGCGTAAGTATATACAGTACCGGTTGCTTGATGAAAACCAGTGTTTCCCGAACTCCAGTCCTCGTGGTCCCCACGGATCATGTGTTCAGGATTTCTATTTACTATGGAAATCCTGAAAACATGACCCCTGGGGACCATGAGGACTGGAGTTTGGGAAACACTGATGTTGTATACTAACCACTCCTTTCTCGTTTCAGGGAACAGAATTGTGAATCGGTGGCGGTCTGTGAGGGATCGTTTCAAGAAGGAGTTCAATAAAGAGATGCGGGCCCCGAGTGGATCTGGAGGACGCAGGAGCAAGTACAAGTACGCAGAAGCTCTGTCGTTCCTCCGGGAAACAATGGTCACCAGAAGGTAAATATTACACACCACATGTGAAAAAAAATGTTAGATGTAAATTTTTTTTTCAGCCTGGGCCTTACCATGTCAGTATTTTAATTGTTTTTTTTTCTCTTTATTCCACAGCACGATTGGACCCTTCTGAGGCGATCCATGAGGAGACCGGCACCGAGGGACACTTCGACCGCCCTGGTACATCTGCACCTTCCCAGCCTTACCACACATTCGACCCATCTGTCCCATCCACCAGCACAGGAGCATCGTGGCCGCCTACATTACATGAAGCTGCTGGTGAGGAGATCGCTTTCCCTTTACCCCACCCTTCTGCCCCTGCCACCTCTAGTACACCTGCGGGTACTGGGCGGCAGCGGCAGAGGGGTCAGGAAAAGACTTATGCACCAGAGTTCTTGCATCTGAATGCATCTTTCCAGAACTGTCTAAAAGTCTTGTCAGAGCAAATCTCCGCAGGCTATCAGCAGATCAACTTCAGCATTCTGGAGGTGAAGACACTTCTGCAAACCATGCATTCAGAAGCAAGAACTTCGCCAAACCACACCTTTTTCAGGTCTGTTGTGGAGCGCATGGAAACCCTCTCCCGCGCCCAGCAGATGCATGTAATGCATTCATGCCACGCTGCTCTCCAGCAAGTTACCTCCCAACCTCCTCCTCCCACCACAGTAGTTCCTCCACCTGCACCCCCTCCAGCCACTTTCCATCCTCCCCCTCCTATTACATCTACACCCCCTCCAGCCACTTTCCATCCTCCCCCTCCTATTACATCTACACCCCCTCCAGCCACTTTTCATCCTCCCCCTCCTATTACATACCATCCACCTCCCCAGCACCATCCACCTCCCCAGCACCATCCACCTCCCCAGCACCAGCAACCTCCCCAGCACCAGCAACCTCCCCAGCACCAGCAACCTCCCCAGCACCAGCAACCTCCCCAGTACCAGCAACCTCCCCAGTACCAGCAACCTCCCCAGTACCAGCAACCTCACCAGTACCAGACATCTCCCCACTTCCAGCAACCTGCCCCGTACCAGACATCTCCCCACTTCCAGCAACCTGCCCCGTACCAGACATCTCCCCACTTCCAGCAACCTGCCCCGTACCAAACTCCTTCCCCATACAACTTGCCATCAACATCATCTGCTCCTACAGTCCCTGCCCAACCCTCCACTCCACCACCCACCACCTCTTCTGCTTCCCACATGTCCACCCATTCTGTAGTTTTTTCCACACCTTCACCTCTAACTGTTCCTTCCCCACCACGATCCCAGTCCTCTCTCCACACTCCCAGTGTCGAAGTGTCCCACAGCCCCTACAGCAGTATTTCCACCACACACTACACAGATTTATAATGTGTGTATTTAAATAAAAATGACCAGTTTTATGGTTTCAGTTTTATAGTTTCAAAGTTTTATTAAACGAGTTTATTAAATTTTTTAAAAAGTTTACTAAAAAAAACATTTTTCAATAAAAGTTAAATTATTTTACACTGGTTGTCTGTCATTTCTTTCTGCGGCCAAAATGGTTAAATACAGGGTATTTAAAAGGTGAAATGGTATTCAAAACTAGGTATATAACTGTGGGTAAATTTTAGCTTTTTGCCACAGTTGTGTTCCTGGTTGTGTTTGAAGCAAAGTATTTCACCTAAAAAGTTGTGTTTATTGTTGGTGATTTCCTAACAATGTACACAACTTTTGTTAAAAGGTGAAATACTTTGCATAAAACACAACCAGGTACACACCTGTGGCCTAAAGCTAAAAATAGAGACCATGACAAGATAGCCAACTTTGGTTGGCAAAGGTATATACTGTTGGTACAGAAGGTACACAAGTTTGGTTGGGCACAAATCTTTCACACTCTGTCATCCTGCCAGTGTACTCTGCCTTGAGGTGACATAAAGTATAGTGCAAAATTGTCCCTCATTACTGAAACCGTCACAGAACTTCTAGTGGTAATGTCATGGTAATCTTGCAAGGTGGTTTCTTCAGAGGTGTCCTCAATGGAAATGGGTTCCTTGCAGATAACAAAATTGTGGAGTACCACGCACGCTTTGATCACCTCGTCCACAGTTTCTGTCTTGAGGTTGATCGCAGTCAATAGGACCCGCCATTTGGCTGTCAGAATACCAAAGGTACATTCAACCATTCTTCTTGCTCTTGTGAGGCGGTAATTAAAAATGCGTTTTGGTCTTGTCAATCCTCTGCTAGAGTACGGTTTCAAAAGGTGTTCTGACAGCTGGAAGGCTTCATCCCCTACACAGACAAATGGCATAGGTGGACCAGATGTTTGCGGCAGCGGTCTAGGTGGTGGGAACTGGAAGGTGTTTCCATACAGTTTACGCCCCATGGCAGACAGTTTGAAAACTTGAGAGTCATTGGAGCGGCCATAGGCCCCAATATCAACCGCAATAAATTTGTATTCCGCGTCAGCGATGGCCATGAGGACAATTGAAAAATATTTCTTGTAATTGAAATATTCCGATCCCGATCCAGCTGGCTTTACAATGCGGATATGTTTCCCATCCACAGCGCCCAAGCAGTTTGGAAACTGACATATCTGTTGAAACTTGTCAGCAATTTCAATCCACCTCTCTGTTGTGGGCTCTGGTAAAAACTCTTCAGCTAAGGAGTCCCACAGTGCACGGCATGTGTACTTCACTATTCCAGATATGGTGGAAATCCCGAGTCTGTACTGGAAATGCAGTGACGAAAGGGATTCTCCAGTTGCAAGAAATCTGTGGGGAATTAAAAAACAATAAATTAGTTTTAAATCACAGCATTACATACCAAAACTGACCTATAACACTTGGAGATGCAAACTACCACCAACAAGATTGCAGTGAAAGTGTGCGCTGATGCGAGCATATCCAATAAATGTGGCTTACCTTAAAGTCACCATCAGACGCTCTGCGGGTGAAACAGAGAAGCGGCAATAGGTGTCCGCTTTTCTTATGAGGTGTGCAATGCGCTCCACCAAGTAATCAAAATTCTCCATTTTCATCCTAACATATCCAAAAAATTTATCCGGGTTTCGTCGAAGGTCCATGCATAGTGTAGAATAGACCCCACGCGTCATTCTCTTGGCTGTGATGGGGTGGATCCACAAACGTCGTCTACGATGCCTGATGCGCTGCTGTCTCGCTCTCTCCTTCTCCAGAACAATCACCCACAAACGATTCGCCTCCGCTGTAAAATCCGCCAAATTCTTCAAAATATTTCCAATGACAACATCCATCTTCGCCAGTAACTTGCTCTTCTCTCCAACCTGCACTTTCTCCTCTACAACCTGTCAAAGAAGGGCTGTAGGAACATGCTATATATAGTTTTCCAGTAGCCAATCCCGTTCGGAAGGCCACAAGGGTCAATTTTAAAAACCGGATCCAGCGTAATCCGTCGAAAAACGGATAGAAAAACGGATGAACCGGATGAGACGGATCCGGCAGAAAACCGGATCCGTCACATCCGGTTTTACGAAACATTTGCCGGATCCGGCGTTCCGTCACGATGCCGGATCGCGCCTGACGCCGAAAACCTGATGTGTGAAATTAGCCTTAACCTGTGGTCTTCAAGTACCTCAGTAAGCATATAATATATTACATAAAGTGCTGAGTATATATTTAAGGGTGCTGTATATAGATTATGTTATCAACAAGTAATTAATAAATTTGCACTAAATTCATATAAAGTAAAAAAATAAAAAACCCATATATGCACTGAATGCACAATGAAATGAATATAAAACAAATCTGAACTGAGAAAAGTAAGTTAATGTGTATGCACAATGTAAGTGCATATTAACACATGACCATTAACCAGAGAAAACAAAAAGCAAAAAACACAAATATCCTGAACTGAAAGTAAAAAATATACTGCAAATAATGCATAAAGGTAATAATAATGGTGAATAAGGGTCGAGCAGCTGAACCACTTGTAACAGCTTAGGCCAGACTGGATGGCTTTCCCAGCTCAGAAAGAGGGCGGTCATACACATTAACTTACTTTTCTCAGTTCAGATTTGTTTTTTATTCATTTCATTGTGCATTCAGTGCATATATGGGTGTGACCGCCCTCTTTCTGAGCTGGGAAAGCCATCCAGTCTGGCCTAAGCTGTTACAAGTGGTTCAGCCGCTCGACCCTTATTCACATTCATGCCACTTGGCAAGTGATAAGGTTTTAAATACTAGAGTAGGGACTGTCCCACAAGGGTTGCCGTGACGTGGCGGGATGGCTTGTACACTATTTTGATCAAAATTATGTTTACTAAATACCCTTATTATTATTATTACCTTTATGCATTATTTGCAGTATATTTTTTACTTTTAGTTCAGGATATTTGTGTTTTTTGCTTTTTGTATTCATATAAAGTGCAGTGTGTAGACATCAGACACATATTTTGATAACACTTGTGCTACAGATCTAAATAATGAACCATATAATATAGTTCATCAGTAGCTCTACCTAATTTGTGCAAGATATAAAAGCCTTAAAAGAATATATGCCCATAAGTAGATACCTATCGAGTGCATATACAATCAAAATATGCTATACCAGCATGACCAAAGTAGATAGATCATCTTATTTCAAGAAAATATCATGCTAAGGTATCCTATGGAGATCACCCACAGGAATGGTTAATCCCCCACGCGTATCGCCGATACGAATGCAGTTCATCAGGGGAGATGCAGCAAAGAAAAGTTTCAGATAGTCTCAGTTAAATATAACATATAATAAAGTAAAGTACCTTACATCTGAGGTGTCAATTATTCAGAAAAACTCGTACCATATTCATCTTGCGTTCCCGAGTGAACGCATGTGACGTATATATCTGGTTAAATTATCTTTGCGTACGCATCATTGATAACAGCGCATGCTCTGGGGCTACAAGAACATGGTGATGAAGATGCAACGCATGCGCCATGTAAACGGCACAAATCAACAACAGCGCATGCTCCACCAATTGAGTCCGTAGCAATGGAAATGAGAATTTTGGTACATGTGACCTAGTGATCAAGTGCACGCATGTGCAATATAATACCTAAACAAACTGTGACAATTTTCATTTTCATGTTTCAATGCATAGTATAATTCAATTCAATTCAAAGAAGCTTTATTGGCAGGAGCAAATAAACATTAGTTTTGCCAAAGCACACGTACAGTAGGGAATAGGGGGTGGGGACTGTGGGGATAATGGGTGGGGACTGAAGGAACGATGTATGGGGTACAGGGTGGGGGCTAAGCAAGTCCATGGCATTTAATGGTTGCCTTTCTCGCAGCCTATGGCATGCGCTCACATACTGCGCTGCTATTTCCATCAATATCTCAACAAATTGCAGCAGTACCTAAAAGAACTCAGACATATTGTTCTCATATTTTATAGACTTAATCTATTTGCAGAAAATAAATATGGGGCCAGAAACCAAACAAATGTATAATTAAAAGGTGTAAATAATCACATGGATGTTTATCATTTTGAATATACATTACCATGTCAAAATAGACACTGCAATATCTAAACAAATACCAATAGTAAATCCTGATATAATAGGTATAAAAATCTCAATCTTAGTCATCAGATCAAAAAATATAAACAATATATCTATTTAAAAAATATAATTAAAAAGGAACCCTATATTATAATAATAATAATTTTATTTCTATAGCGCCAACATATTCTGCAGCACTTTACATTTTAGAGAGGACTTGTACAGACAATAGACATTACAGCATAACAATAAACACATACCGTATATACTCGAGTATAAGTCGAGTTTTTCAGACATGATGTGAGGAACCTGGTTATGGTAAAAATTTTGAATGTGCAACACAGGGATAGTTAGGTTACAGCATTGAGGTGGTAGGCCAGTCTGAACAAATGCGTTTTTAGGACACACTTAAAACTGTGGGGATTGGGGATTAATCATATTAACCTGGGTATTGCATTTAAAAGAATTGACATATCATGTGAAAAGTCTTGGATATGGGAGTGGGAGGTTCTGATTATTGAGGATGTTAACCTCAGGTCATTAGCAGAATGGAAGGCACGGGTGGGATAGTAGGCTGAGATGAGGGAGGAGATGTAGGGTGGTGCTGAGCCATGGAGTGCTTTGTGGGTTTGTACTGGATTCTGGAGTGGATGGGTAGCCAGTGTAATGACTGGCACAAGGTAGAGGCATTCGTATAATGAATGGTAAGGAATATTATCCTGGCTTCAGCATTCAAGACAGATTGGAGAGGGGAGAGTTTGGTAAGAGGGTAACCGATTAGTAGAGAGTTACAATAGTCCAGACAAGAATGAATAAGAGAAACAGTAAGAGTTTTTGCAGAGTCAAATATAAGAAAGGGTCGAATTCTAGAAATATTTTTGAGGTGCAGATAACAAGAGCGAGCCAGTGATCGGATGTGGGGGGTGAATGAAAGATCAAAATCAAGTATGACCCCAAGACAGCGTGCACGTTGCTGGGGAGTAATGGTGGAACCACAAACGGAAATGGCAATGTCGGGCATAGGTAGGTTAGGAGAGGGTGGAAACACAAGGAGTTCAGTTTTTGACAGATCCAGTTTCAGATAGAGGGAGGGCATGATGTTAGTGATGGCAGTAAGACAATCACTGGTGTTTTCTAAAAAGGTAGGCATGATATTAGGAGAAGTGTATACGAGTAATTGGATGTCATCAGCATAGAGATGGTACTAGAAACCAAATCTATTGATTGTTTGTGCAATTGGGCAGTATACAAAGAGAAGAAGAGGGGGCCTATAACTGATCCTTGAGGAACCCCAACAGTAAGGGGAAGATGAGAGGAGGAGGAGCCAACAAAAGATACAGTGAAGGAGCAGTCACAGAGATAGGAGGAGAACCTGGAGAGAACAGTGTCCCTGAGGCGGATGGAGTGGAGTATAGTGAGGAGGAGCTGATGATCCTCAGAGTCAAACACTGCAGAGAGATCCAGGAGAATTAGCATGGAGTAGTGACCATTAGATTTAGCTGTTAGTAGATCATTAGAGACTTTAGTGAGAGCAGTTTCAGTAGAAAGTAAAGAGCGGAAACTAAATTGTAGATGTCGAGAAGAGAGGTAACTGAGAGGTAGTGGATAAGACGGGAGTGGAGCAGGCGTTCCAGGAGCTTAGAGATGAAGGGAAGATTAGAGACAGGTCTATAGTTAGCGGCTGTTATGAGTGGCAAGAGTGGACCCTCTGGGTCACGGTACCGGGATCCTTGGGGCGAGCTGGCCAGGTGGTGCCAACCCCTATACAGGGACCGTTAGGAGCCGGCCCGAAGGAGTCGAACACCGTGACAGCTGATACCAAGAGGGGCAGCTCAGGTGCGGGTGAGACAGACAAGGCAGAGGGACAGGAGCGACCGGAGTCAGGAGCGACAGGGATCAGGAGCGACAGGGGTCAGGAACGATAGGGGTCAGGAGCGACAGGAGTCAGGAGCGACAGGAGTCAGGAGCGACTGGAGTCAGAAGTGACCAGACGGGGCCAGAGTACCATACGGAAGGCACACGTTAATCAGGCGCCTCCATGAGGGAGGAGCCACCTGATATACCCTGTGCTGGAGCTTGATTGGCAAGTGCTCCACAGGGAAGGTGCAGAAGGGGTTAAGAGAGAGGAAGAGCACGTGCCCGTGGCCTAAGACGCATGCCCGGGACAGGAGCAGAGGAAGAGGAGGAAGCCCTGTGAAGAGCTGCAGGACGGAAGAGCGGGGGTGCCGCGCCGGCTGGAGCATTGAGCGGGGAGCCGGGGGGAGACCCAGGGAGCAGGAGCAGGCAGAGTGTGACCCGGCAAGACTGGTGATGCCGGCCCTGACCTGACAGGCGGCACTGGTACCGACCTGACAGGCAGCGCCAGTGTGACAGTACCCCCCTTTATGTCTCCTCCTTCTGAGATTTGTCAAGAATTGGTCCATGATGCGCAGAGCATCCACATTCTCTCGCGGTTCCCAAGATCTCTCCTCAGGACCGAACGCTTTGCAATCGATGAGGAAAAAGGTTTTTCCCCTAACCTTTTTCATGGCCAAAATATCTCTCACTTCAAAGACATCATCGGCCCCTACTGGCTGAGGAACAACAGGAGGCGCTGGACAGAACTGATTGAGGATGACCGGTTTCAGGAGCGAGACATGGAAGGCATTATGGACCCGGAGTGAAGCAGGCAGCCTCAATCTATAGGCCATATTGTTGATGCATCCAAGAATCTCGAAGGGACTGATGTACCGGGGGCCCAATTTATATGAAGGGATTTTCAAGCGGATGTGCTTGGTCGACAGCCAGACTTTGTCTCCTGGATGGTATGGTGGGAGATCTCTCCGCCTCTTGTCGGCATGTTTTTTCATCTGGGCCACGGCTTGTATAAGAGCCTCTTTGGTCTTCCTCCAGACCTGGGAAAACTCTTGGGAGAGGGCATTGGCGGCGGGTACGCTGGAGGATGAAGATACTGGAAGAGGCACAAATGGATTCTGACCGGAGACCACAAAAACGGAGACTTGGTGGTGGATTCATTGGAGTGATTGTTATGGGCAAACTCTGCCCATGGAAGAAGATCGACCCAATTGTCATGATGGGCGTTAGAGAAGTTCCACAGGTAGAAGGTCAAGACTTGGTTGACCCGTTCGACTTGCCCGTTGGTCTGTGGATGATAAGCAGAAGAGAAATCCAGGGATATGCCCAAGAGTTTACAGAGTGCTCTCCAGATGCAGGAGGTAAGCTGTACCCCGCGGTCAGACACGATTCGCTGAGGAAGTCCATGTAATCTGAAAATCTGATGAATGAAGATTTTAGCCAATTCCGAGGCCGTGGGTAAGCCGGGTAACGGGACAAAATGGGTCATTTTGGAAAACCGATCGACTACCAACAGAACAGTCATGCATCCAGAAGAGCGAGGTAAGTCGGTAACAAAATCCATGGTGATGTGTTGCCAAGGAGCTTCAGGAACAGGCAATGGCTGAAGGAGGCCAGAGGACAAGCTTCTAGGTACCTTGTTCCTGGCGCAAATTGAGCAGGAGGCCACGAAGTCTGACACATCTTGGCGTAGAGGAGGCCACCAGTAATAATGGGAAACCAGCACAAGGGTCCTCTTGATGCCAACATGTCCAGCGATCTTGAAGGAGTGGCCCCAGCATAGTACTTCTCCCCTTTTGTCTTGTGGGACGAGGGTCTTGCCAGGCGGCACGGAGTGAAGATTCACAGGAGCTACCGTGATAAATCGGGCAGGATCGATAACATGCGACAGAGCCTCCTCCACTTCGGGTGACTGCAGGGATCGGGAGAGGGCATCTGCTTTGGTATTTTTGTCACCGGGTTGGAAGTGGAGCTCAAAGTCAAAGCGAGAGAAAAACAATGACCACCTGGCTTGTCTGGAGTTAAGTCTTTGAGCCGACTGGAGGTAGGCCAAGTTTTTGTGGTCAGTGAATATGGTGAGGAGATGGACTGCACCTTCCAGGAGATAACGCCACTCCTCCAGTGCCATCTTTATGGCCAGCAACTCTCGATCCCCAATCGTGTAGTTACACTCTGCGGGTGAAAATGACTTGGAGAAGAACCCGCACAGGGCCAAGCGCCCAGTGGACGTCTTTTGGGAAAGGATCGCCCCAGCCCCAGTAGAAGATGCATCTACCTCCAAGACGAAGGGCTTGCCGACCTCTGGCCGATGCAAATCCGGAGCCGTGGCAAAGGCCCGCTTCAGGGCGAGAAATGCGTCTTCAGCTTCCGAGGGCCAGATGTTCGGTCTTGCTCCCTTCCGGGTAAGGGCAACAGAGAAGTGGGGGACGAATTGCCTATAGTAATTTGCGAAGCCCAAGAAATGTTGAATGGCCTTCTCTCCGACAGGTCGTGGCCATTTGAGCACCGCAGACAATTTCTCTGGGTCCATTCGCAACCCCGAGTCCGTGATGATATACCCCAAGAAGGGTAGGGAGGTCTGCTCTAACAGGAATTTCTCCAACTTGGCATAAAGTTGATTCTCCCACAGGCGTTGCAAGACCAGGCGAACACTCCTCCTGTGGGAGGACAGGTCTGGTGAAAAGATGAGGATGTCAGCTAAATACACAACGAGGCACAAGTATAGAAGATCCCGGATTATGTCGTTAACAAATTCTTGGAAGACCGCTGGGGCGTTACAAAGTCCAAAGGGCATGACCAAATATTCATAATGGCCATCCCGCGTGTTGACGGCGGTCTTCCACTCATCTCTGGCACGTATTCGGACCAAACTGTAGGCCCCCTGTAGATCCAGTTTGGTAAAGATCCGAGCACCACGCAGGAGGTCAAACAGTTCGGGGGATAAGTGGTAGAGGATACCTATTCTTGAACGTGATGTTATTTAAGCCTCGGTAGTCAATGCAAGGTCGAAGGGATCCATCCTTCTTATGCACAAAGAAAAACCTGGCCCCTGCTGGAGAAGACGTCTTCTGGATAAAGCCCCTGGCCAAGTTTTCCTGGATGTACTCCATCATGGCTGAGGTTTCTGCAGGCGACAACGGGTATATTCTTCCCCTGGGAGGAGTAGCTCCAGGAACTAGCTCGATTGGGCAATCGCAGGCCCGATGCAGATGAAGGGACTCAGCTTCCTTCTTGTTGAAGACATTCGCAAATGAATGGTAGGCCACGGGAAGCCACGGAAGGTCTGCGGGCACTTGGTGCAGACTGGTACGGGTAATAGGCAGCAGAGAACGTTCTTGGCAAGAGTGACCCCAGCAAAGGACTTCCCCGGAGCGCCAAGCAAGGGCTGGCTCATGCGACCTGAGCCAGGGCAGGCCAAGGAGCAGAGCGTGAGACAAATTAGGCAAAACATAAAAAGCAATTCTCTCCCGGTGGAGAGCTCCGATCTGCATTTCCAGCTTGATACTGACCGTGGTGACGGGAACAGGCAACGGCTTGCCATCCACCGAGGTGATTACATGTGGCTCTTCAAGGGTGACGACAGGAATCCGAAACTTGTCCACCTCTTCCATCCGAATGAAGTTGCCCACCGCACCCGAGTCCACATATGATTCCACAGATGTACGCTCCCGACCTAGGAGGATTAAAGCTGAGATAGAAAGGGGTAGAGAGGGAACAGAGTCATCTAGGATGGCTTCTCTTACCTGGCCTAGGCGGAGGAGTTTCCCGGCCTCTCAGGACAGGAATGCAGAAAGTGGTTGGTTCCACCACAATAGAGGCATAAACCTTGCTCTAACCTTTCCCTGCGCCGCAGCTCTGATAGCTTAACGCGATCCACCTGCATGGGCTTCGGGGCAGAACTACTGGCAGGCTTGAACGAACGAGGCCTGGGGACAGGGTAGAACCTGGACTGGCCTCTCTCCCTGACTGTCTCGCGGGAGCGTTCCTGGAACCGCAAGTCAATACGAGGAGCCAGGGATATAAGATCCTCAAAAGAGGTGGGGGTGTCCCGATCAGCAAGCTCATCCTTGATTTTCCCCGAAAGCCCCCTCCAAAAGGCCCCTACCAACGCCTCATTATTCCACCCGAGCTCTGAAACCAAGGTCTGGAAGCGGATAGCGTACTGTCCCACGGTAAGAGTTCCCTGTCTGAGATTGAAAAGGGACTCCGTGGTGGAGGCCAGACACCCGGGCTCATCAAAGACTCGGTGGAAAGTATCCAGGAAGTTGTGTAGGCTGGATACCACTGGATCATCCTGCTCCCACAGGGGGTTCACCCATGCCAAGGCATCTCCCTTGAGATGGGACACGATAAATGCCACCTTAGCCCTATCAGATGGGTATTGCTGGGGCAGCAGCTCGAAATGTTGGTGGCACTGGTTAAGAAACCCCTGGCATAATTTGGGATCCCTGCTATGCCTAGAAGGCATCCCCAAATGTGGCGGTGGGTGAGGTGCAGGGTCATGGGGCGGGGCAGAGGCTGCTGCGGACGACTGCAGGGACTACAAGCGGTCAACAGACGCCATGTAATTTAGAATATGGGACTGAGTATCACGCTGCTGCGCGAGCTCCTGCTGGAGTCCCGCCAGCAGAGGGGCGCTCCCTGGATCGGATGTTTGAAAGGCAGATAACCGAGTGTCCATAGACTTCATAAAAGCCATAATCCGGGTTTGGTTCTCCCGCAAAAAGAGTAGTTCCTTTTGGGTGGCTGCCGAGGCACCAGCAGGGTCCATGGCCTGATTATACTGTTATGAGTAGCAAGAGTGGACCCTCTGGGTCACGGTACCAGAATCCCTGGGGCGAGCTGGCCAGGTGGTGCCGACCCCTATACAGGGACCATTAGGAGCAGGCCTGAAGGAGTCAAATACCGTGACAGCTGATACCAAGAGGGGCGGCTCAGGTGCCGGTGAGACAGACAAGGCAGAGGGACAGGAGCAACTGGAGTCAGGAGCGACTGGAGTCAGGAGCGACCAGATGGGGCCAGAGTACCGTTAGGAAGGCACACATTAATCAGGCGCCTCAATGAGGGAGGAGCCACCTGATATACCCTGTGCTGGAGCTTGATTGGCAAGTGCTCCACAGGGAAGTTGCAGAAGGGGTTAAGTGAGGGGAAGAGCGCACGCCCATGGGCTAAGGCGCATGCCCGGGACAGGAGCAGAGGAAGAGGAGGAAGCCCTGTGCAGAGCTGCAGGACGGAAGACCGGGGGTGCCGCGCGCCTGCTGGAGCGATGAGCGGGGAGCCGGGGGGAGACCCAGGGAGCAGGAGCAGGCAGAGCGGGACCTGGCAAGACAGGTGACGCTGGCCCCGACCTGATAGGTGGCGCTGGTACCGACCTGACTGGCGGCGCCGGCGTGATAGCGGCACAGTTTTGATCGAGGGTTTTTTTAAGCAATGGATGTATGATGGCATGCTTAAATGAGGAGGGAAAGATACCAGAAGAGAGAGAGAGGTTGAATATTTTTGTTAGGTTAGTGGTGACAGCAGGGGAAAGGGACTGAAGGAGATGTGAGGGAATAGGGTCACTGGTGCAAGTAGTAGGATAAGATGCAAGGAGCCTGATTACTTCTTCTGTGACTGGTTCAAAATCAGAGAGTGAGCTAGATGTATTGGGGAGGGAGGATAGTTCATGGTATGAGGGGATTGGGAGATAAGTTCCTGTCCGATATGGTCAGTTTTCTCTTTGAAATAATTGGCCAGATCGTCAACGCGGAGATCCATGGTTGGGGCCTGCACTCTTGGGTTGAGTAGGGAATGAAAAGTGTCAAAGAGATGTTTCGGGTTATTCAATAATGAGATGATGAGGGTGTTGAAATAGGTTTGTTTGGAGAGGTGAAAGCAGTGTTGTATGTTTTAAGCATAAACTTACAATGGATGAAATAATATTATGGTAAATGTTGTAGAGATCTATCAGTCAAAGGGATATAATCTATCACTCCTTTGCAATAAATCAATCTACCCCTTTCAGAAAATACATTTCCTATGTATCCATCCATTTATTTCATTATAGAATCATACAAAGTTTGATCGTGCTGGTAAGTGTCTGCTAATCATTGTAAATGCCAAAAAAGACAATTTGTCTATAAAAAGTAAAAAAGAAAAAGAAAAAAAGACAAGAATTAGTTGCGTTGGTATCTACATTACATTGTGAATACCGTGAAAAGTAAAGGGTATATTAAGAATATTTTTCCGAGTGCCAAGAAAAAGAAAGGGGTACACTATGAAAAATAAATAATGCAAATATATAGTAAATTTGTGCTACAAATAAAAGTAGAAAACAAGTGAATAGTTGAATTGAATTTCTTTTTTATATTGCATATATAAATACGAAATAGTGAAAATTGTTCTAAGTCCTTTTACCAATAGGACACTGTGAAAAAAAGAAAAATAGAAATACAAGTGATGTGTTTACATGAAATTGTGGCAAAAGATCCAACCAGTTCAATAAATAAAACCTGAAATTATTTCTGCTTATAGAACCCAGTAAACAAAACTTCCTCATTTAAGCCCCGGGGAACCATTGTCTAAAGCTCAAAGATCCATCTGGATTTACTACAGTATAAATGCACAAAATAAAACCTTTCCTAACAGAGTTTTTCAAAATGATGTTTTTTTTTAAAGCAGTTAATCTCATTCCACGTATCTAGTGATAAATTGAACCAATCAGATGTATAAATCAGTAATTATCAATTTCTAGCAGCTAGGAAAATTAGGAATAATGTACTCTTGTCTCTCGACAAATGTGGTCACTTGACAGCAGCATTTGGAGCGAGGAAGTGTCTTTCACAGTCTTCTCCATAATTAGAATGTTTTGCAAAAGATGTATTAAAAGCTTAATAAAGACCATAAAACGCAACCATCAAAATACTTTTTATACTTATAGTGGAATATAATATACATAGTGACAAATTCTATTAAAAAAAATGATCCTCCATGATTAAATAGTGAAAAAAAGAGAAAATTTCGCAGAGCTAGATTAACCCTAGAACGCATACCTGGGGCCTCGCAGGCCTGCCAAGTTCTTCCCCAGCAACAATACAGACAAAAAGACTGAGTATCACATGTAAACCTAGTACAGGCGTAAAAGGCCCCAGGTGCGTGAATATGGGGTAGTCCCAAAAAAAGGTTGTTATACCGAAATGCCTATAACATAAAAATATATAAACAACTGGAAATTACTAACAACTATATACCTGAGGATTACCAAGAGTTTCAAAATTCTAACTAAAGTAATTTTACAGAAAATAGAAAACAAGTAACCTGGCAGGCCTGCGAGGCCCCAGGTATGCGTCCGCCAGCCTTAGCTGGGGTCACCAGGAGGTCAGATCCATTACGGAATCCCGTCCTGGCGGACCCCAGCGCTAGTGGGAATGCATCCTTACTTTGCAATAAACTTTGAAAAGTATTTTTATTTGAGTTATTCCAGGATAATTGTAAACAGGCCTAAAAGGCCCCAGGTGCGTGAATGTGTAGATTTCTATGGGTATGCTTTCTAGGGTTAACTATATTGACAAAGGTATGACAAAATTCCCTTAAAATGCTACATCAGTGGTGAATTTGCTTGTCAATCTGCATCGCATCATGGAACGTTATCAACAGATAAGTGACAAGTCACATGTGTTATTGGCTATGTTCCACATATAGCGAAGATAAAATGCGAATTAACCAACTAGTCCCAATTACAGTGATTTTAGTCTTCCAGCACTTCCATCTTCCTTCATTAACAGATCAGAAAAATGTGATTCATTATAAAAATAAGTTTTTAAATTGCTCTGAAATAAAGTGAATAAGAAAGTTTTCTAAAATTATTGACAAGAAAATTGCGAATCACTGTGTGTTTTACAAACACATCCACCCACATTATACAGTACAATGCTATGGGCAAAGTCCTTGGATAACCAACATGTTTGCTAGCTACCTTTTGTAAATGGTAGGATTTTCTATTTAATATTCATTCTATTTGTCTGTAAGCTGTCCAGTATGTGAATCTATCTCAATTATTTTTTCTTAAGCAGGGGTTGTCTATTGATCCCGGCATCTACTAAATGGATGGATGAAATCAATATTGTTTGTTGATTTATCAAATTTGATTTTTCCATAAAATGTTTAGAGACAGACAAATCAATTACACCTATGTGGATAATTCTTTTAGATTTGCTAATCTGTGCTCTCAATTCCACTGTGGTCTCAACCAAATGTCTTGGGTGATTCATGAGGATAAGAGATGAGCGAACGTGCTTGGATAACGTCTTATCCGAGCATACTCGGGTGATATCCGAGTATCTTGGGCATGCTTGTATAGTATGTTCAGGTACGTGCGGCTGCATGGTTTGCGGCTCTTAGACCGACACAACACATGTGGAAATTGCCTGTTTGTTAGGGAATCCACACATGTGTTGAGGCTGTCTAATAACCGCAAACCATGCAGCCGCAGGTACTCAGACATAATATACAAGCACGCCCAAATGCTTGGGTAAGACATTATCCGAGCATGTTCGCTCATCACTTATGAGCATGTTTGTATACTACTTTAAGAGATAAAGTTGCTATTAACAAACATTAGTGTGCAATAAAATCACCTTCCTAGTAAAAATATTTATACAGACACGTTGTGTTGTCACTTCGTGTCACAATTTAGTAATGAAGGATCATAAGATTCAGTGCCATATCATGCTATTTGTGAAGTTTCCCACTGTGTAGGCTATAAATATTATAATATGCTACCAGTACGTGAATTATTGTGATGGCGGTGTTCTATGAGCTTTAATAATGATGTTGGCTACAAATGAATTATAGAGTGCATGCTAAGACCTGCAATATAGTTTATAATAATGCCACATAATTTAATGTATTTTACTAATTCTACAGATTGCTATTTAAGACTATATCTTTTTTTCTGCTGTCAAGGTACTGCCCTTCCTAGGAGACTAAAACATGCTACTGCGAGTTACATTGGCCTCTGAGTGTTGTAAGACTGGTTAGAAGTATTGATATGGCCTCCACTTAGGGCCCCGTCACACACGGCGAGATCACTAGCGAGGTCGCTGATTTTGTGACGCATCAGCGATCTCTCCAACGATCTCGCTGTGTGTGACATCCATCAGCAAGCGGCCTCCCCGCTGGGTATCGCTAATCATGCAGGATCGTTCTGGGCCATTTTTTGATCGTTGGTCTCCCACTGGCCAGCACGTATCTCTGCGTGTGGCAGCAGGAGACCAATGATCAGTGACGCAGCACGCTGGTATCTAGGGTAAACAGCAGGTAACTAAGAGCCGCGCGGCTCTTGGATACCTGCTGTTTACCCTAGATACCAGCTTGCTCGCTGGTCCTGATCGCTGGTGAGTCTGTCTATGTGACAGGTCACCAGCGATCAGCCTAACTATGTCTCAGCGATCCCATCCATGTCGGATCATTGGTGGGATCGCTGGAACATCGTTGTGTGTAACAGGACCTTCAGCCTTGATCCCAATATTATCAAGTCTCGGATTACTTGAAGAGATAAAAGGAGTAGTCTGCATGTCAAGCTCCTTTTAAATCTGTGTTCAAGTAAACCTAGAATAACTGATGTCCTTGGAAGGTAAAAAGTGGTCACATCAAATAATGATATGATTTAGATTTCTCTTGTTTATTCACTTTGCATTTTGGTAATTGATAAAAAGAAACTATTGAAATTATTTTTAAACACTTCTTACATTACAGCTGCACCTACTTAAAACTTTTTAACAGTATTGTAGATGCCTGAAGGAGACCTCTGTAGGTAAAAAATACAATTTTGACTTTTTTTTCATTTACTGTATATGGATGCTGTCACCATGTTACGTTTATTTGAAACTGCATCTGGTCCAACTGCACAACCCCGTCACTCTATTCTGTCTAGATCTCTCTGTAATATCCCAATAACATTTGGATCCCCAAGGTTGAAAAGTGTGGCTATGGTTGTGGGGCTGTGTTAGTTTCTATCACAAAAGCTTCTCCACAAAGTCAGCTATTCAAAGCATATCAATTTCCTTACTATCTCTCATCCACACAATTTAATGCATTTGCTTACATATCAGACCAATATATATTAGTTGAACCTGAATGCGTGTCAAGCATTTACCATGCATCACAATGCATTAACAATAACCATAAGCTCATGAAACCTCTTATCATATCTCTTGTAAGTAAATCTTATCTATATGATTCACAACAAGTTATATCAAATTGAAAAGTTCAAGGAGCTCACTAGGAAGGGTTTCAGTAAAGGTACAAAAGGAAAAATTCCAACCGTCAAGGTTCACGATAAAGATCACAATCTATCAATGTCCATGATATCGAGAAGCTTATACAAGGAATGGCACAATGTTTTGTTCCAAGTCTTGGTGAGACAGCAGATTCCACCATCTGCGATTTTCAATGGAGACAGTTTCAAATGTGAGTTTATCAAAAGGAGGGTGTGACAATAAGAGACAGTTGGGAAATCTGCAGCACAGAAAATGAAATGGCAAATGATTTTTAGTGTTTTCATCCAGACATGTGTCCCCTTAGTCCGTAACATAGCTGCGCTAATGTTGCCATGGTGAATGCTTCTAATCATTCCTACATATGACAGGCTCCTATTTGTCTGCAATCCCTTGGGTGTAAATTTCAAGGCTTAAAAAAATCCATGTGAGCATATCATCTACCATGCAGATGTTTCGCTGCTTTAGAATATCAGGCAGCTGCGTGTGCCATCGTAGACGGCTAATTGGAGACTGCATCATAGGAACAGAGGCGTAATTATGGCATAAATACACATCCTCTGGTGCATCATTGTATCTCTATTAACAGAAAATTTTAAACAGTGCTCAGAGTGTAATTAGTGTAGTTGATAAAGTTGTAAAACATGTAAATAAGGGAAATAGCAGGTACGTGGCCAATCCACAAGCCAGCACCGGGGGATGCAGATTATTGCCTATTTAGAAATAATTAGCAAGGCTGCATTAACAAAGTCTGTGTCCAACAGAAACAAGGCAAACATTTATTCTGGTAACAGCTCTTTCTGTGCTAGCCATGAAAATCTACTAATATTGGTAATTTAGCCCTCATTACCAGAGGATAAAGCATGAAAAGAGCTCAGACATGAAATATGACAAGTAATATTAATTTTTGTTCCTGAGAAAAGGAAGCTTTCTTGAGTTGCATGCTGATTTCTCCGCAGGGCTTCAGCAGTGTGTGGGTAGGAGGCGGTGTATAGCTCGTAGCTGAGAATTCAGGATATAGAGCCACTTCTCTGTTGGAGGTCTCCCCCCGGGGTGCTTATGACAGTGGCTGATGAGGCATGCTTTTGTAAGTGCCCGGTAAAACATTGGGTCATAGTCTCGTTTCGAAAAAAAAATGAACTAGTAGCACAGAATGGATTTTGTATGCTGTTACTCTACGACATATCATTGTATTCATTTATTCATGTTTGTTCTCATTATCTGTTTGAATTTTTTTATAGAACTGAAATTAATGACATCCTTGTTCAGTTTACCATTTATTTAAATGGAGTCCATCAGCCCAGACTGACAGTATAAATTATATCCCCTTTCAGAGGATATAAAACCTATAACAAAATCACCCCTTTAGTGTTCTAATTACACAGGTCAACGAAAAAAAATTTTTTTTCTGGTGTCCAAAATATTTTAATGAATTTGGGGTATTTTTGGGGTGCTGATTCTGAATATGTCATCAGTTTTGCCAGATTGGCTCAAGTTTTTGAGATTTTTGGTATCTTATTTATAGCACTTGTTGGTAAATGCGACGCATCATCTCATTAATTTCTTTGGATTAGTACTTGAACTGAGCAGTTCTCAATATAGTTTTGTGTTAATTAGTGTTCTAAAAGTTTGTTCATAGCTTGATTTTTGCACTAACTTTATGTTGTTGTCTGTTTTCCAGTGAAAAGCATGAACTCATCATGAAGAAGTTGTCTTAACGATCCAGACTCATTCTGTTACATTTGTGGTGAATATACACTGCCAAAACATAGAAGAAACATAACAGACTTCGTAAAAAAAGTGTATTTTGCCTATTTTGGGGTTATGCTTGGGGACCAAGACAAGTTTTGGGCACCACACATAGTGTGCAAAGCATGTATCGAATTATTACGAAAATGGAGCAAAGGACAAAGAAAAAGCTTCAAATTTGGTGTTCCAATGGTGTGGAGAGAGCCAAAAAATCATCATGATGACTGTTATTTCTGTGCAGTGCAAGTGCAAGGATTCAATAAGCATAAGAAACGAAAATGGGAGTAACATGGAATCTGCAAGAAGGCCTGTCCCTCATTGTGAAGATGTGCCTGTACCTGTGTTTACCATAAATAACAGTCATCATGATGATTTTTTGGCTCTCTCCACACCATTGGAACACCAAATTTGAAGCTTTTTCTTTGTCCTTTGCTCCATTTTCGTAATAATTCGATACATGCTTTGCACACTATGTGTGGTGCCCAAAACTTGTCTTGGTCCCCAAGCATAACCCCAAAATAGGCAAAATACACTTTTTTTACGAAGTCTGTTATGTTTCTTCTATGTTTTGGCAGTGTGTATTCACCACAAATGTAACAGAATGAGTCTGGATCGTTAAGACAACTTCTTCATGATGAGTTCATGCTTTTCACTGGAAAACAGACAACAACATAAAGTTAGTGCAAAAATCAAGCTATGAACAAACTTTTAGAACACTAATTAACACAAAACTATATTGAGAACTGCTCAGTTCAAGTACTAATCCAAAGAAATTAATGAGATGATGCGTCGCATTTACCAACAAGTGCTATAAATAAGATACCAAAAATCTCAAAAACTTGAGCCAATCTGGCAAAACTGATGACATATTCAGAATCAGCACCCCAAAAATACCCTAAATTCGATGAAATATCTTTGGCACCAAAAATGCTGTTGACCAGTGTTATTGTCTCTGTTGTGCAGAAAATGAAGTTTAATCAAATATACTAATTTGGGTGCTCAGTGCCCCATTGTTGTGGCTAAGAGGCTCTGTGCACCATTGCACCCACTGGTTTTGCATTTCCCACTTCTTTACCTTGACAGGCTGCACCTCTCTGAGTTATCATCAAGGTAGTCAAAGTGTGGAATCCACCATGTGCTTTTGTACCAGGCATGGAATGGCCCTTAGGGGAACAGATGAATACCCCCTATATAACAGCAGTTATTGGCACCATACACTTGATTCTCTGTGTGTATAGGCAAGATCTCACAATTAAATAAACTGACCAATTTATTATTATATAGAAGCATAGGTACATGTGTGAATGGGGGTTTTGTAACATTTGCAAGTACTGTAGCTGAAAATTGAGCCCCCAGAGTCAGTGTTACTGGTGGACCCTCGACCCTCCAGTTCATCACTATTCTGTGCACTCTCTTCTGTAAAATACCCTGCCTGATTGATTTTTTTTCTTCTGCTATGTACATCAGCATAGCTACCTGTGTGTTTTATATCATTGTTATATGGTTTCTAGCAGAACTCAGTTCGATCACACTTCTCAATCATGGAAAAATTGATGGAAAATTTAGCGTGTTTATTGCCTGCTGCAGACACATCAGTGATATGAAACTGCAAATGCCACTCTAGTGATACATTAAGCTCTGGCAAAAATTAAGAGACCACTTTCACATGTTCAGTTTGTCTGATTTTTCTCTTTATAGGTATATATTTCTGTAAAACGTAAATTGTTTTTTTATTCTATAAACTTCTGACAACATGACTCCGAATTTCCAAGCAATAATTTTAATTTTTTTTCTGAAAAGGAAAAATGGTCAAAGTTTTTTTTTAAAAAAGCAGTGCTTTCAGACCTCAAATAATGCAAAGAAAACAAGTTCATAATCATTTAGAAACAACAATACTAAAGTTTTAACTCAGGAAGAGTTCAGAAATCAATATTTTGTGGAATAACCATGATTTTTAAAAACAGCTTTCATGTGTCTTGGAATGCTTTCCACCAGTCTTTCACACTGCTTCCAGAGCAAAAATGTATGCAGTTCTTCTTTGTTTGATGGCTTGTGACTATCCATCATCCTCTTGATTACATTCCAGAGGTTTTCAATGGGGTTCAGGTCTGGAGAATGGACTGCCCATGACAGGGTTTTGATATGGAGGTCTCTTAATTTTTGCCAGAGCTGCATAATAGAAGATATTTATCTTCTATATGCATCACAACAACTCTTTTAGTTTCACACACATTATAATCCCATTCTACACTGCCTCGTTATGACAAGATTTGTTCTAGAGAAGTGCAGGAAGGTTGAGCTATTCTGCTCTGCAAGAAACGAGCTCGAAAAAAGTATAAAACACACAGGCAGCTATACTAACGTAAATGGTAGAAGGTAAAATAAGCCAGACAGAAAAGAGTGCACAGAGGCATGCAGTGTACTGTAGAATTAACTCTATGTTGCAAATGAAGATAGAGGACGGTATGCTGAAAGCCAGCTGAGAGAGACTGCATTGCGCATGATCAGCCAGGAGTACTAGAAATACAGCAGGACAAATATAATTGCAACTGGAAGCTAGATACAGCTTACAGAGGCATCCTTTCGAGAGTGGTATGTGCAAAATGATGCAGATTTAAAAATATAATGTAGTGGTAGAGTTGAATATATTTTTAAGTCATTGCTCTAAATCACATTTAAATTTTGAGAATAATCTATCATTCTGTGTATTAATACATATTATTATTATTATTATTATTATTATTTATTGTTATAGCGCCATTTATTCCATGGCGCTTTACATGTGAGGGGGGTATACATAAAAACAAGTACAATAATCTTAAACAATACAAGTCATAACTGGTACAGGAGGAGAGAGGACCCTGCCCGCGAGGGCTCACAATCTTCAAGGGATGGGTGATAATACAGTAGGCGAGGGTAGAGCTGGTCGTGCAGCGGTTTGGTCGATCGGTGGTTACTGCAGGTTATAGGCTTGTCGGAAGAGGTGGGTCTTCAGGCTCTTTTTGAAGGTTTCGATGGTAGGTGAGAGTCTGATATGTTGTGGTAGAGAGTTCCAGAGTAGGGGTGATGCGCGAGAGAAATCTTGTATGCGATTGTGGGAAGAGGAGATAAGAGGGGAGTAGAGAAGGAGATCTTGTGAGGATCGGAGGTTGCGTGCAGGAAAGTACCGGGAGACGAGGTCACAGATGTATGGAGGAGACAAGTTGTGGATGGCTTTGTATGTCATGGTTAGGGTTTTGTAATGGAGTCTCTGGGCAATTGGGAGCCAGTGAAGGGATTGACAGAGGGGAGAAGCTGGGGAATAGCGGGGGGACAGGTGGATTAGTCGGGCAGCAGAGTTTAGAATAGATTGGAGGGGTGCGAGAGTGTTTGAGGGGAGGCCGCAGAGCATGAGGTTGCAGTAGTCAAGGCGAGAGATGATGAGGGCATGGACTAGGGTTTTTGCAGATTCTTGGGTGAGGAATGAACGGATGCGTGAAATATTTTTGAGTTGAAGTCGGCAGGAAGTGGAAAGGGTTTGGATATGTGGTTTGAAGGAGAGATCAGCATCAAGGATTACTCCGAGGCAGCGAGCTTGTGGGACTGGGGAGAGTGGGCAGTCATTTACTGTAATTGATAGGTTCGTAGGGGGGGTCACGTGAGATGGGGGAAAGATGATGAATTCTGTTTTGTCCATGTTGAGTTTCAGATATCTAGTGGAGAAGAAGGATGAAATAGTGGACAGACATTGAGGGATTCTGGTTAGTAGGGAGGTGATATCTGGTCCAGAGATGTAGATCTGTGTGTCATCAGCATAAAGATGATACTGAAAGCCATGAGATTCTATGAGCTGTCCCAGGCCAAAGGTGTAAATAGAGAACAGCAGGGGCCCTAGGACTGAACCTTGTGGGACTCCGACAGATAGGGGGCGAGGTGAGGAGGTGGTGTGTGAGTGGGAGACGCTGAATGTCCGGTCTGTTAGGTATGATGAGATCCAGGAGAGGGCCAAGTCTGTGATGCCGAGGGATGAGAGGGTCTGTAATAATAGGGAATGGTCCACTGTGTCAAAGGCAGCCGACAGGTCCAGGAGGAGGAGGACAGAGTAGTGTCGCTTGCTCTTGGCAGTTAAGAGGTCATTGGTGACCTTAGTAAGGGCAGTTTCAGTGGAGTGGTGTGACCGGAAGCCAGATTGTAAGCGGTCGAAGAGGGAGCAAGAAGAGAGATGGGAGGACAGTTCAAGGTAGACGTGTTGTTCCAGTAGCTTGGAGGCGTATGGGAGAAGTGATATAGGGCGATAGCTAGATACAGAGGATGGGTCAAGAGAGGGCTTTTTGAGGATAGGTGTGATGGAGGCATGTTTAAAGCTTGAGGGGAAAACACCAGTTGTTAGTGATAGGTTGAAGAGATGGGTTAGGGTTGGGATGAAGACTGTGGTGAGGTTTGGGATGAAGTGGGATGGGATCGGGTCGAGTGCACAGGTGGTGAGATGTGATCTTGAGAGTAGAGTGGAGAGTCGATCTTCTGTAATGGTGGAGAAGTTGGTTTTGAAGGTGGAGGGCTGGGAAGTCGGGAGGAAGGGCTCTGGGGGTTGTTGACCAAAACTGTCCCTGATGTTATCAATTTTCTGCTTGAAAAATGAGGCAAAGTCTTCAGCTGAGATGAGTGGGGAGGGAGGAGGTGCTGGGGGGCGGAGGAGAGAATTGAAGGTGTTGAATAACTGTTTAGGGTTGTGAGACAGGGAGGATATGAGAGATGAGAAGTAGGTTTGTTTAGCTGTGGCGAGTGTGGTCTTGAAAGTAGTGAGGGACTGTTTGAATGCGATGAAATGCTCGTTGGAGTGGGATCTTTTCCATCTGCGCTCAGCAGCCCTGGAAGCTCGCCTCAGCTCTTTGGTCAGGCTGGTGTGCCAGGGCTGTCTGTTGATTTTGCGAGTTTTGGTATGTGTAAGTGGGGCAGCGGATTCCAAAGCTACAGCTATTGTGGTGTTATATTGAGCGGCAGCGTCATCCGCATTGTGTAAGGAACTTATATCTGTAAGAGGGAGGAGGGATTCGGAGAATGAGTGTAGGTCAAGGTGTTTAAGATTCCTGCGAGGGTGTGAAAGTTTGTGGGGTGGGGATTGTAGACATGGAGTGAAGAGGGAAGAGAATGTGAGCAGGTTGTGGTCAGAGAGAGGAAGAGGTGAGTTAGAGAGGTTAGATAGGGAGCAGAGGCGGGTGAAGATGAGGTCCAGTGTGTGGCCATCTTTGTGGGTGGCTGTAGAAGACCATTGAGTGAGGCCGAAGGAGGAAGTGAGAGATAGAAGTTTAGTGGCAGCTGAGAGGGAAGTGTCAATGGGGATGTTGAAGTCGCCCATGATGATAGTAGGGATGTCCGCGGAAAGGAAATGAAGTAACCAGGTGGTGAAGTGGTCAAAGAAGGTGGTGGCTGGCCCTGGGGGGCGGTAGATGACAGCCAGTTGGAGGTTGGAGGGGGAGTAGATGCGCACAGAGTGCACCTCAAAGGAAGGGAGGGTAACAGAGGGTGGCAGTGGGATTGGGGTGAAGGAGCAGGTATCTGACAGGAGAAAACCAACTCCTCCACCATGTTTGCTGCTGGGGCGGGGGGTGTGAGAAAGGTGGAAGCCGCCATACGAAAGTGCAGCAGGAGAGGCTGTGTCAGAAGGGGTGAGCCAGGTTTCGGTGATGGCGAGGAAGGAGAGTTTGGTAGTAACAAAAAGATCATGGATGTAGGAAAGCTTGTTGCAGACAGAGCGAGCGTTCCACAGAGCTCCTGTTAGTGGGACTGGGGAAGCGGGGGCTGGGTGAATGGGTATAAGGTTGGAGAGGTTACGGAAGGTTGTGATAGAGCGTGGATGGGAGGTAGAAATGACTGTGGGAATGTGGTGAGGAGGACCAGGATTTGGAGAGATATCACCAGCAGTGAGAAGGAGCAGAGAAAGTGTTACCAGGTGGGGGCAGGAGATTGCATGAGGGGGCTGTCTGTGTTTGGAGACAGAGGATTGTATGTTAAGGAACAGTTTTGAGGCGGAGGTGAGGTGGATGGGGAGGATTGAACATACATATTAACCATTGTTTCTATATGTCACATTTTTAACGTAAACTGTGCCTTATTTTTGACTCATTTGTACAATTCAGAGGCTCTCTAAGATTGAAACATTGATGGCATGCGCCCTACAAGAGTGCATTATTTAATAGGAGGGGTCGGTCTGCAGAACACCTGCTAATCAATACAATGCCACATCAATTTATTTGGTCTCACAAACCCAGATTATTTAAAAGTATCCAAACGAATAGCACTCTAAAAGTCCTTACATTACTTATCTTCTAATGGGTTTAAGTCGATTCACTCACTAAACTGAATTGCAAAATTCACAACACATTCCAGATTACTGACATAAATGCTGCACTAGTTCTGTCATTTTAAAATTCTGCGCAGTTTTTATTAATTTCATTATTGTCACTGTCACATCAATTACATTTTAAATGCTTCCATGTAAAATTTTTCACTCTTTGTCTCATTGCAGCCATTCGGTAAATTTCATGAAACCCGACTTTCTCAAAAGTCGAGTCGAACGGAATCGGCCGACTATTGGGAAAAGTCGGAGGTCCGACTGAAACACAAAACCAATGAAAGTCAATGGGGAAGCAAAGTCGACAAGGAGTCCAGGACAGTAAACACACCTACAGTGCCCATTTCAATGTAAACGACATCAATTCTTACTACTTAAGCTTGTCAACCTTAATTTACTTTATAATAATAGTTACGCATTGAAAACTGGGGGCTATTTGGCTAAAGTTGTGGGGGGGTAGGGCTGGCTCCAGGTTTTCGTGTGCCCCGGGCGAAAGAGTGTCAGTGGGCCTCTTTAACACATACCACAATTCATGATGCTCCGACACGGCAGAGAAATATTGGTATAGTACAATGAAAAATACTTCACTTCTTACATGACATGACTGATATCTATTTTAAATTCTACAATAGCTCAAAACCGGACAGTATATTACTCCATACAGAATTATGGCCACCACCTAGTGCGCCATACAGAATAATGAGCCCCATATATTTCTCCATACAGAATAATTGGTCCAATATAATGTTCCAAACAGTATATGATGAGCTCCACATAAAGCTACAGTATATGTTGGTCTCCATGGATGATGCTCCACTGTCTTATGGGCCCAAATAATGCTCCATATATAATGGGCCCCATTTCTAATGCTCCAGTGTATAATGGGCCCCATAGATGCTGCTCCAGTGTCTTATCTGCCCCATTTAGAATGCTCCAGTATATGATGGGCCCCATGGATGATGCGCCAGTGTCTTATGGGCCCAAATAATTCTCCATATATAATGGGCCATGTTTCTAATGCTCCAGAGTATAATGGGCCCCATATGTGCTGCTCCAGTGTCTAATCTGCCCCATTTAGAATGCTCCAGTATATAATGGGCCTCATAGATGATGCTCCAGTGAAAGATGGGCCCAAATAATGCTCCATATATAATGGGCCCCATTTCTAATGATCCAGTGCATAATGGGCCCCGTAAATGCTGCTCCAGTGTCTGATGTCCCCCATTTGAAAAGCTCCAGCATATGATGGGCCTCATGGATGATGCTCCAGTGTATGATGGCCCAAATGCTCCATATATAATGGGCCCCATTTCTAATGCTCCAGTGTATAATGGGCCCATAGATGCTGCTCCAGTGTCTGATCTGCCCAATTAAGAATGCTCCAGTATATGATGGGCCCCATGGATGATGCTCCAGTGTCTTATGGGCCCAAATAATGCTCCATATATAATGGGCCCCATTTCTAATGCCCCAGTGTATAATGGGCCCTGTAAATGCTGCTCCAGTGTCTGATGTCCTCCATTGGGAATGCTCCAGTATATGATGGGCCTCATGGATGATGCTCCGGTGTATGATGGCCCAAATGCTCCATATATAATGGGCCCCATTTCTAATGCTCCAGTGTATAATGGGCCCATAGATGCTGCTCCAGTGTCTGATCTGCCCAATTAAGAATGCTCCAGTATATGATGGGCCCCATGGATAATGCTCCAGTGTCTTATGGGCCCAAATAATGCTCCATATATAATGGGCCCCATTAATAATGCCCCAGTGTATAATGGGCCCTGTAAATGCTGCTCCAGTGTCTGATGTCCTCCATTGGGAATGCTCCAGTATATGATGGGCCTCATGGATGATGCTCCAGTGTATGATGGGCCCCATAAATCATTCTCCAGTGTATAGTGCTCCCCTCTCCTCGCTGGGCACTGCTCTACTCTGGACTCCTCAGCGTCGCCATCTTTCAGCTCTCTGCACTTGGACTGTTTAGGCAGAGGGCATACAGAGGTGATGTCATCGCACTTTCTGACCTGAATGTCACTGTCAGGATACGAGGAAGACGTCACGGCGCTGTAGCAGGGAGAGGTAAGTATTGCAAATACTGTGGCCCTGAGCTAGCAGGGAGGGCCCACTCGTGGGCGATGGTACTGGCACAGGGCAACTCATAGTACGCCGGTGTGTCTGACGGCGAGTGGGCCCTCCCACCGGCAGAGACACTTTTGCGTACTATGAGGGGCCCTGTGCCAGTGCCATCGCCCTCGAGTATGCCCCCCACCTGCTCAGGGAACCGGCACTTTCATCAGCACCTTCCTCTGTGTCACTGTGTAAGGTGGTATAGTATGCGGGAAGGGGCACCTGAGTTTCATCAGTGTCAGATTATGGCTCTGTAGAGTGTGATGGGAATGTAGTGCTGTGGGTGAATGTACCAACAGAATCATCTAGCAGTGGCTGTGCATCAGTGCACTCCATGTCAGATTCATGTTGGACTGGGGAATTCAGGATTTGACTTGATAACCCAGGCATGGTATGTGAAAAGAGCTCCATGAAGTAATTTGAAGTGTGGCCTGCCGCATCCTTCACTTTTGGTGTGGGTGAAGGACACAAGGAAAGGTGTTGTTCCTGACAGAAGCCTGCACTGACGACTCAGTGCTTGCAGTTTTTGAAACTTCAGAAGAGGAGGCAATAGAGCTGGAGGCTGTTTCGGCAATGTAAGCCAAATCCTGTTCCTGATGCTCCAGCTTTAAAAGCGGTTTACCTACTCCCAGAAAAGGGAACCTTAAAGGCCTTCTTGTGCCAGACAATGACGCAGGCTCAACACCTCCTGCCTTAGCTGCTATTGTGCTTTTGGCATAACCAGCAGATGCACCACCTCCACCATCAGAACCAGCTGTGCCCCCCGCCCACATACATGGCCTCTTCCACCATACTTCCTCATGTTTGGGAAAATGTACCAAAAATACCAGCAGAGATATGGTACTGTATGAGGAGCGCACAGCTGTATAAGGTGTATGGAAAAATTTAAATCTCCGTATATATTTCCTTAGTCACAGACGCTCTCCCAGTATGTATTTGACCGTAATCCAACCAGCAGATATATGGTACTGTATCAGAAGTGTCCAGCTGTATACGTTTTTGCGGAAAATTTCAATCCCGTATATTTGCTTCCGGAGTCACACACAGACGCTCTGCCACTATGTATTTGACCGTTACACAACCAGCAGATATACGGTACTGTATCAGACAGCTCTATACAGTGTATCTATGGAAAAATGAAAATCTCCGTCGATTTTTTTACAGAGTCACACACAGATAGCATGTATTTGTCCGTGATACCAGCCAGTAAACGGTAGTGTGTGAGGAGCATACTGCTCTATATGGTGTATGTATGGAAAAATGAAAATCTATTTCTTTTTTTTCATAGTCACACACAGACGCTGTCTCAGTATGGATTTCACCGTAATCTAAACAGCAGATATATGGTACTGTATGAGAAGCAGACAGCTCTATACAGTCCGTATATGTATTTACGGACTCACACACGCTGTCTCTGTATAGATTTGACCGTAATCCGAACAGCAGATATACGATACTGTTTGAGAAGCAGACAGTTCTATATGGTGTATGGAAAAATGGAAATGTCCGTATATGTATTTCCAGAGTCTCACACACACACGCTGTCTCTGTACAGATGTGACAGTAATCCAAACAGCAGATATACGATACTGTTTGAGAAGCGGACAGCTCTATACGGTGTATGGAAAAATGGAAATGTCCATATATGTATTTACGGACTCACACACACACGCTGTCTCTGTATAGATTTGACCGTAATCCGAACAGCAGATATACGATACTGTTTGAGAAGCCGACAGCTCTGTACGGTGTATGGAAAAATGGAAATGTCCGTGTTTGTATTTCCAGAGTCTCACACACACACGCTGTCTCTGTACAAATGTGACTGTAATCCGAACAGCAGATATATGATACTGTTTGAGAAGCCGACAGCTCTATACAGTGTATGTATGGAAAATGTTAAATCTGTCTATTTTTTTCTGGAGTCACACACACAAGCTGTCTCTGTATAGATGTGACCATAATCCAAACAACAGATACACAATACTGTTTGAGAAGCGGACAGCTCTATACGGTGTATGTATGGAAAATTTTAAATCTCCGTTTATTTTTTTCCGGAGTCACACACACACGCTGTTTCTGTATAGATTTGACCGTGATCCAAGCAGCAGATATACAATACTGTTTGAGAAGCGGACAGCTCTATATGGTGTATGCATGGAAAATTTTAAATCTCTGTCTTTTTTTCCAGAGTTACACACACACGCTGTCTCTGTAAAGATTTGACCATAATCCAAACAGCAGATATATGATACTGTTTGAGAAGTGGACAGCTCTATACGGTGTATGTATGGAACACGGTAGTGTGTGAGGATCGTACACCTCTTTACGGAGTGTGAAAAAAATGAATACTCGGTCACTGTGCAGAAAAAAAGAATAAGTATTTTTGCTTTGAAAAAAGCAGTCTGCACAGCTGTGTGCACGCAGAAATGCAGCTATCAGGTAGCCTTATAAGGCAGCCTAATAACCAGCGCTGCTGCACACAAAAAATCCTCCCCTGTCACTGCACACTAACTGTACAGTGAAAATCGCTATCAGCAGAAGCACAGATTTTTTTTTTCTTTCCTGCCTAAACACTCTCCCTATTGAGAACGAGCAGCAGCAACCTCTCCCTATGCTAAGATCGGCAGAAGTAAGATGGCGGTCGGCGTTCAGGGCTTTTATAGCCACTGTGATGCCACACAAAGCAAGTCAATCACTGCAATGCCCTTCTCTAAGATGGTGGTGGCCGCTGCCCATGTCATCGTGTTGCCCATGTTAGGGTCGGCGGAACGCACCAGATATAAACAATAGGAGGCGCGTTCGCCGCCCGGGGTCCACCGTGCGGTAGATGACAAGACCGCTGCTGGACAATGGCAGATACGCTGGGAGTGCGAAACAGCACTCGGGTTAACGTCACCCGAGAGCCTGAGGGCAGACTCTGTTGAGTCACAGAGACGCCTAAATAAGAAATAGACGTGAAGGCTGAACCTGTTAGCTGCACAGGACAGCAGGCGTGTTGCGTCGCAGCCGCGAACACCAAAAGCTGCTGCTACTGCAGCGCGGCCGTAACTGAAGCCGCTAAGCGATGGTGCCGGAGGAGCCGGGCGCCGACGGACGCTAGTGTAGGTGAGGAAGGCTCAGTGGCGTGTAGCTTGCCACAATCTGGAGCAGACTAACCCATCATACTGTCACCATTCGTAATATCCAAGGGAAGGGGTTTCATAATAAGTCAGTCACCAGTCCATGCATCCATCACCATACACACACAGCATAATATGCTACACTAGCGCATGGCCGAGCCGCCATGCGGGCTTTTTATAGCCATGCGCTTCCGGGACCTTCCAGTACTTTAGGAAGGACCAATCAGATCCGACATAGGACCTGCACATGTGACCCCTGCTCTCCACTGAGAGGACGAGTTGCGGGCATGCCCAGTAGCACGGCATGAGGACTTAGCCTCAGGAGCAGTTCCCTGCAAAGCAGGTTGCGCTATCATTGCTGCACCAGAGGTGGCAGCAACATCCAGGCTCACAGAATGAGTCTGCGGGGAATGCCTGGTTCGCCGAGATTGCTGAGCAGGAGTCCGAGCGGTCGAAGGAGAATGGGAGACCGCAGGATGTCTGGATCTGGATTCCCGCTGTGCAGTGCCAGGCATCCAACGCCTAACAGCCCACAGTGTGCGTCCTTGCTCATTGGCAGAGAAAAGGTGCCTGAAAGCATTATGGAAAACGTGACTTTGGCGCTAGGGATGGGCGACCTCATGCTATGGTCGGGTTTTGATTGGTGAAACCCGACTTTAGCGAAAGTCGGCGACTTTTGAATTTGACCGACCTGTTCGCTCAACTCTAGTCATAAGTATTCAGACCCTTTGCTCAGTATTGAGTAGAAGCACCCTTTTGAGTTAGTACAGCCTTGAGTCTTCTTGGCAATGATGCAACAAGTTTTTCACACTTGGATTTGTGGATCCTCTGCCATTCCTCCTTGCAGATCTTCTCCAGTTCCGTCAGGCTTAATGGTGACCATTGGTAAACAGCAATTTTCAAGTCTCTCCAGAGATACTCAATTGGGTTTAGGTCAGGGCTCTGGTTGGGCAAGTCAAAAATGGTCACAGAGTTGTTCTGAAGCCACTCCTTTGTTATTTTAGCTGTGTGCTTAGGTTGGGTTCACATTGCATTATGGCAGTCCGTCTAACGGATTGCGTTACAACGCAGCATTAACGCAATGTAACGCATCCATTAATGCACCCATAGACTGCCATAATGTAGCGCATCGCTAACGCATGTCATAATCGGCATGCGTTAGCGATGTGCCATCATGCTGTGACTGACCCATGGACGCAGTCTGCAGCGTTCAAGGGCCCGTCACTGCTAGCGCAAGATGGAGCATCTGTGCTAGCGCGATTGCATAACGCAATAAAAAAAGGCAGTTGCATTAGCGCAGTCTGTTTAATATGTGCGTTGAATGGACTGCCCTAACGCAATGTGAACCTAGCCTTAAGGTCACTGGCTTGTTGGAATGTGAACCTTCTGCTAAGTCTGAGGTCCAGAGCACTCTGGAAGAGGTTTTCATCCAGGATATATCTGTACTTGGCCGCATTCATGTTTTATTCAATGGCAACCAGTTTTCCTGTCCCTGCAGCTGACAAACACCCCCATAGCATGATGCTGCCACCACCATGTTTCACTGTTGGGATTGTATTGGGCATGTGATGAGCAGTGCCTGGTTTTTGCCACCCATACCACTTAGAATTATCACCAAAAAGGTCTATCTTCATCTCATCAGACCAGAGAATTCTTTTGTAACCTTGGCCAGATCTGTGCCTTGCCACAATTATATCTCTGAGCTCCTTGGCCAGTTCCTTTGACTTCATGATTTTCAAGAGGTCTGAAATGCACTGTGAGTTGTGAGGTCTTATATAGACAGATGTGTGCCTTTCCAAACCAAGTCCTATCAGTTTATTTAAACACAGCTGGACTCCAATGAAGGAGTAGAACCATCTCAAGGAGGAACATAAGGAAATGTACAGCATTTGACTTAAATATGAGTGTTTGAGCAAAGGGTCTGAATACCTATGACCGTGTGATACTTTGGTTTTTTTTTTTAATAAATTTGCAAAAAAATTTACATTTCTATTTTTTTCACTCAAGATGGGGTGCAGAGTGTACATTAATGAGTAAAAAAATGTTTTTGAATTTACCAAATGGCTGCAATGAAACAGAGAGTGAAAAATTTAAAGGGGTCTGAATACTTTTAGAACTCACTGTATTAGCTTTAAATGGATCTATAAGGAATATGTATCCATTGCATTAAATATAAAGTGTACAATGGCCCTAGTTAGACAAAGTGGGTCCCTAATCAGGGATGATGAAAAGAATGCAGGTAGTCACCAGAAATAATTTAAGAAAGATTTTACTTACTTGGAGACAAGTTTGCTGTTTTTTGGCCATTTTCATCTTCTTGCAACCTACTCATTCAGATCCTCAAACACAGGCAGTAGTGTTTGTTTTCACTCTGATTAGGCAAATCCTGGTAATTTTCAATACTCAAACGCCCATGATTTGGCCATCCTCACAATCAGGAAAAAACCTTTGTGTCCCTTTCTGCTCTTAGGGCAGCTAATCTACAGTATGCCTTGCTGGCAGATGCACTCTCAATTCACAAGAATAAGCCTATATGTTCCCCTTTGTAGTGGTGAACCTCTTTGCTTCTCAGTATTAGGCTGGGGTCACACTGCATTATGGCAGTCCATATAACAGACTGAGTTACACCACGGTATAACGCGGTGTAACGCAGTCCATTAATGCTGCCATAGACCCTCATTATGTGGCGCATTGCAACGCATGGCGTAAAGTGGCACGTGTTCGCGATGTGCAGTCATTCACTGACGGAGCCTCGGATGCGGGCTGCAGCATCTGAGGCTCCGTCACCGCTAGCGCTGATGAATCATCAGCGCTAGCAGTATAGCATAACGCATATCACGTTATGCTATAGCGTTAATGCAGCCTGTCAACGCTATGTGAACCTGGCCTTACCCGTACACACATGCTGATGGGTTGGACTGCTCTACCGGGCACAAACAACACCTACTGCAGTACAGATTGGATCTTCTTATTGTACATGCTTCCTTTTGTCTCCAATTAGTTCCCTGGGTTGGCACACCAGTTACTTGCTACCTTGCTATGATGTAGAGATTATCTAATGGATCTCTCTCTGTTTTTTGACAGTTTGTTGGTCTGCATGTGTCTCGCTACAGGAAGTAACACAGGAGATCTAGGCTCTCTGTACACACTAAGCAAGTGTAAGCACAAGTGCTAATGCTAACAACACTCTCCCTGACCCAACATTTCATATTGAGTGCGTTCTCCTATGTCATTCTAACCACTGCCTCAGAGAGCAGCAGTTAAATCATTGCTGATTGCTGTGCTCTGTGCACTAAACACTGAGTTCAGCTTTGTCAGTTCAACTACTGTGTATTTAGAGTGCAGCAAGCAAACTGACTTTGTCACTGGCTACTGCACACTGCACATTGAATTTCATTATGCAGATATGTAATAGATGTAATAGGAGGTGCCAAAATCAGCTTGACTGCTGATCTCTGCAGAGAAACAGAACTGACAAAGCTGAGCTCAGTAAATAATCAAAGAGTAGAGTGCAGAAATTATTATTAATTTTGTAATGACTAGGCCGAAAGTTCCCTGCTATCCACCCCCACACGCTGCCGAAGGAATTATGACACACACCGGTCTCGGGGATAACAGTTGCTTTTACTTCAGCAGGGATGGGAATTATAACTTGGAACAAATAAGGAAGTCTCTCATGGGTAGTCCACGTCAATTACAGTTCACACTTAGATGCTGAGATGTGATTGGGGTCTGGAGCTTTAAGAGTGCTGGACAATGTCTTTTGGTATTTTACAGAGGGAGGTAGATGCAGGAATTAGAGGTTACAGATCAGTACTTGGTGTTATCTCCACAGTGTGTCACAGCACGTGCACAAGTACTTATAGGTGACTGTAGAAGCTGTGATGAATCCTGTCATAAAGACTTTAGATGCGGTGAATCCTGTCAGGAATTCTTTAGATGTGGTGAATCCTGTCAGCAATACTTTACATGTGGTAAATCCTGTCAGCAATTCTTTAGATGTTGTGAATCCTGTCAGCAATAGTTTAAATGTGGTGAATCCTGTCAGCGATAGAATGATTTCTGTACAGGTTAGAGGGAACTTAGGCTTTTATGCCTGCAGGAGATCTTGAGGTAAAAACCACCTCTACGTGTGTTCATCTCTCCCTGAAAGCATCCCTCAAACTACTGAACATTCTAGATTTGCCTGGAAAAACAGCTCCTCCTATTGACCATGTGACTAAGAGCTGGTCAATAGGAGACCAAATTCACATCTCAGATCCTTACAAAACAATAATTCAGTTATTGTACACTTTCACCATTAGATGGCGACAGAACACAGCAAACGAGAAATGCAATGCATCTAAAATGAAGGTGACTAGAAATGGAGAATTACAGCTTACAAATAATGTAGAGAGCCAGTTAGAGAGTGAGCAGTAGTGTAAAGAAGCTACTCACAATTCAGTATTACTTAAAGGGACAGACACACTCTTGACTGGGTCACTACAATTTGACCACTGCTCTCCACATTTTGTAGGTAGCCAGAAATGGGTCCTTTCAATATGAGTCTGCCTAAAGTGGCAGCCCTTCTGCCCCCTGCTAGCTACTTTTCTAGATAGATAAGATATCTGGCTAAGGCTGGTTTCACATTTGCGTCTGTGCGCTCTACATTTGATCCGCATTGATCCACATGCATCATGTGTACCTATCTTTAACATGATGTACGCATGGACATGCGTTTGCATTCATTCACTTGCACATGCATATGCATGCATCGTTTCGAGGTGTGCGGCAGTGTCCGGTGAATGTAGCATGTTGCATTTTGAGGAGTCAAAAATCCATCAAATATGTGCAGGCATGCGGATGAGTGCATCAAATAAATGTATTAATGTCTATGGGAACGTATGCGTACGCAAGGAAATGCGTACGCATGCGTTCGATACCCATGTGTTATCTTTATATATAAAAATCAATGTGTGTGTGTATCACCAACCCATCACGAAGCATCTTTCATTTCACCAGAGTGGTTCAAAAGAAGCTAAGCTGTGATTGGTTGCTATGACCAACCGTTTTCCTTGCAACCAATCACTAAGCATCTCTCATTTCACCAGAGCTGTTTAAAAGTAGCTGAGCTGTGATTGGTTGCTATGCGCAAGTTTTCCCACTTGACAACACCTCAGCAGACACTGACAAGGTTGGAGAAATCTAGCATCCCCAGGAACATAAACTCCAGCCATCGTCTGTCCCCCAGAAAGGAGCAGTGAGTACATGACAGAAATGAATCCCCCCTCCCGTGTGGTATCATTAAGTGACACACATAAATGTAGGAAAGTGCACATATTAATTGTCATGTGGATTTAATATTTTCTCACAGACACTTTTATGCATTATTGATGTGTTACTGTGCTCTGATGCTGTGAGTTGTTTTAAAGTGCTTCTTTCCCCATAATTCACCTGAATATACCCATATAACATGTAATGCTTTTCCCATAACAACCCATTAAATATGATACTATACTGCATACAGATGCTGTACATTCATGACCAACTCAGTCGGACAAATTACAAGTTGACGGTGCATGAAAATGTGTGTGAAGGTTTCTCTACTGTACTAATGTATAAGGTTTGTGCCTGTCCATTGGTGAAAAGCATGACTGTGATATTTATGGTGGCAGATAAGTGAGAATATCAGCCTGATCAGTAGAAAACCTGGGATCTTAGTGAACCATGTTTCTGTACAATTTCACTATTCTACTTTTACTGGCTTTGACGGGATGATGTGGGATATTAGGGGAAGTAGTCCGGTAGCTATGGCTGACAGAATTATGTGGGATATTATAGTGAATGTGGCTATGCGGAGTGGGCGGGGCTATACACTCAGCTTTATATATAGATATAATCGTTATAATTTGTTATAACTAACCATAGTTAGTTACTATGCCCAGGCAGCGCCGGGCTCTTCAGCTAGTTCAAAATACATATAGAAATCACATGAGACACGCCCATTTATATCTGATGTCATATCAAATGCATGCGCATAAACAATGCAAACGCATGTCAAAATGCATACAAAGGCATGCACACGCAGCGTTATTAGGCAGATGATGTGGATAAAAACGCAGTGTTTGCATGCATCCGCATGCATTTTGACATGCCTTTGCGCAAGAAAATGATATGCAAAGCGCATATAAGCAAATGTGAACTTAGCCTAACAGATCTGTACTACAATTAGCCCTTTCCTACTTAGGGCTCATACTCACTTGCGAGAGACTTGCACGTTTCTCATGCGAGTCTCTCGCATGAAATCCCAGCGCTGGGACTGGAGCGTGCGGCTGCATAGAAATACATGTAGGCAAACGCTCCTGTCCGAGTGCTGGCGGCAATGCCAGGCTTTAATGCGAGAAACTCGCATGAGAATCATGCGAGTCTCTCGCAAGTGAGTATGAACCCTTAAGGCATGAGGTCCAGAATGGTTAAAGCAAAAGTTCAGTCCTGCTTAGGTTTGTTTTGTGTCATTTAAAATTATGTCAGTTGTTTTTCATTGGCTCTTTGGCAACAGACTACAGACTTTTTATTAAATAACAGTAAATGTTGACGCGATATAACCTATTGCTAAGGAAATTGAGAAAAGATCTCTAAGGCCTCTTTCACACATCCGTTTTTCGCCGTCAGGCCCAATCCGTCCAATATGGAAAAAGACGGATCCGGTGTAGTTAGGGGAAAAAATGATGCAACGGATCCGTTTTGGCATTCAAATACTGAAGAAATACTGATGCAAAAATACTGACATGTGTGAATGAGGCCTAATATTACAGCATGGTGTCAGTATTAAATTGGTTGCTGCCAGGTCACTTTTTACCTTCCCTGCTATGAGCACAATGCTAGTGCGGTTTTGGGCAAAAGCCTGATTTGTAAAAATAAAATAAAAAGTTTATGTTTTCAAAGATAAAATTGCCCCATTTTTCAAGGGGCTTATTTAGGTCTTTTCTAATAGTTGCATATTACATTTCTCCTACCCTGATAGGTTATATTGTTCTACAATCACTATTATTTTTAATTGCTACTAAACTTTGGGCATTTTACTTCCCATTTTCTTGAACTTTGATTAAAATGCAGTGATGTATGTATCCACATTAAACAAAATGTACTATTTTACTTTTATGTATAGATTTCTAAGTCATTACTACTGAAATTTGTAAAGTTACATAATGTTTTACTAGGATAAGTGCCTCATTCAGCCAGTGATACATTAGCGATGATCCAAACACATTTTTAAAACAGTTTGTGTTTCAACCAATTTTATCAATCCCAGCTATGAAGTCCCAAACCTGTTATGTCATTAATGCAAGCGGATTACAAATGGTACATCTACAATATGCACAATTATTTGTGGAAAAAATGCATTATCTGCTATGGTATGTATTATTTTGTTATTATTTTGCTATGCATTATGCTTCATTTTTATACAGGAAAATAGGCATAAAAATGTCAAAGATGGATAGTTGTTTGCAATTTTGCTTTAACATTACTTTACTAGATAAAACTAACTTTATAGAATACTTGAAGAAACTTTTTGATCTACATCTACATTTTCTTTAAGATGTATAAATGATAACCTTCAAATGCTTATTGATATTTATAGTCACTATATATGTATTATTCAAATCTGTAGTCATGCCACTGTAGTTTAAAGTAATATACTGCACTGCAATTAACATTAACACCGCCCAAAGTTGACCTTACTTATCCAATATGACCATTCCCAGTATTTTACTAATACATTTTTTTCACATATATACTCCATCTGGCTTTATGATTCAGATTCAGCCAGTCATTACATTGCTTTGACTTTTTATATTCTTATTTCAGTTTGATTTCTATTTTGGTCACCAAATAGATCTTCGTATGGAATTTGGTGGCACAAAAGCAAATCAAAATGTTAAAGGTAAGTGCAAAGTGTATTATTTTGTTTTAAGAGGAAAGTCAGTAGAAGAAAGCGAATCCCTTTAACCCCTTCCTGACCCTTGACGCCTACGTAGGCGTCATGAAAACTCATGCCAATACGACCCATGACACCTACGTAGGCATCATGGTATAAATCACCCTCCTGCGAGTCAGGTGACCAGGGGTCACTGAAAGGTCACCCGAATCGCAGATACAGGACCCTTTGTGCTTCACCCCTGGGGGTGGCTTTGCTCCCCCATGGCTTCGACCGCTCTGATTGGCTGTTGAAAGTGAAACAGCCAATCAGAGTGATAGCCATGGCTGATGCTGAAATAGCATCAGGCATAGCTGGAGACACCGATCCGACCTTCCCCAGAGAGATCGGCCCCTGCCACCGACTGATGGTGGCTATCTGCCGCCTCTGTCATCATCAGCTCCCCCTCCCCTTCCCTCCACTCCCCCGCCTTCCGATCACCCCCCTCTCCCTGGTACCCTCCGAGTCCCGCTGTGGCTCCCGGTGTCCGACCATCCCGGATCATGGGCGCCGCCATCTTCCAAAATGGCAGGCGCATATGCAGTGCGCCTGTTGAATCTGCCAAACAGATTGTGGAAGATTCCATTCATTCATTTAGATCACTGCAATATATCCTATCACAGTGATCAAAATATAAAAAAATAGTAAATCACCCCTCCTTATCACCCCCATAGGTAGGGACAAATAATAAAATAAATAAAATATTTTTATTTTTATTTTTCTATTAGGGTTAAGATTAGAATTAGGGTTATGGTTAGAATTAGGGTTAGGGTTAAAATTTGGGTTAGGGTTAAAATTTGGGTTAGGGTTAGAATTAGGGTTAGGGTTAGAATTAGGGCTAGGGTTGGAAATAGGGTAAGGATTGGAATTAGGGTTAATGTTGGAATTAGAGTTAGGTTTGGAATTAGGGTTGCTATTAGGGTTAGGGGTGTGTTGGGGTTAGGGTTGGGATTAGGGTTAGGCTTGTGTTTAGGGATATGGTTAGGATTGGGATTAGGGTTAGGGGTGTGTTGGGGTTAGGGTTATGGTTAGGGTTGGGATTAGGGTTAGGGATGCATTGGGGTTAGGGTTGTTGTTAGGGGTGTGTTGGGGTTAGGGTTGGAGTTAGAATTGAGGGGTTTCCACTGTTTAGGCACATTAGGGGGTCTCCAAACGCGACATGGCGCCAACATTGATTCCAGCCAATTTTGCATTCAAAAAATCAAACAATGCTCCCTCCCTTCCAAGCCCCGATGATTGCCCAAACAGTGGTTTACCCCAACATTTGGGGTATCAGCATACTCAGGAAAAATTGCACAACAACTTTGGGGGTCTAATTTCCCCTGTTGCCCTTGAGAAAATGAAAAATTGGGGGCTAAAAAATGATTTTTTTGGAAAAAAAATGATTTTTTATTTTCTCAGCTCTGCGTTATAAACTTCTGTGAAGCACTTTGGGCTTGAAAGTGCCCACCAGACATCTAGATAAGTTCCTTGGGAGGTCTAGTTTCCAAAATGGGTCACTTGTCGGGGATTTCTACTGTTTAGGCACATCAGGGGCTCTGCAAACATAACGATGCCCGCAGACCATTCCATCAAAGTCTGCATTTCAAAACATCACTACTACCTTTCCGAGTCCCGAAGTGTGCCCAAACAATGGTTTCCTCCCACATATGGGGTACCAGCATACTCAGAAAAACTAGACAGCAACTTTTGGGGTCCAATTTCTCCTGTTACCCTTGTGAAAATAAAAAATTGTGTGCTGAAAAATCATTTTTTGAGGAAAAAAATGATTTTTTATTTTCACGGCTCTGCGTTATAAACTTCTGTGAAGCACTTGGGGGTTCAAAGTGCTCACCACACATCTAGATAAAATCCTTGGGGGGTCTAGTATCCACAATGGGGTCACTTGTGGGGATTTTCTACTATTTAAGTGCATCAGGGGCTCTGCAAACGTAACATGATGCTCGCAGACCATTCCATCAAGCCGGCATTTCAAAACATCACTACTTCCCTTCCGAGCCCCGACATGTACACAAACAGTAGTCCGCCCCACATGTGGGGTACCAGCGTACTCAGGACACACTGGACAATAACTTTTGGGGTCTAATTTATCCTGTTACCCGTGTGAAAATAAAAAATTGCGGGCTAGAAATCATTTTTTGAGGAAAAAAAAATGATTTTTTTGTTTTCACAGCTCTGCGTTATAAACTTCTGTGAAGCACCTGGGGGTTCAAAGTGCTCACTATGCATCTAGATAAGTTGCTTAGGGTTCTAGTTTCCAAAATGGGGTCATTTGTGGGGGAGCTCCAAAGTTTAGGCACACAGGGGCACTCCAAACACGACATGGTGTCTGCTAATGATTGGAGCTAATTTTCCATTCAAAAAGTCAAATAGCGCTCCTTCCCTTCTGAGCCCTGCCACGCGCACAAACAGTGATTCCCCCACATATGGGGTACCAGCATACTCAGGACAAACTGGACAACAACTTTTGGGGTCAAATTTCTCCTGATAGCCTTGTGAAAATAAAAAATAGCGGGCTAAAAAATCATTTTTGAGGGAAAAAATGATTTTTTATTTTCACTGCTCTGCGTTATAAAGTTCTGTGAAGCACTTGGGGGTTCAAAGTGCTCACCACACATTTAGATAAGTTCCTTAAGGGGTCTAGTTTCCAAAATGGTGTCACTTGTGGGTTTTTTTCACTGTGTAGGCACACAGGGGCTCTCCAAACGCAACATGGTGTCCGCTAACGATTGGAGCTAATTTTCCATTCAAAAAGTCAAATGGCGCTCCTCCCTTCCATGCCCTGCCGTGCGCCCAAACAGTGGTT